>NC_047665.1:25976954-26294454 GCF_011762505.2 Arvicanthis niloticus | reverse complement strand
TCTAACCCGGGGAGTATCTTAGGTAAAAAGACAGCAATACCCGCCTCACACAGGGAGTAACTGGGACCCACTAGGACTCAGGAAGTCACCCCTGGCCCAGAGCACTGGCTGCTTCTGGTCTGGGCCCAAGCACTGAGCAGATCCCGGGCAGGAGCTCTGCTCGCAATCTCACAGAACCCAGAGGAAGCAGGCCTTCCAGAAGCTCTAACCCAGGCAGTATCTTTGGTAAGGAGACAGCAACACCCACCTAAAACAGGGAGTAACTGGAACCCATTAGGACCCAGGAAGTCACTCCTGGCCTGGAGCACTGGTTCCTTCCTGTCTGTGCCTGAGCACTGAGCAGATCTTGGGCTCCAGCTCTAATCCCAGTAGTAACAGCCATCCCACACAGTTCTGGTACAACCAAGATAATAGGAAAGACAGGCCCCAGTCAGAGACAGGACAGGTAGTACTAAGGAGATCCAGGTGGCAAAAGGCAAATGCAAGAACATAAGCATCAGCAACCCAGGGTACTTGGCATCCTTAGAACCTAGTTCTCCCACACAAGAAAGTCCTGAATTCCCCATATTACTAGGAAAGCAAGATTCAGACTTAAAATCACTTCTAATGATGATGATAGAGGACTTCAAGAAGGACAAATAACACTCTCAAAGAATTTAAGGAGAACACAGGTAAACAGGTAGAAGCCCTTAAAGAGGAAACACAAAAATCTCTTAAAGAATTACAAGAGAACACAACCAAACAGGTAAAGGAATTGAACAAAACCATCCAGGACATAAAAATAGAAGTAGAAATAATAAAGAAATCACAAGGGAAGACTACCCTCAAGATAGAAAACCTAGGAAAGAAATCAGGAGTCATAGACACAAGCATCACCAACAGAATACAAGAGATAGAAGAGAGAATCTCAGGTACAGACAATACCATAGAAAATATTGACACAACTGCCAAAGAAAACTCAAAATGCAAAAAGTTCTTAACACAAAACATCCAGGAAGTTCAGGACACAATGAGAAGACCAAACCTAAGGATAATAGGTATAGATGAGAGTGAAGATTCCCAACTTAAAGGGCCAATAAATATCTTCAAAAAAATTATAGAAGAAAACTTCCCCAATCTAAAGAACGAGATGCCCATAAACATACAAGAAGCCTATAGAACGCCAAATAGACTAGACCAGAAAAGAAATATCTCCCGTCACATAATAATGAAAACACCGAGTGCACAAAACAAAGGAAGAATATTAAATGCAGTAAGGAAAAAAGGCCAAGTAACATATAAAGGCATACCTATCAAAATTACACCAGACTTCTCACCAGATACTATAAAAGCTAGAAGATGCTGAAAAGATGTCATATGGACCCTAAGAGAACATAATGCCAGCCCAGGCTACTATACCCAACAAAACTCTTAATTTCCAAAGATGGAGAAACCAAGATATTCCACGACAAAACCAAATTTACACAATGTCTTTCTACAAACCCAGCATTACAAAAGATAATAGCGGGAAAGCTCCAATACAAGGAGGGAAATTATACCCCAGAAAGAGCAAGAAAGTAGTCCTCTTCCAAGATATCCAAAAGAAGATAACCACACAAAGATAATTCCACTTCTAATAACAAAAATATCAGGAAGCAACAATCACTGTTTTTTAATATCTCATAACATCAAAGGACTCACTTCCCAATTAAAAGACATAGGCTAACAGACTGGATATGTAAACAGGATCCAGCATTTTGCTGCATACAGGAAACACACTTCAGAGACAAAGACAGACTCTACCTTAGAGTAAAAGGCTGGAAAACAAATTTTCAAGCAAATGGTCCTATGAAACAAGCTGGAGTAGCCATTCTAAAATCTCCAGACCTAGAACACAAAGGGAGGGACTCATGGCTCCACCTGTATAGGTAGTTGAGGGTGGCCTTGTCAGGAATCAGTGGAAGTGGAGAGGGCCTTGGTGCTTGAAAGTTTGGATTGCCTAGTGTTGGGGAATTTCGAGAGCAGGGAGGCAGAAATGAAAGGATGGTGGGAGCACACCCTCATAGTAATTGGAGGAGGAGAGATGGGGTAAGGGGTTAGGCATCAGGGGAAGTGGAAGGCCTTGATGCCTGAAAGTTTTAATTCCCTAGTGTTGGGGAATTTCAAGAGCAGGGAGGCGGGAATGGGAGATTGGTGGGAGCACACCCTCATAGAAACTCCCAGAATTATATGGATTAGACATGACAAAGGCAGGCCACCAGAAGACTAGATTCCAAAATTCAAACAAAAATTATCTTGATACTAAAATTTGTTTTGAGAATTGTATATTGCAGAATACACAGCCTTGGTGTATCTACTCATCAAGAAAGCTGAGCAGACTTGCTCAAACTTCTGATGTCCTAAAATTTCAGCTGGATGCAGTGAAGACACAGCGTCAGAGGCTTATCAATTTATTCTTCCCCCAACCCCTCTTCTAATATCTCAATGCCCATAATCACCTTGAAGAAGTTAATGAAGAGTTGGCGCCCCTATTCCCTGGTCTTGGAAACTAAGGTGGTTAATATTGGGCTGTCTTTCTAGGGAAAAGTAGTGGTTGTGGTGGAACAGGGAGGATTAGCTAGGATTTATTGCATAGCCATAACCTATTGGTAGAAATATGTATAATTGTTATTAAGATGAAGTTATAATTTCTTAAATGGTACAAATTTACTTTGATTTCAAATTTAAGGTTTTCATTGGTACGAGCTTCTTATTGACATAAAAGTGAGATTAATATTGTTACTCTCATAGGCATTGTGCCTATATAACACATTTAGGAATACAAGGCTTAGACCCAGTCCTTCTTTAACTTTTCTAACTGATTTGAGATGGTTAGCCTGTGAGTTAAGGGCCTATAGCAAATTCATGGCTCTGAATTTATTGTTAGGGTGTTTTCTATATTTTCTTTAGAAATAGCTGAGAGGAGTTAACAGACAACAGTCTAGATTGCCTTACATGAATAGTTGGTTTTCAAAACTTCAGAAGTCCACTGAATTAACGTTACAAACATTTCTGTATTAATGTTCATTTTAATTAGAGACCTGTCTGTTCCTGACAGCTTTCTGTCTTGGATTCTAAGAAGAAACTGAGCATCTTTGGAGTTACTCCCGTGGTGGTGAGACAGCCACTAGGCAAGAATTGCCTCTTTTCATTTACAGACAAATTACTGTCCAGAAAAGGACACACTTGTGGAATAGTCGACTGATTATATCTGCCAAGACAGAGTAATCAGTCCTTAAGAATTCTGCATCACTAAGTCTGTCAGATGATCCTGGGCCAGAAGGCAGAAGATCAGATGCTCCAACATTCTGTAGTATAGGGACTGTCCAGGTGTTCAGCAGTCTCTATAAATTAGCTAAATTTTAGAAGCTATACTTTGTGTTTCCCATAATTTCAGTTAACTCAGTCATTCTGGATTTCTGATGGGGTTGAAGACTTATAGTCTCATAGCCAATCCCGGCTATTTACTTTGAGAGAAAAGATTTGAGAGGATGGTTTTCTGCTGACATTCATTCTAAGGCCAAGAAAAAAGCCAGGTTCAGAACTAAGTCTCTTAGTTAGGAGAGATGACAGTGGTTTTGGTTAAGTCAACAAAATGATGGACTGGGTATTATGCCTATCTTGTACCTTACTGACACAAATTGGTATAGTTATGCTCTAATTGTATTTTGAGAGAAAAGTTTTATTTTAACAGGAAGGGTGATATGTAGGAAGAGCTAAGGTGGGAGAAGTAAGGAGAGGAAGAAGAGGAGTAAGGAGAAGAGGAGCTAGGTTGAGAGAGAGAGAGAGAGAGAGAGAGGTGAGGAACATGGAGGCAGATGTTCGAGTGTCTCCACCAGTCAAAGACAGTTGATATATCTAGGTTGGGTATTGGGTTACACTTCTGATTGTATGGACATCTTGTTATTGAGCATTACCAAACCTATAACATCTTTGATTGACATTTTAAAAAAATGTATAAAAGCAAAAAGGAGAAGAGGGGATGGAATAGGGGTTCTCTAGGGACAGGAAATGGGGAAAGGGGATTGCATCTGAAATGTAAATTAAATATTCAATAAAAAATAAATTAAAAAAAAAGGAAAACAGAGGAGCAAGTGTTTGTGACCTTGACTTGACTACATGATTTTTTACATGTGGTAATGAAAGTATAAGCAACTAAAGAGAAAACTGTAAAATGGTTTTGATAAAAATAGATCATTTTTTTTTGCTTTAAAACAGACCATTAATGATGCAAAAAATAAAGCCCAGAGATTAGAGAGAAATGTTTATTTGCATCCAGAACATGTAACTAACAGCTACAGTGTGGTGACTGACAGCCCAATTTAAAATTGGACAGGAGTTTGAAAAGCTATTAAAAAACAACAACAACAACACAAAACCCCACAAATAGTAAAAGAAATAAGTCATTCAGTATTATCAGTCCACAGAGGAATGGACATTTAATCTACCATACTACCCATGTTCACTAGGAAGTCTGTAACAATTTTAAAATGAAATAGAGCCCAAGAAAATTATTACCTTGGCAAGGAAGAATGTGGAGAAGTTGGCGCCCTCATGTTCCACTGGTAGGAATATAGAATGGTGAAGCTGATTTGGAAATAAGTTTGGCATATTCTCCAACAGTTAAATGTAAAGTCACCATATGACCAAGCTACCCTAACTATGTATAGTCTAAGAAAACCAGAAACATAAGCTCTCACAAAGACTGTTACATGGCTGATCAGAGTGGATTGTTCATAGCAGGCAGAAGCAGTTCCAATGGACAGTGGGTGGACCACTAAATAAAACATGCTTTGTCCTCACAGGGAACTGCCATTCACTGGTAAAAGGAGTCCTTAGCACATGCTCCAACATGGATGAGCTATGCGAAGCATGCTCTGTGAAAGGAACCAGACAGAAATGGCTGCACAGTGTAAGATTCCATGCATATGAAATGTACATATCAGCCACTGCAACGGAACAGAGAAAGCTAGCAGCCGTCAGGGGCTGGAGAAATGAGAAAGTTCCTTTTAAGATTGAAGAAAATGTGCCAGGTAATGAAGGTTACCCAATGCTGAAGAGAGTAAAAATACTGATTTGTGTACTTCAAAGGAGTAGATTATTGGAGTTCTCCTCCAATAATGATACCCTGCCTATAAAAAGAAGGTACTCTTACTGTAGGTCCATGGGGTTGTAATTTAATCTGACACCTACTGAGTGGTATCTTGGTTAACTTCTGCATCTGTTTCCTCATCTTAGATGAGGACAACAATAGGAACCTCGGGAAGGCTGTTAAAAGATGGAGCAGGTTAAACAAGCCATCACTTAGAGCAAGGGATGATGTCCAGAAAGTGGCCCACAGTGTTTTATTCTTTGGAGCTAAATTTGTAAGTAACTGTGAGTCCTTTGTTGAACATGCTGGTACATGTTCAGCATAAATTCCCAGTCTGCAAATGGTGGAGCTCATGGGCTAGCTTCCGCTGATAGTCGTTAAGAGTCAGTTGGCCAAAAATATGGGTAAGAAGATAATGTTTGAAAACAAACATCTTGGATACAGTGTCAGAATTAGTAACTTGCATGCATGGTGAGATAATTTTACAAGCCCTCCAACATCTTTAAGCAGTTCAGTCTATATTCGGGATTCTTCTTCTATACGATTTTATTTGGAATTTATTTTCGGATCACTCTATTTTCCACAGTGATTGAAACTGAAGATGATTCAGCAGTATATGAATCCAACTCATAGGAATATGCAGCACATCTAAGCTAACGTAAAGGCAGTACAGGCAATTTTAAAAAATGTGCTTGTGGTATATAGAACATCAACCGGGGGCAGTGGGCATTAGAACTGTAGAAGGGTGAGCCTTCAGATGAGAGATCAGAACCCTGTGCTTTGCCAGCGCTTTGTGATGAACACTTTCAGTGCACAGGAAGATTTGCAATTTGAGGTCAAAAGTAGAGGCAATAGCAACCACACTCTCTCTAGAAAGTATTGAAGAAAGCTTTATTTTCCTTTCCTTTTTAAATTTGTTTTAGATGCACTGGAGCTGGCTAACAGTTGCAATCCATTCTTGAAATCCCCCTGCTCTATTTCTTTCCTCCAGGGAACTTATGTGAAGCCAGTTCATGCAGACATCGCTATGCATGAGCAGGCTGGCCACAGCCTGGCCACGTGCAGGCTTGCAGCCTTCATGCAAAGCAAGTGACAGAAAATGCTGAACTATACAGGAAAGGTTTGGATGGAAGAATAGGATAACTTATTAAAATAAAGTTATTTTTGAAGCTGGGAAGAACTCTATAACTCATTAATACTGAAGTATTACATTTGCATATGAGAATGTAAAGGTCTTGAGATGCTGAGTAACTTGCCAAGGTTATCCAGGTAATTAAAGGCAGATCAAGTCACACTGCTTTGCAGTGTGTGTGTGTGTGTGTGTGTGTGTGTGTGTGTGTAAGATATAGAGAGCAGCCTTGCTTCCTTGGGCTTAGAATGAAACTCCCCCTCTGGTCTCTCTGCTTCTCAGTACATTGTATGTATATAATACACATATATTTTTTCCATATTTTTTTTTTTGCCTTCCAGTACAGACTGGAACCAGTGACTCTCCAGGAATTGTCCAGGCCTTCAGTGCCAGATTGAGACCACTGAAGCATCCTGCTTCATGGGCCCAGCAACTGTTGGGTTCTCAGCTTCTGCAGCACACATGTGACCGTGGTTGGACTACCCTGAGGTGCTTTCACTCCATTGTAATGTCAATGGTGGTAACTGAAACCATGGCTAAGCTGGGGGCTGCTGCGCTTCCTCTAGCACACTGAGAAGGCTGGAGCAGGAGTGATGGATGGGATATGGACAATGAAGAGCCACTGTTCAGGAGGTAGTGAAGCTGCTGGCTCTAAGTGACACTCTAGAAGCATGTTCAACTTCCTCTAAAACAGATCAGGAAGCAAGGGCTGAATTTTCCTCAAGGAGGCAGAAGGTATAACTGGCCAGCATTATGGGGGAAGAAGGAGAGGTGGCGATAACTGGTAATGTCATTCAGTCTCATCCCAGCCAGCAAGAACAATCTGCTCTTGCAGAGGCAGAGCTAGAGGGCATTGTTTATTTTAGAGATGCAGCATGAAAAGAAAGGGACTCTTGCTGCCATACAGGAAGGGCTACAAAGCCCACATAACGAGTGAAAATGGACCGAAGGTTCAATACCCATGGTCATAATAACACACGATACTTGTATTCAGGTTCATCCCTGCCTGACTGCCTGGTCCCTAAAGTAGCTAATGTCTGGGCCATTTCAGTTCAGCTCTTGAACCTTTAATGACATACACCCTTAGGTTTCATCTGTGCACTAAGGACACTTCCTGGGACTTTCCATCTTTGAACAGCACAGCCAGAAGCTTGAAGGAGGATAATGACTTTCAGTCTATGAGCACCTCGCAGGAGAGCAGCCTTGCTTCCTTGGGCTGAGAATGAAACTCCCCTTCTGGTCTCTGCTTCCCAGTGCATATTATGAGCCTCCATGTATTTTATGTTGGGTATTCTCCATGTGTGTTCTCCTGGGGGAACACTAGGAGCTTCTTGGGAACAGCCAACCTGATTACCTTGTCTTATAACCTCAGCACATGAGCTTTGGACACAGTCATGTGTAGTACAGTCATGGTTTTGTAGCATAAGAAAGTGGTATTTGTTCAGTTTGGTTAGCATTTTGCTGTTTTTCCAAAAGGAACTGTTTACTTTTGCTCCTGCCTTCAGCTGAATGCATGCATGCATGCAAAAAAAGAAGAAGAAGAAGAAGAAGAAGAAGAAGAAGAAGAAGAAGAAGAAGAAGAAGAAGAAGAAGAAGAAGAAGAAGAAGAAGAAAAGAAAGAAAGAAAGAAAGAAAGAAAGAAAGAAAGAAAGAAAGAAAGAAAGAGAAGAAAAGAAACTAGAGAGTGCTTCCCTGATGGGGGCTGCATTCTGAAGAATGGTATAGTTTTCCAAGAAGGCTCCTTGAACTAGACTCCATTCATTCCAGCCAAGGGACACAAGGCAACACTTGCACCAAGCGGGAGGGAAGCCCTTCCATGAAGTGCCTTTCATGACCCTATAAGTGCCACCATCTCTGTCTTTTAAAATTGTTTCCTACTCCAATGTGACCTGCAAATAATGAAGTGGCCAAACGCTCTTGTAAGGCACAATGAAACTGTCACGTCCTCCGAGCACGAACTGACTCTCCCTCTTAGAGAGGCCCTCATAGTCCCATAATCCAGCAGTGCAATGCTAGGTCAGCCATTTCAGCAAGCTGCCTGCAATGACTCACAGATATGCTAGATGCTACACACCCTTCAGACACCCCCGAGGGTGAATATCGAACACAAGGGACCTAAGACTGCAAACAGGACACAGAAGCTAAGCTACCTGCCCTTAGTGCTCCATGTCACGGGCCCTTGCACATGACTAAGCCAGCCCTCTGGAAGGCCCTGCTGGTCTGCCTCCTGTTTGGACAGTCATAAACCTGGCTGAATGCTGAAAGGCGAGATGTCCTGGGTCATCGATACCTAAATGGACAAATCAGCTTAGCACAGACCTTGAACAATGGGACTGAAGTGTGAGGAGTTAGGTGGGGTAGGATCCTTTGGTGGGAACAGTGGAGCCTACTGAGGAAGGTATGTCCATGGGGCTGAGTGGAAGCGATTGCTTCTCAGAACTGCATTAGACAACTAGGGCAAGAGTGACCTCTGGGTAGTCAGCCAATGTCCAGCAATCATTTCTACTCATGCTTGAGCCTCTGCTTAGTATTGGTCTCTTACTCCAATCCCCAGATAAATTTTTCTTTCTACCACTGGCAAGCATTGCTTTAATCAGCATTAGACCTGCCATTAGTACAGGTTGGGAACACTATACCAGCACCAGATGCCCTGGATCTTTTCATATTTTAGAGCATTTGCATATGCATAATTAGGTATCTTGGAAATAAAATCCAAATCTTGGCTTGAACTTCACCTATGTGTCACATACATATCATGTACATTCAGAAGGTGCTTCTGCATATTTCAGTGTGTTTGATTGTGAGTCTCACATGAGAGAAGACATGGAATTCTTTACATGTACATGTGAAGTTCTGGATTTGTGTACTATTTCAAACAGTTGGGTTTTGGGCTTAGTCATGGTCAACCTGTGCTTTGTGTGCATGGTCTCATTTAATTATTTGTCACAGTCACCCTACTGGGAAATGGTAGTTGCTAGGATAATGAGGACCCCGAAACTCAGAGTTGTGACGTCATTTTCCTCAACACCAAACAGCAAATAATAGCTTAACCCAAAGCTTGGTGTGTGTGTGTGTGTGTGTGTGTGTGTGTCTGTGTGTCTGTGTGTCTGTGTGTCTGTGTGTGTGTCTGTGTGTGTGTCTGTGTCTGTGATGATCACATCCTGCTTGATATGTCCTGGAGAGCCTTCACCAATCCCTCAAGCAAAGAGAGTCCTTGACATGGTGTGGCTTCTTAGAACACACATAGTTTATAAAGCATAGCAGTGTTTGTGCAGGCACGACACATGTGCCTTTTCTTTAAAAGTACCCCAAAGTCACAAAAGTCTCAGTCATCTCAGGACACTGGGCACCCCTCTCTTCTGAGTTTCTCAAGGTACTCAGGAGGATGGCAACATATTGCCTCCCTGAGACTCCAGCTGCGCATCTAATAAAGAAGGTGATCCCAGCAGCCAGTGTTCATTAGGCACCTGCTACACTCGGCTCTGTACTGAGTGAAATAGAGATTTCTGTCATTTCTACTTTAGAGGAGGAAAGAGGCACAGAGAAACTCTGCCTTGCTCAAGGTCACACAGCTGGCCTTCAGTAGAGTCAAAACACTGAGACCTTTTGTCCCTGTCCTTGGGGTCTCAGCATGTCTCAGGTTGGGGTAGCACAGGCCAGTATCAATGAGATGCCTAGCCACCATACATCAACTCCCCCAAGTCTCATCAGGAGAGGGCAGAAAAGTCCAGAGCACTGTGTGTACTCAGGATGTTGCTGGCCAGACCAGGATCAAAGTCTTATGTGTTAAGCAGAGTATCAGAGGAAGACTCTGAGAGAAGGAACAAAACTCAGAACAAGATTTTAAAAACAACTGGATAGAAAGAACAAGATCTGTCTACTCCATGACTTTATACCAACTGTATTTAGGATTTCATTATACTCTATGACAGGTTCCTCATAGGGACCTATCATAGGGATATTTGCATCAAGAAACTAGGGGACTGAAGTTGCTTATATAAAGGGACCGTGTGTGTGTGTGTGTGTGTGTGTGTGTGTGTGTGTGTGTGTGTGTGTTGTCATGCCTCAGAGAAAACAAAATCATTCTCTTTCTGCCATTACCATTGACAGTGGGCTTTATGGACTGATATTTTGGTCTGTTCTGGCCATTCCAGACAGGCAGGGCTGTGAGCTGCAATTTCACGGGTTTAAATGGTTCTTAGAATTGCTGTTGAGTTTCCATGGGCTAGGCTTTGTCTAGCCCAGGCCCTCTAGCACCCTTTCTCAGCTCATTCCTTCAAATAAGAGGTTTTATGTTTTATTCATAGTAACCTGCTGCTGTGAGTTGGGGGCACTTCAGCCATTTCTCTTCTCAGAATTCTCCAGTGACCACTTACAGGTACTGGTGAGTGAATGCTGCTCCCAAAGCCAATCCATGCCCATGATACAGGTTTTTCAGGCACTTCTCACTTTTAATTTCTCTTAACAATGCACTTGTAACTTCCCACTATCCCCATTTGGGTGCTTTTACAACTGACAGCGCTTTAGCTTTATGACTTGTGAAAAACGATTACACAGGACACAATTTTGGCTGGGACATTTCACCCAGTTCAATGCCTGGTGACTGCTCAAATTATGTCCCAATTTCACTCAACATAGAGTTTCCTAAACATCCTTTCATTTGGACTCAGAGGAGTTTCTCCTCAGGTAAGTGTGCCACATTGGACTGATGGGATCGCTACAAACAACAACATTCTTTGAGTGCTTACACTCCCCATTGGATGGCCAGCTTCCGGTACTGCACTGCAGGGTAAAAGATGCATTGGTGTTTGGAAGGAATCTTACCCTTTTCCTCACCTTGATTTCTAAATGAAAGCTGGGCCTATAGCCAAGGCCAAGTTCAGCCATATATTCAAAGAGTCATTCTATATTTCAGAAGTAAAAATATGTGGGGTGAAGAATTGGAGAAGTCTATTGCCACTTTACAAGATACGTGACCAGGATACAAATGTGTTTGGGCCTCAGCTTCCACATCTGCAAATGAGCGATCTTGTGTCATTCACCTGATTAAAACCATTAGGACATGTAAGATTGTACAGGCACATAAATTGGTTCATAGGAAACTGTGGGAAGATGTGAATGTTGGCTGCAGTCCACATCACCCATAGTATTCGTCATGTGCTATAGAGGAGCCAACCCAGGCATGTACATTAGCTGTGCTCATGGCTTTAACGACTGTTCTCGTACAGAGAGATGATTGACTTTCATCACTAGGGCCGAATTATCTGCTCAATAATAGTTGCCACCACTTAAGATGAAATTCTGTGACAATAAGACATTTATACCTGTGAAACTGAAATATCCTTAAAATGGAAAAGAAAAACACTTGGCAGTATCTGCTTTGTAGCCCACGTGGAATGGCCCTCCTACCTAACACCAGCCCATGCCATTGCAAGTCAAACTCACCACACTGAATCCTTGGTGAGTTTGGAGCTCACAGTCCCATCTTCTTCCAGGAAGATGTCCATTTGCAAATTGGCATCATTGTCATGGGCTGAGAAGTAATTGGTAATGACTCGTGCAGGAATTCCAAGGCATCTTAAAACTGTGAGCGACAACAATCACGTGAGACACAACCCATATAACAAAACACCATGAAGAATCCTTTTCTCTGTGGGTCTTCCTTCCTCCCCACTGTGTAAAGGTCCCTTCCTCAGATGTTCCACACCCACCGAGGAAGTGTGTCTTGTTCAGTCCCCCAAGGGCTGAAGAGAGACTGCGTTGGGAACAACAAACAACAAAATCATTTCTAACAGAAACCCAATAACCCTCTGTTAATTGTTTAGTTCTAACCACAAGCTCATCAAAATAGCAGCGATTTAATCCTCTTAAGAGAGCATGTTCCTGAAAACACCATTTTTAGAAAGCCTATCTCAAGGTAGGGTTGTAAAGGGCTGGTCCTTAGTGGGACACGCTACTTCTGGATGAGATTCCTCCTGCACCATTCTATGCAGGGTGACACCACTGAGTCATTTTAGTTGTTAGATAATAAATTACCAGGGTGCATCTCTTGCCATATGTACCTATTGATTAAGCTTAATCCAAGTGCCCTTTCTGACTCCCAGGACACCAGACATCAGGGCTCATTGGAAATAATTCAGCTGACAATTTTAAGATTAATGACTTGGCTTGTTTTTATCCCCCCTCTCCATCAGAATAATTTAGCATTTTTTAAAATAAAGACTATCCAGCCCTTTCAACAGAACAACCTTGGAAGTACAAATGTGAGTTTAGTAGAGGTATCCTGTCCTTCAAATGACTTGGCCTCAAGCACCAAACAACAGGGTGACAGCCACCACTGGCTTCTCACTTCTACAATCCTCGGAAGCGTCTAGTCACCAGTATAATGACTGACACTCATGTTCTATTTCTGGTGAATTCTAATGTGAGTTGCTGGGCACTAGATCATATTATTACTGAAGGGGATGTGCTCAAGTAATTTAAGACAGTAAAGGCTGACTTTGGGGTCCCAGCTCCTCCTACCACCAACTTTTCTTTCTCATTTGCTTCTATTGTGACCTCTCTATAGTATAGTGAAGATCCATCTTTGCTTAATTTGACATCAAAGCCGGTCCTCAAGCACAGAGAACATCCTTTATGCAAATAGCATACATTGATGTAAGGTTTCACTATTTTATCTGGTTCTAAACCCAAAGGTATTGAGCTACGGCAGTGAAATTTCAGGTGTGTGAAGGACTGGGTCTTTTTATGGTTTCCTGAAATGAGTGTATGGGAGTGGCCTGGCTTTAAAGTCCCAGGCATCCAGAGATGCTTTCCAACCTTCAGCCACCAGGAAGCTCAGGCTTCTGTCTGACATGAGCAGCCTCCCATAGGATGACTGCTCCCAAGAAATGAACATGACTTTGGTCTTTGAATACAGTCAAAAGGCTCAAAAAATATGCTTATTCAGATGGTGCCATATGAAATCACAACAAATTTTTAAAAATGTCACTTCTGTTTGTGTGGAACAGGACTAGGTCCTGGACTGCGACAACTTTGTGTTAAAATA
This sequence comes from Arvicanthis niloticus, assembly GCF_011762505.2. Lineage (NCBI taxonomy): Eukaryota > Metazoa > Chordata > Mammalia > Rodentia > Muridae > Arvicanthis > Arvicanthis niloticus. Next base: position 26,281,167 of record NC_047665.1, on the reverse strand, counting down.
GGTGGGTCTCACATTCATTTTAAAAAGTGTCCTTCTCCAAGCCTATAGCCCCCCTACTCTCAGGTTTTGAAAATTTTATTTTAAAATGCTAACTAGGCAGAGCACTGTTTACTAATGAGCAAGCAGAAAGGATGCTCTGACTTGAATTTAATGTTTCTCTGAGGCAAGAAGAGTGCTGTGTGAATGAAAATCATTACTGAAGTGAGGACATAGTGAAATGAATGGCCTTTTAAAATAACCACTGAATTAACTGTAACATTGCCTGGGCCGACGAAGGCAAGTGCTATTTGGTAAAATGATACACAAGACTAAAGAGAATTATTCTGTTCCCATCTGTTTTGCTGGGCAGATTGGACATTGGATGGACTAAGTCCCAGATGGGAAGCTGGGAAGGTGAAGATGCTTATTGACTACTGATACCCAACTGAGGAGGCTCCCCCTGAGACTTACAGATGAGGAAGAAGATGAGATGACCTAACTATTCTTTTCATATCTAGGACAAGCTTTTAAGAACTTACAAAACATCTCATCAATAACAAATAAGTGTATTTATATAATGTTTCAAGAAAAAAATAGAAATTGTCTTTCCTTATTCTTTATTGTTTTAGGTTTTCTTTAATCTTTAAAAGAAATTCTTAAAATGGCTCATGCTTTGCCCACTCCCTTCCTCAGCCCCTCCAACCCTCCGTTGCTCTGGGTGGCAGATGATGGATCATGTAGGAAGCAGTCTATCATTCTTCCCATAAAGATTCTGTCGTCAGAGAGATGTGAGCATATTTGGCCCAGCACAATTTAATTATGCAGTGACTACATCCCAGAATAGTCACCCATAAATTCTATAGAGCCAATGGGAGCTGTTAAGTCTCCTTACCAGCTTATAGATAAAGTGATTTGGAGTGAAATTTCTGTTACATTAAAAATCATTACTCTATTGGACACTTACATGTGTTAAAGACACCAGCAAAAACCCAGCACTGGCCATATCGAACTGGTGTTTCCGAGCTTTTGTATTCTAGTAGAATGTCAACACTTCCTGTCCAAGCTGATGGGGGGACACCGTAGGCATAGATATTGTCCCATGATCCAACAAGAACACCTTCATCATCCTTGGCATTCACCTATATGAGAGATGAAAAAATAAAGGTCATTTAGAAGATTGGCGTGGGGCAGGCTGAGGGTTCTAGTGCTGTCCATGAATCCTGTGTGGGGAAAATACTTCCTATTCCTGTTCAATTGATCATGTTATCACCAAGGGTAATGATGCAAGACCAGAGTGTGCAAATGGAAGACACGATGGCCAAGACTCAAGACTACCTTCTGAGTAACATGTTATCAAGCATAGTTGAATGGTGAATAAGAAGAGTCTTCTCAATTCGATTTGAAAAAAGATTCATATCAGGTACTTGGTTAGACCCAGAATGACATGGAGAAGATAAAAGAAAGACTGAAAGAGGAGAAGTTAGGGGGGGGGACTCAACTGACAAATGGAAATCAGTGATGAGGGTGCTTTCACTTCTGTGGTAAATAGTGGGTGCTCTCAAACTACAAAGGTTAATACCAGTTGCTAAAGACACCATGAAGAGTCAATGGGAAAATAGACTTCCATAGGCACTGTACATCATTGTTTTGTTTTCTTTTTTTTAATTCACTAAAGAAATACTCTTCAGGCTTAGGGGATGGCTCAGTGGATAAGAACACTTGCTGCATAAGCATAAAGACTTGAGTTCAAATTCCCAGCAGCCATGTTAAAAATTGGAAATGGCCAGTATTGTGGGAGGCAGAATCAGAATCAGAATCAGAAGTCTTGTTGGCTGCAGCTCTTTGAGATCCTATCTCAATGGTTCAAGGAGAAGACACAGCAGGATACCTGATATCCTCCTCTGTCCTCTACCTGTACATATATGTTCCCAACATGTATGTATATGTACATGCAAACGCATGTGTGTGTGTGTACTTGAGTTGCTGATCAAACCAAGGCCTTGTACTAGGTAAGTATTTTACTATTGAATTACATCTCAGCACCTACTTTTATAATTATATTACAAGGTGTTTCTATTTACCTAGGAGGTCTGAGATCTTAGTATAGTAGAGACTTAAACTGATACTGGCAATCTAGAATATTTGGGGAATCCTTGATATACACTTGATACTAGAGCAGAAACATCTAGTATACCTAACGTGCAGGGGCAAAGACAGTTGATGTTTAGAAAATAGAACTAAGTCTGGAAGCTTGCTTTTTTTTTTTTTTTTTTTTTTTCTGGACACTGGTGGATCTACTTCTTGGAATGGAGCTTTCATTAGTTTAATTGTAGCCAGCATCCAGGTGAGGAACAGTGGGAATTCTATTCAAATTGGGTGCTGTCTCAAAACTGGCATGACAGTGATTGTGAATACTCAGAGTGTGGTTTGTGAATCACCAGTAATCATGTTCTCTGAGGTCATCAGAATGCATAATGTCAAGCTCCTCCCAGTCCTGAATGACAGTGAGAAGACACTAATTAGATATCGATGCAAAATACAGGCCCTGAAGCTGTGTGATTAGACTGTGGAACCCGTAGAAGAGATACAAAAGTGCGGTGAGTTTCTATGTATCAGCAGTGTCAGCAGCCTCCTGGACTTCTCCATTTGGGATGCTCTACTTGGCTAGAAAGGACTCTTATTCCGAAATGCTTCAAGAGTTCCCAGAAGGCAGAGATTAAATGTATAAAAATGTGTCTTTCTAAATTCCAGCAAGTCTGAATAAAGAGCTGGTGATCCAAAATTATTCAATAATCAGGTCTATACTCAACAACCATGCAGGCCTTGGACATTGACTATGCATAAGGCCTTTCCCTCAGAAGAGGCAGAAGCTGAGTGTGTGGGAGTGTATTTTGACCTGATGATGAAGACAGAAGCACACACAGGTAGAGTGGAGGGCCAAAGGAGAGGAGAATCGGTTGGAGGATGGTCCCATCATCTGGGGTTTTGCAGAAGAGATGCCATTCAAGCTGTCCAGAAAAAGTCATCCAAAGTTGAATAACTGCGATGTCATGAGATAATCGGACAAGCTTGGGAACCTTTGTATGGTTATCACAAAAATATTCAGGACCGAATGAAATGCTATTTCTACCTTTGACTTTGTGTCCAGTCAGGTTAGAATGAAGACTCTTGGTCAGTACTTCGTTAATGAGTTGAATGTAGAAGGAAAAAAAAATGCGTTTAAGTTTCTTAAAGACCTCTACCAGCAAGCTCAAGGCTTTGTTGTGAACTTACTTCAGCCAGTTCTTCAGACCCTATTCTTGACCAGCGCTTGTCCTTGCAGATGAATTAAATATCAGGAAATGAGTGCCAGCTGTGGTGGAACACTGGCAGTGTCTGTGGTAGGCCTTGGTCTTTCTGGAGAGGTGGTACCTTATGTTTGAGAAGTAAAATAGAGTTTATGGACCCCAGAAATAAAAGTCCCTACACTGTGGCTCTGATGTATGATTTTCAGATAGATAACCATTGAATAGAAGGCTACTGATAGGATAAAGTTGAACCCAGTTACCTAGGGAGAAGAGTAAGAAATAAATAGCCCTCTTCCCTACAGACCTTTTCATTGTTAATGCTGAGTGCTTTCCCCTTTGCTAGATAAATCACAATTCTCACTTATTAGCATTCGGCAAGATTAGCTACTGTGTTCTAATTAGAACATTGATTTCTAAGGAGCTCACAGAGCGAGGTATGTCTTCCGTGACAGATGAAAAGGGTTAAAGTAAAATAGCCCCTTCTAGACAACAAAATACGCTGGAGGGGCAATCCAAGGGCATGCTGGGGCTTTTACTTGCTAGAGTTGGCTGTTAAAACAACCTATTGTGAACTCAAGTTTAGACCAGGGGCAGATTCAAATGTCATGGTTTTGAGTCATTGGCGATCCAGCATACAGTATGAACCTGGGGCTACCGACCAGAAGTAATTTTTAACATTGATATGGCTGCGTTAAATTCCTATTCCGGGGGCTGGAGAGATGGCTCAGAGAAAAGAAGACTGGCTGCTCCTCCCGTGAACGCAGGGTTGTTTCTCAACACCCTTCCAGGGAAGCTAACACCCTCTTCTGGTTTCTGAAGACACTGCATGCCCATGGTGCACAACCATAGAAGCAGGCAAAAACCATGTCTACACATAAAATAATTTAAAAATAAATTAAAAGTTAAATTTCCATCGCACTATGCCTACAGAACTAGAAAGATGAAAAAGTACCCCTGAACATTACTATCAGCAATATCAGTGGTATAAGATCCTACAGGAAACTCGAACACCCAGTGCCTAAAGCAGATGTGGACCGTGAGAGGTACAGGGAAGCAGTGAGGTCCAGAATCCAATCTAATCCGGGTCCTTCGGAAGCCGGGAAAACTGGGGAAACAACACAGTGCTACAGTGTTTCATCTATCTTTTAAAATCTGGAATTATAATGGCATCTTTGTCTTGCTCTGACCAAAGACATGAAAACAATTTCTGTTAAAAAAAAAAAAAAAAAAGAATGGGAAAGGGTCACATATCAAAAGAGTCAGATATTCTGTGACTATGATATGGAAATGACAGAAAGCCTAAGAGTGTGACCTCACGGGGCCAAGGTTCTGCATGAAAACTGATAGAATCCTAAAAGAAGGACCAGAACATAGGGCACTAAGAAAGGTGACCCCTCCCCTCAGTCATTTCCTTTGCTCCAGTCTTTGCTCATCCCTGCTCCAGTCTCCCAGTGCACTTCAGAGCAGATCATGAGGTACAGTGCCCTAAGAACAATAGGTCTCAGGAGAAACAAAATTCATCTTAGGTTAAGAAGAGCCAGATTTGATCTATCAGAACAAATAACACACCCAAAGAAGAACTGTGTATAAATACATAAAAAGAAGAACACAAGACTTAGTAAATAGGAAGGAGGGAAGGAAAAGCAACGCTCTTACTTAGAAGAAAACTAAGGAGCATGAAGCGTTTTCTCCCAATCTATAATGAGATCTAAAGGGCATATGGATGACCAAAAAATATCACTTCAGAAATAATGATGCATCATTAGCTTTGAGATACAGAGTAGACAGTGCTCAAAGCAAATAAACAACATTGAGGAGAAATGAGATAATCAAAAACTATTAATGAAAAAGACAGACATCATTAGAGAGACCCTAAGAGCTCTCCAGATGACACAACGCAAAGATAACTAGTGTCCTTAAAGTAGAGAACCCTCAAAATGAAACCAAAGGTGTGACCACACTCTAGAGCCCTTGGCTTTATCAAGAGAACATTGAATCTACACTGAAAGTCCATGGTTTGACCCGGGCCCCTAACCTAGAACTCATAATAGATTTAACTTTTGAATAAAGAAAAAATTGCTTGGTCATTTAGACAAAAGTAATGCCACTCAGCAAAAATTGAGGGAATCGGGCCATCTTCGGATGTCTCTACAGTACCATTCTGTGACAAAACACTGCCAATTACTATTCACGTTGTCCTGAGAGATAGGTGTCTGACGGATGTTAGGCAGAGCCAAGCTGCACAAGGATAAGGCCAAGCAACATAAAGTCTAAATCATGAAGGATCTCAGAGAGTGTAAGAACCATAAACTCCATAACAATTACAGTTCAGCATCCTTCAGAGCTACAGCTCCAAAACAAGTTGAAAAGCTTATAAATGTAGGACCTAAAATGATTATAAAAGAAATGAGATAAAAGAGTCAAAGGAGAAAAGGAAAGAACATGCTAATGACTCAGTGGGTTGGTCTCTCATAGTTAATTGAAACCAGCTAAAATTAAAATATAATTCAAAAGTACATAATTACTTTATGTCTAATTGGTTTCATAATTTGAACTAATTTTGGAAGAAACTGTTAGGAAATATCTGTTATGAAGAGACATTATTTTTTAAGTTTTCCGTTCTGTATAATTCAGTATTTTCTTCTGCTAAAAGTAAGATTTAATATAATTAAATAGGATTTAAATATAATTAAACATAATTCTTTAAATAGTATGATGCCATTTGGTACAAATACAAACAAATGGATCAATGGAGTACAGCAAAAACCACACACACACACACACACACACACACATATATATATATATATATATATATATATATATATATATATATATATATATGCATAGCTCTAAAGGAAACTTTTTAGACAAAAGATTTGGTTCAACAAAGACAGATAGAGCAACTAGGTATCAGAGGTCAGGAAGCCTCATGGAAGTTAAGACTCACAAGCCTGAAGAGACAACAACCTATGGATTGGGTGAGCATTTGAAAACCATATGTCTGATAAGGGACTGAAAGCCAAGCAGAAACATTAAATAATTGTGGGGGTGAGAGGAGCCTCATCTCTGGAGTAGCTGCTTGCAGGTTGTTCAGGGAACTCTGTTACAGTGTTGGTGGAATGTGAATTAGCACAGCCATTTGGGTGGTCAGGATGGAAGCTCCTGAAAGAAAGACTACCCAGTGCATTAATACACTTCTGGGTCTGTTTCTGTGTAATGTTTTACTTTTGTGAACAGATACTATGACCAAGGCAACTCTTATAAAGACAACGTTTAATTGGTACTGGCTTACAGGTTCAGAGTTTCAGTCTATTGTCATCAAGGTAGGAACATGGCAGCATCCAGGCAGGCATGGTGCAGGAGAAGTTGAGAATTCTACAGATTCATCTGAAGGCTGCTAGCAGAATACTGACTTCCAGGCAGCTAGGATGAGGGTTTTAAAGCCCACACCCTTAGTGACACCTACTCCAACAAGGCCACACATTCTAATAGTGCTACACCCTGAGCCAAGCATATACAAATCATCACAGTTTCCCAAGGCATTGACATCATTAGGTCAAAGAGACATCTCAGCTCATCTTCACTGTAACCCTGGTCGGGATAGCTGAGACATAGACTTGACGTAGCTGATAGGAAGCTGGGTAAGGTACGTTCAGCACATAGACACAAGAGAGTGCTTGCTATCAGGCATATAGACACAAGACGTGCTATCCAGAAGTAATGCGGGAAAATATGGACATATTGTTTCAATTTTATTCTTTAAATTGTTACAAATTACTTGGATTCCTTTTTGAGAGAAGTGGGACTTTTTTACTTTTATTACCAACTTTTCTCTTCTTTGCTTTCTTTTTTAAGCAAAAAGAAAGCATTTATAAAAAAAACTCTAGGAGTAGGAATGTTTATCAATCAAATATTTTCAATTCTACAATGAAAATTTGGTTACCAAGTTCTTCTTAATTACTATATCTATGTTTTCTGAAGTATTTACTAAAAGGGAGTGGGTGATTAAAGCTCCCATCGTGTGCCACGAAAGGTGCCTATTGTGGCTATTATCCCAAATTCATGACTTAGGTCTGAGGGAACAAACTATTTTTTCCAGCTACAGAGCGGGCAGAAGCAGTGCTCTATAAGGAGGGGAGAGAGACTCAGCCATCCAAGAAGTAGACCACCAGGGGGCCGGGCAATGTGGGGTTTCTTTAGCTACTTTCTCTGAAATGATGCATTCTCCCTTAGAGCAATGGTTCTAAGACTTCCTAATGCCACCCTTTAATACAGTTCTTCAAGTTGTGTTGATCCCCAACCATAAAATATTTTCATTGCTACTCCATAACTGTAATTTTGCTACTGCTGAATAGTAATGTCTGTTATTTTCAATGGTCTTAAGGCAACCCCTGTGAAAGGATTGTTTAACCCCCACAAAAGTCCTGACCCACAGGTTGAGAACCACTGCCCTAGAAGGAGGAAGAACAACTCCTATGATTCAGAAGCCTCAGCTCAAAAAGTTACAAGATCCACCAGGCCTCTCAGAGCTACCAGTTGTGACTGTGTGCAGTTCTGCAGGGCTCTGAGGATGTAGTTTTATGAGTCCTCACCTATGCTGGGGTGGGCTTCTCAGTGACACAGCTGCTTTTATGTACTTATGCTCCTGTGGGAAACCCTGGCTAGCCATGATTGGTTCTGAGGGAGCACAGATGATGACAGTGGTCTGTTCTACTTCTTAGCACCATACTGGGCAATCTTCCACTCTAGAGTAAGAATAAACTTGCTTTCTGCACCATTTGAAAGACAAAGTGATAACCATGAAGTCTGAGCAGTACTGACAAGTGAAGACATTTGACATTTTTAAGTGTCCTATTTCCTGTAGCCCAGATTTTCCATTTTATATAGTTAGAATTTGCTTTCTGTTTCTTTTTTAACACATGTAAAGGGATTTCTCTTTCCTAGTTTGCACATTTTATATGGCTATGATGAAATGACTTTTCTTTGTTATAAGCCTGTTAATAAAACAGGCTAACTGCTAAGGAACTGCTACATTTCATTGTATCAAGTTATGGTCTCCTAAAGGCTAGGAATTTGTAACTTTTTGAAAATAGTTTTATATGTAATCTTGCAAACAGTTTCCTAAAACAGTGAATATGAATTTGGGGTAACACGTACCCTCTTAAGAGGTATGTAGTTAAATTTGGGAAGGAGAGAGATTATTCCTAGTATAAATCCTTTCCGGGTTTTGTAAACCACAAGTCCTCAGTTACAACACTGTGGTGACTAGCCATAAGCATAGCAGACCACCTGTGTCCCACACACCTAGGGCTTTGTATAGACTGTATTGAGAGTGAATCAGGGAGGGCCAAGTGCTGATGTGAGGGCCACAGCATCATCTGTTCTTACTAACAGCTGTTTTCTTTCTCATTTATACATTTAGATTCAATTACTATCACCACAAAGCAAGTGTAGAAAATTGGTTCTGAAGGCGCATTTATCTGGGTATATAGAGATCTGTTTTTCTCAAATTTTTTTTTGCAAGTTACATGGTAAGGGTGAGAGGGGCGATGAGTCGAAGGTGAAGTTCTTAAAGGATTATCCATGGGCAGACAACCCAGCAAATATACCTAAGAAGGAAGAAATAGAGCTGCAGGAATTCTATTCTCCTTTGCTTGACTCCTTCACCCTGGCCCTCTTTGGGCTCTCATGGCATTTATAAATACCACAGTCGACATTTTATATGAAGGAAAAGAAATCCAAGCGCCATCTTGGATTTTCACAGTCAGGATGGGAAGATGGCGGATGGGGGGTAATTAGCTGTTTTCTGCCTGGGTGTGGTTGGAATGTTGTATTGCCTTTCTGCAATGCCCTTCCACACTGGAGCCCCTTTATTTCATTACCAAGCATGCCTATTGTTTGTGTAAAAGCCAGCTGGTTTCATGGGGAATCTTTTCCCTGTCACTGTGGTGGTCTTACTCTGCTCACACGGGGCCCTTTGCATGGCACTCAGGGAGTTCCACTGGATGGATGGATATGGCATTGCCCACAAGAGTTTAACATTTCCTTGCAGACCCAGAAGGAGATAGAAATTCCACAGGAAGACCAACAGAGTCAACTAACCTGGACCCTTGAGGCACTCAGTCTGAACTACCAACCAAAGAACATACATGGGCTAGACCTAGGCCATCCTGCACATATGTAGCAGATGTGCAGCTTGGTTGTCATGTGGGTCAAGAACAACTGTTGTGGGGTCTTTACCAAAAGAAGTTGTCTGTACATGGGATATGTTCTACTAGCTTGACTGCCTTGTCTGGTCTTAGTGGGAGAGGAAGCACCTAGCCTCGAAGAGACTGGGTGGGAAAAATACCCAGGGGTGTTAGAGTGGAGAATACCTAGGGGACCCATACCCCCTCAGAGGAGAAGGGGAGGAGGAAGGGGGAAGGATTGTGGGAGGGGGTGACTGGGAGGGGAGCAGTGAGTGGGATGTAAAGTGAAAAAGTTAAAAAATAAGAGTTTAACATTTCCTTTCTATACCAAGACCCAGTGACATTTTGAAGTAGACAAGGTTCTCACATTGTGCAAAGGATCAAGAATGACCAAAATGATACTGAAAGAGCAAGATGAGGGGATCTTGATCTGATGATTTGCTATAGCAACTTGGTAACTAACACTGCTGTACTGGAATAAGGAAAGACAAACAACAGAGTCTACAGTTGCTCCAGCCTCATCTGGTCATTCCATTTCTAACCAAACCATCACATCAGTGAAAGGCTTAAACAAAGAACAGCATTTCCAGTAGTATTTTCAGAAGAAAATAGATAAATTTGTGGGGAATCAAAACCTTTGATCTTACCTCACATCACATTGAAAGACCTCAAGATGGATTATAGATCAGCATACAAAAGCCCAAGTTGTATTTCAAAAGAAACACAGGGCAATAATATATTTATGTCTTGTAAAAATCACATGTGTCCTAGGCAGAACTATTTCTTTGAAGCTAGCTGGTGGTGTGACCAGGTGGTAGGGTATTTACCTAACACTCTTAAGTCCTAAATGTGATCCCTAGTACCACAAAACCAAACAAAAATACATTAAAATTTGGATTTTATACCATTTTAAATAAGTTCTTAGGAATGACCAGAGTTTACTCTCTGACACACATGTAACAGTGAGAACTGACTCCATTTGGGACTACAGTATATTCCTCCTGCCTCCCACATCCCCCCACACACACACAGAGAGAGAGAGAGAGAGAGAGAGAGAGAGAGAGAGAGAGAGAGAGAGAGAGAGAGAACAAAGTATAGTCTGGTGGAAAATAACCTCTACATGTATCTGAGAAAGGGAGTGGTTTCAGAGTATACACACAACAATAGCATCTCTGTAATTATAATAGAAACAACCCATCAGGAAAACAGCCGTTGGCTTGGGAAGACATGGCACTGAAAGAGGTATGTGAATGGCCAGAAGTATATGGAAAAGTGCACAGCATTGCTACTCATCCAAGGAAATAAAATTAAAACAGCAATTGGATGCAGCTACGTTCACACACTAGATCTGGCGAATCACCAAGAACAGATAAACCTGCAGGAAAAGTAGACTGTCAAAAGTTTCTGGAGGAATGTGAAATGTATGACTATTATGTCTGACTAACCAGGGGCACCTCACAAAATCAAACACATACATAGTCTGTAACACAGCCGCTCCAGCTTTAGATGTTCACTCCACACATATGAGAACTTGCACTTAAAAAGATGGAAGGCCCCATGGAGGCTGCTGAGAGAGAACTGCGGGTAATATCCCACTCAGCTGTGGGCCTTGTGTGTAAGGATGCCAACTAGACAGGCACAATGTGTCCACAGGTGCTACAGTCCCAGGCCTGTTTTGGGGTAATGGACCACTTACTGATTGGATTTATGTCTGCTACACAGAAAAGAATCCATGACCAGTACTGTAAGTCTGGTTAAAAGCCCATTCCTAACTCAGAATCTATCTCCAATTGATAACTGCTGGCAAAGGAAAAACTCATTCTTCTTCAATGGAGTCTCATTGGTCATGCAAACTACACTAAGGGCAGGCTCCATGCCCAGTAGTAGATGGCCAACACAAATGATATCAATGATACTTTTGGAGGTATTTTGGTCTCACAAGACTTTGTCTAGGCATTTTCCCCTTTCCTTACAAATCTTTCACTTATATATCTTATTGTTATGCATTTTTGTTTGTGTAAATGTGTATGTGTGTGCCGGTGTCTATATATGTGTTTCAGGCTTTTTCTTTGGCTCCTTTTCTGTTTATTTGTTTGTTTCTTCATATTCGTGTTAATTTTATTTTATCTTATTATTTTTTGTGGTTGTTATTGTTATTTAGATGCCTGGGAGAGAAAAATGATGTCAATTTGGGTGGGTAGGAAAATGGGGGAAAGATCTTGGCAGGGCTGAGGGAGGATAAACCATAATCAAAATGTAGTGGATTAAACAAAGAAACAAAGAAACAAAAACCTATTTTCAATTAAAAATCATGCCCGTGGCTACAGAGGTCACTGGTGCTAATGGGGAAGCTGCTACTGCTGTTTTGTTAAATGTACATGGTGTGTCCATCATATTGACACCTAAATAACTGTGTGTGCACCTATAGAATAGTGTCATCCACTTTAGTTGGGGAAGCTTCTCTGCGCAGTGGTCAATGATGACTTCAGGGAGTTCTAACTGATCAGAAGTACAGAGAATAAATGGATGTTGCAAGTTCAGCCCCAAATGGAACATTTTTATTGTTTCCAAGGCTCAAAGAACCTTAGGAAACAATGGGCGTAAAGTGTAAGAGCCAGAAGAAGGCAGGGCAGGTGGGTGAATGGACTTCCAGGCACAGTATGCCCATTGTTCCATTGAACTCAGAGCTGCTGTAATTACCTGCTTGTGCTCTCCATAAGAATGGGTCTGCCAGCATCTTGTCTTGGGATGGGGAGGGCCTTACCAGGTCCCACCTCTCCCTGAGGATTTCCACTCAGATGCTGATTGAGGAGAGAGACTTTTATTCTTCTGTGCTATAGCTGCTGATAAGACACACATGCTCCCACCCACGCTCTTGTAAACAATCTCAATGACACATCTTGGGTCACATGCACAGAAAGACATGAGCCTAGAATGGGAGCTACTTAGGAAGAGGAAAGGAATTAGTGGAAGTTGGGAGGATAAGAGAAGGTAGTGTGGATGAATATGATCAAACCATACCATACATATGTATGTACATGTCATATAGAACCCATTATTACATATAACTAATATACGTTAGCAAAAAAACATTGAAAAGACCTATTCGGAATGTTCACAGCAGCCGTGTAATCATCCCAAATTGGAATCATCTAGAAGGTCCAACAACAGATGAATGAATAGATAAGTTGAAATACATGAAATAGAATTCTGTAACAATTCATGGAGTGAATGAAGCCAGTCTCACTCCATCTTCGTGGACCTAGTCATGTGAGGTGCCAGAGGAGGTGTGTCTAATCCACTGCAAGGACACACGGCAGCAGTCCTTGGGGTGCAGGCCAACCAGGAGAAAGACAAGGGAAGTCCTGGAAACGTCTATATTTTGCTGAGTTTCATTTTCTTCAAAATCCACTTATTATATTTATACATTTGATAGCTATTTTTTAACTGTATAATTCTTTAATCTAAAAATATCTTATAACTAACCCTAACTTATACAACCCTATAATGAAAGACTTAACTGACATAACTACTATTATGAATGTGTGTGTGTGTGTGTGTGTGTGTGTGTGTGTGTGTGTGTGTGTGTATACACCCTGACAAGGGTAGGTACTTAGATTTACTTTTCATAGTAACCATTACAGGAAATAACTAGCTCTTGAATTAGTAACTGAGGACTGTGATTTGGCCATGCTGTTTCTTACTACCCATGTGTGAAATGACTTAATGAGAATAAAGATGGAAACTGAGTTCAAGCTCATCATTGTCTCTTTTCAATCACTGTATCCCTACTGTGTGCTATGGAGCTAGTTGGTATAGAGCAGTGGTTCTCAACCTTTCTAATTCTGTGACCCTTTAATACAGTTTCTCATGTTGTGGTGAGCCTCAACCATCAAATTATTTCATTACTACTTCATAACTGTAATAATGTTTGCCTCTGTTATGCATCATAATGTAAATATCCAATATGCAATTCCCAAAGGTGTTGTGACTCACAGGTTGAGAACCACTGGTGTAGAACAAGCTGTCAAAAGTATTAGAATGAAAGGGGTAGATGTAAGAGAAGAAATATAAAGAAGCTAGAGAAAGAGACAGAAAGGGGGAAAGATGAAAAGGAAATAAAGAAGGCATAAAGTGTCTGTCCCAAGAGACCCCTAGGCTATGCTGCACTGTAGCCATCTGTCCTGGAGATGTTGGTCCCAGGAGACAGGAACAGCTCCGTCTGCACAGCTTGGAGGGAGTGCTGAACAGCAAGCACCCGTGCTTCAGAAATAGCCTGTGTGATTACAAAATAGATGCTGTGTTGAAACTCATTCCAGGAAGCAATTCGGAGGAAGCAGACATTTAGATTGACTATGATTATCACATTGGAGAAATAGCTTGTAATAAATGTCTGTTTTTCTCCAAAAATATGGGACAAACAGGCATAAGAAATGTAACCTTGATAATTGAGAAGCCAAGCTGTTTGCCCACAAATGGAAACTTCATTATATTGCTGGCTTTTACCACGAGGGGAAAACATGAAGTCTGAACAGTTCACTGTCCCTCCTTGCCCCCACCTGAATTGACTCAGAAGGAGCCAGTGAGAGGAATTATATCTTTACTCCCAAGGAGCACATGTGCTATGGACAGAGGACAGGATGAAGATGCACTCAGGGATGTATAACATTCTGTTTGCATCTGTCAGGTCAGGCATCCAGAGGTCCACCTCCAGTGCTGTGACCTTGGATAAGGTCAACTGACTTTCTGATGCCCCCACCCATTCCATCTGCACATTGGTTATCTAAGGAATAGACATGCTGTCTTACAGGTAGCTATGCAGATAACTTCTGCTAGATAAAATTCCACTTTCCCACTGCTCTCTGATAGATGTGTCATTGTTTAAAATCTTCAATAAACAGAAAGGAAAATCTCTGGCAGTGAGAGACCCATGGTGTTTTGATGGGAATGGGTCTGTCCTAATCTCCCTGAATCACCCAAATTTCCCTGATCCTTCTGGATCCACTGGTGCCTTTTACCTTGAGGAAAACCTTGACTTCAGCTTTCATTCTAATTTCGAATCTCACCATGTTGGATTGCTATCAAGTTCCTCATTAATGTCAATTAGTAGGTTCTCTAAAATGTGTCTCATGGGTGTGTCTACTGATTTGGTTGTGTCCTCACTGTAAGGATTCAGAAACTAGCAGTTAGCTGGCAATTTCCAGCCATTTCCAAATGAAGAATGCCTTTTCTGATTTGTATGTGCATGAACCATGGGAGATTGTAGCAATGGGAATAAAAGCTAATAGTTTTGAAGGCATGGAACTCTGGACAGGGTCTCATCTTCCAGGAGCCTTTATCCAGCAATGGCTAAGAAACTGGGAATTTGCAAATAAGTCGTGAATGATGAATACATAATTCTTACAACGTACCAATTGAAGCTTTATCTCTCCTTTCTCAGAGGTGGCATGGACTCATATCCCTGTGCACGCACAGATAATCTGCTAGTAATTTCCTCTACCACCATTGGGAATACTGACCAGCAACTATATAAATGAGGCACAAGAATGGGGGAAAATAGTCATTTTTACTTAATCATGCGTTTTGGTAAATGCATGTTTAAGAAATAAGGAATACACGAGAAGATATGTAAGGATTCTTTGGTGTTGGAAGGTAGAGGACAATGACCGCAGTCTCTCTCTGTGGTCTAAGAAAGGGGCCTTTGTATGCTTTATAGACCAAAGAGAAATTTGGGTCTTTCCTTGTACAAATCTAAAATTTCGAACCTAGAAATTCAAACTTCAAATCTCAAAATTTTAGGGGCTATACCATGGCTGGTTGTATGGCCAGAGAATAGATTTTGTGTATCAATTTCTGAGTTTAGGGTTTATTTGAAACGGGCAGGTGTGGGATCCTTACTTGAGCAAATCTTAACATGTAATCTGGATATTTGTAATTGAGGTTTATTGCACAAAAATATAAAATGTTTGCTCAACATAAAGCCATCATTCAAGACGGCAAGGAACCAATCGAAAGAAAGGAAGAAAGAAAAACACAAAACAAAACACCATCCCCTGTGGAGTTGCTTGGCAACATAGCAAAGTGGCGATGATGTAACTGTGTTTTTATCACAGATAGAAACATAGTCTAAGAATTAAAGAGTAAAGATGGAGAAAGATGGGCAAAGTGAGAAGGGCCTTATTTTCAGTTGATCTTGACAGTGGTTGGGAGCCCGAGGACCAGAAGCTGCAATGCTATTGTTGCAAAGGTCTGAGGAACCTGAGACCTGCCTGCAGCATAGTCAGTTTGATTTACTAGCTGTAGTTCCAACTTTTTTTTTAAATAGCACTAAAGACTACACAGACCATCGATTGGTGGAAAAAGTTCAATCTCAAGTTAATTCCCTAAAGGCATAGTCAGAGCAAGGCATTAATGGGGATTAATGATGGCATCATAGCTTGATATTAGCAAAAGTACACGGTTAAAAATAAATGTGCACACCTCAAGGGAGGCTGGGCAGTCTGGTCTGACAGAGGTGTGAAGCACTGGAATTCAAAATATGTAACTTTATTGATGTTTGTTTCTTCTTTTTCGTCTTCCCAAGTTTTCCATCAGTTTAACTTAAAAGAAAACATAACTGAATCAAAATATAGGATCCTGGGATCAAGGGACTATAAATGTTGAGACACCATGGAACCACTATCAGTTGGGCAAACTAATGTCTGACTTGCAAAGCAAGTGGCCCCAGAGGAGTGCATTTCAGTGCCCGCCTCCCACTTCACTTCCCTCCAGTGCACTTGGTACCCAGTCATCTGCAGAGAAGATTGGCCATGGATAACGACTTTCTGTGAATGACAGCAGAGCTACTTGTCAAGTACTCCCTCTGCCCTCTGATCCAATAGCTCGATCCTCTGCATAGGCCCAGAAAGTGTGCAGTTGACCTGCAGAGGTCTTGTTGTTGTTAGTGTTGTTGCTACCATATGATCCTATGATTATTTCCCTCGGAAAATTTCCTGGCTTGCCTTGGAGTTTCTATTTCTTTGTCTGTCCTTTTCATGACATTATAAGCTCTGTGAGGGCAAAATCTCTCTTTGGTTCACCATCATTCCCCAATGCTCAGATACTTGTTGAATGAGTGAGTTGAGATTTACCAGTATTAGTAACATCACCACATTGCCATCACTATCACCACCGTTCCCACCCTCCCCGCAATGACCCTCATTACCAACATCACTATTGCCATAATCGCTGCCATCAGCACATCCATACCACCACAACCCTCAGCCTCACCATAATTCTCCTTACATCCCCTTGCCTACCATCTCCATTACCATAAGCACTACCACATCACCATCATCACCACTGTCACTGTTACATCATCACCACCACCACTACCACCATCACTACCATTCCCATCCTCGGCACAATCATCCTCAGCATCATTGTTGCTATTACCTTAAGTGCTATCACTATGACATCATCATAATTATCATCAGCACCACCATAGTTCCCACTACTGTTACCCTAAGCACATGCTCACCATCACTGCCACTATTTCTATGACCATTGTCACCAATACCACTCTTGACTCACTATGGTCATCACTATTACCGTCACTATGACCAGCACCATCACTAACACCATAATCAATGTCACTACCACTATAACCACCATGACTGCCACCATATTACCAACACCATCACCGTTATCATCATAGTACCATGGTACTCTAGTACCACAGCACACTTGGCATCTAATCCTCTTGGAGACCTCTTTCCAATTGACCCCAAGACTCAAATCTTCTGACTCATGCCTTTCTTCACTTATCCCCCTTTTGAAATCCACCTATTCTTAGGGACTTGTTCTTTTCTAGGTGACAGCCACACAATTCGATACAGTAATTGTGCTATTGGCAACAATATGCTGGCAGAGACGCTCTGAAGCAATGTGTTTTGAGAGAAAGGATAGTGGCTGATTCCAGCTCAGCCACTTATTTCCCACATGACCTTGAATGAATGACATCACTTCCAAAGGCTTCTGAGTTCTTGTCTCAAAGACCCCTGGAGAGTCTTCTAGAGCTGATTTTGATATAGATCTTCTATAGACAAAGACAAAGTGTGTGTAGGCAAGGCATTTAGGGATTGAATGGTGACTAAGCAGGCAGGTATCTGCAGCAGCTGCTGCATCCCCTGGGGAAGGTGCCAGAGCCAATCTGTCATGGACCAGAAGCAGGCTTGACAGGAAAACACCAGCAGTAATGACAGACTAGTGTCACAGTGGTCCCCCTTTTCCAGGACTGCTCTGTTCTTTCTACAATCCATCACAGCACAAATGTTTTTATTATTAGGGTCTCAGAGACTAGGTCCCCTGGGGTCTCAGAGACCTCTGCGGTTTTAGAATCCATATCCTCTGGGGTCTCTGTCCTCTGGGGTCTCTGAACCTATGTCCCTTGGGGTCTCAGAGCCCATATCCAGATGCTTCATTGCAACACAGGGCTGCAACTGAGTGTCAGGTGCCTTTTTCATAAGGCACAGCTCATCTGTAGCTTTTCCTCAGCTTTCCCATCAATTCTCTTGGAGGGTACTGTCACACTGGAAGCAAGGCACACAAAGGCTTTTAAAGGGAGGAAGTATAACTTAGAACAAATTTCTTTGCCTAATTTTCTGTTTCCCCCTTTTCTCTTTTAAATGTACCTATAATATAATATTAGTAAAAATGTAGCATTCGATATTTAGGTGACTTTAAATAAAACTTCATCCTTATGAGACCATAACATTTCAGGCCCAGTCTCCAGACAGCAAAATCATAGGAGTTTAGATTGTTCTTTCCCTTGGGAAAGGCCAATACCTCCTGACTTCCAGATGCTCATCAACTCTCCCCACATTCTTGCCAAAGGGAAACAATAACAAACAAAAATAACAGGAGCAGGTACTGAATATATAAAAGAAAAAATAAGAAAATGTTCACTAGAAGAACAAAACAGATCTTGCTAACAGTGTTTGCTTGGTCGTTTGAATATGCTTGGCCCATGGGAAGTGACACTATTAAGAGGTGTGGCCTTGTTGAAGTAGGTGTGGCCTTGTTGGAGAAAGTGAGCCACTGTGGGGGTAGGCTTTGAGTCCTATGCTTAAGCTCCACCCAGGGTGGAAGATATTCTTCTCTGGGCTGCTTTCAGATCAAGATGTAAACTCTTAGCTCTCCAGTGCAATGTCTGCATGGATGCTGCCATGTTCCTGCCATGATGATTATGGACTGAACCTCTGAAACTGTAAGCCAACCCCAATTAAATATTTTCCTTTACAAGAGTTGCCATGGTTATGGTGTCTGTTCACAGCAATAAAACCCTTACTAAGGCAAATGAGAACTTCAGGTGTTTGGCTAAAGAGAAAAAGCTTCATTTGGAAAAGGGAGAGGTAGGTCCTGGAATTAAGTGCTCTTCCCTGATTCACGTGGCTCATAGCAGAACCAGAGGCTTCCAGGAACAGCTGTATCAGGAAAGTTCAGCTTGCAGTGACTGCACTGTGTATGAACTGGAATTCATGCATAGTCTATGTGGTCCTCTGGAAGGGCTTGCAGACCACAGGCAACTCCTGGAATCTATGCATGGATTCTGTGGTCCTCTGGAAGGGTTCTCAGGCCATATGCATCTGACATTCATGCATGGAGTCTGTAGTCTTTTGGAAGGATTTGCCGGTCACATGCATCTCTCAGAATCCATGCATGGTCTATGTGGTCCTTCCGGAAGGGTTACACATCTCATGTACCTCTGTTCCAGCACACCTGTCCGGTGGCAAGGATGAGATGCATTTGAAATGGACATGGAAACTATAGGGGGCTTGGGGGCAGCTCAGGAGAACAACATGGCCATCCAACTGTGAAGTTTGAGTTTGGCTGGATTCACCCAGCTTCAAATTTGTCCTTGCCTTAGTTTCCAAATGAATCTTTTCACATTTTAAGGTAAATCTTTAACTGAGAAATTAGAAGTTCATCCCCCTTTACACACACATTTGTTCTTTGCTTAACTTTATGCTGAAATCCCATTGTGTGTTTCCAGTGATCATGTAGGCTCTGTCTATACGATCAGAAACAGTTGTTTTTCTGTGTTTTACCTTTAAAAATCACTACAGCTGAACAGATTTTGGAAAGACTCACAAAAGCTATTCTGAGGATTAAAGGGGATAACAGAGGTGAAGGGGTTTTTCCAACTATCGAGCTTTCTGTACTGAGAACAGTGGCATGAGGGACTAAGGGGAAGTGGAGATATCGCTTCAAATTGCTTAGAGCAGTGCCTCTGTCCTTTAACACCCAAGGTCACTTCCTCCAGAAAGCAAACCAAACCTCAACCACACTATTCTCTATGCAGATTTTATCTCTCTGGTTCCAGGCTTCGTAATTGTGATGATCACTTTCCAAATTAGAACTTTAGATAGAGGCTCTCTAGAGCTAATGACATTTTGAGGCAATTTAAATTGGTGTTATGCCTGGTCAGAGACAGCCGCAGACAGTGTGGGTTAGAGTGTCTCCTTTGCTTTCTTTTTGTGATGCTTTGGATTGGCTTGTGATTTCTGCATTTGGTAGAAGCATGCAGAATGAGTGCGTAAGGTCAGGCTGAAGACCGTGTCATTTTAGAATGCTTAAGAGAGAGAGACAGGAGGAGTACTGAGAGGAAGAAGAGGAGTAAGAAGAGGAGAAGAAGAAAGAGAGGAGAAGCTAGGTGAAGAAAGAGAGAAAGATGGGGGAGACAGGGAGGCAGAGGTTCAAGTATCTCCACCAGTCAAAGATAGTTGTTATATCTAGGTTGGTCAGTGGGTTACACCTCTGATTGAAGAATTCCAAACTTATAAAGCCTATGATTAACATTATTTTTAAAAAATGTATAAATGCAAGAAGGAAAAGGGGGCATGGGATAGGGGTTTCCTAAGGGGGGTGGGGAGGGAATGGGGAAAGGGGATGCCATCTGAAGTGTAAATAAAATATCTAATAAAAAAAAGAAAAAAGAAAAAAAAAAGGAAAAAAAAAGAGAGAGAGAGACAGTTCATATCTCATCACTCCTCCATCTTGCTTCTCTTCACTGCAACATGTTATGGTTACTTCTAAGGGAAACTAAAAAGAATTAAAAATTAAGGAAAAAAGAACAGGTCCAGGTCCAGTATGTGTTGTACAATGATGCTCTACTGAGATTCCCAAAGCCTTTAGGACTAGTACTCTTTACATCATGCCATGCAAATAACATCAGAAAACAAAACTATTTATTTTATGTATTTAAATAGACATGTTTATTATTTCGGGGTCAGGGGTTGAGTACCCCTCCCCTAAGCTTCACATGTGATTAGGAGACCCTCAAAGCTATTACCACTGAGCTGTGCCTCCAGCCCCAAGCTTTCTTCAGATGTTAGGTTTTGCTTTTATTTTGTCAGATCCAGCACATCTTAAATTTCCATGTACCTTAGTTCTTATTAAAATCAGAATCACTATTTTTAGCATCTAGCCAGAATATACACGTTATATCTTCCCTAGCCATGTAATTATGTGTCAACAAAACTGATTTTATTTGGCTCAAAAGATGCACAAAACAAAATTGAAGATAAAATTCGTCCAGGGAGAATTTTTTTTTAAAAAAGAAGATGTAAGGGCATTGGCAATCTAACGACGTTCTCCATTTAATCTTCCTATGACATAAATGTGTCCTATTGTAACTGAGTAATACTGTGCTCCTGGACCAAATGTAATACCAATGATTGTCTGAGTGCTAGGGATGCAGTAAAGCTTAGGACCAGGTAGTCCTTAGTTAACTTCCGATCCTGATCCTACCCTTCTTGGTCATGGCCTTCTAGCTCCTCTTTTACTGTTCCTTCAGGGGATTGTTGCATTATTGTAGATGTTTTGGGATCCCTTACAGTGAGTTGTGTGAAAGGGAGAATGCATTCACAGGTGGAGTTGGTGGACCTAGGTTCTGGCAAAAGCTTAATCACCGACAAGCTTTCCCCATCCTGTTTTCTTGCTTGTGTAAATGATGGAGGCCATGAACAGTCACTCACTTATCTTAGAATATTTCTGGGAAGAACCAACACCCACTTAGTAAGAGGTAAAGCTCTGCAGTGTGGTCCCATTGCAAAGAAACTAGGATTTCATTGAGTATTTATTTGTTTATAAAGGATTCATCTTTATTATTTGTGTGTGTGTATTGGGGGTGCTGTACACAGAGGTACGGGTGCTTTTGGGGGCTGGGAGAGGTCATCAGATCCTATGGAGCTGAAGTTACAGCCACTTGTAGGCTCCCTGATGTGGGTCTGGAAATTGAACTTGGTTCCTCTATACACGTTCTATACTGAATCATCTCCCCAGCCTTAGCCGTTTGTTTTCTTTACTGTTTCCACAAGTGTAACTATGGAGAAAAGTCATGTCACAATGAGCAGTCCTTCTATGTTTGACTGACTGATCACTTGATTACAGTCATTAGCATTTTTGTCATGGTCATTTCATAATCTCCAGACAAGAGATTCTTAGCTGCTCAGATACTGGCAAGATGGCTCAGTGGTTAAAGGCACATGGCACCAATCCCGACAACCTGAGTTCAATCCCCCAGACACATAAGATGGAAAGAGAAGAACTGACCCCTACAGATTCATACACATGCATGAAGCCACACATATACATACACGCATATAAAATACATATATAAAACATGATAAAAGAATAAGTATTTAGTTGTATAATGATATCTATTATCTTGTATGAAGCAGGGCCATGTACATCTTTGAGTGAAAATTTTCATTTTGTAGCAAGTGAAAAAAAAAAAGAGAGACAGAGAATTCAAGAACAACCAGGCACCCTGAACTCAAACCTAACACATGAACGTTAAGTTACTGTTTATTCCAACATCTTTCTATGAACTAATTTTTATTCTGACATCAATGGCCCACACACTAGACTTAGTCGTCAGCGTTGCTACTTACCATTGCTGATCCAACTCTGCTGACTTTAATGGGGTTCCCTCTACCAGAAAGATCCATCTCAGCTTTGTCCATCACATACAAGCAAGCATCCAGGATGCCATCTTCAAACTGTTTGGGAGATAACGATGAGAGACTACTTAATATTCACTCAACAAGACAAGAAGAGCTGTGTGAAAAAATAAAATGTCATCACAGCCTGCTGCTTAGAAATGCAGAGGGACCACCCCTAACCTTTAGCGTGAACTATTGAAGAGAATGAATGCATCTTTTTTTTTTTTTTTTTAAAAAAAAAAAAAAAAAAAATTCAGTAAAGTAAAGGTAAACCAAAAGGGAAGCCAGAAATCTGAACAGAACCAATAGAGAGCCAATGTACTCAAGGACCACACACTGACTCAAGAGTCTTTAGGACACTGTGCAAGTTCATTAAGATCCTCCCAACAGATGGATGCATTGCCCAGAGCACAATGATTTCCCAAAGTCACTTGGAAGCCTTAGGACCTCAAAAGCAACTCAACGTTCTATTTTCTCTTATTTTATTATTATTATTATTTCTTTTTTTTTTAGATGTCAGTCTGTTTCCTAACAAAAAGCCTAAGAAAGGATGTAGATTTGGGTGGGTGAGGAGGTGGGCAGAATCTGGGAAGAGTTGGGGGAGAGGAAGCCACAATCAGAATATACCACATGAAGAAAAATCTATTCTCAATTAAAAAAATAAAAGAACGTAAATGATTGTCAGGTGTGTCACAGGAAAGAACTCCAGCTCTTCCTTGTGTGTAAAACAGGAGGAGACATGTAGTGAAATTCCTTGATAGCCTGCTTTGAGACAAGGTGATTTCTAGAGTCTGGAAGGACAAGCATTTTAGAGAAGCATTTTAGTACATGGTGGAGGGTAGGGGTGAGGCTGGGAGCCAGTTCAATTTTCTTAGAAAGAAACACTCTTCACAGGTGCTTCTAGAATTTTCTTAAAACAGAATAAAAGCTAAATTTTAAAAATGACAGCATGAGGACATTTTAGCTCCACTGTACTATAAATATAGTAGAAAATTCCTTTCAATATAGAAACATTGAATATTATCCACCCAAGTATTATGACAGAAACTACAATCTTAATGGCTAATTACTAGGTAATTGCTTATTAAATCTAGCTAGAATGCTGAATATGATGTATCCTAGAGAGCTGGGATATACAATATAATATGTAATTTAGGAGTGCAAATAATCACTTTCATGGATAACCCATTATTTTGGGTCTCACCTAACAGCCTATCTTAGTTGTGTTAGTGAGTAACCCCAGCATTAATGACACCATCAGAGAAATTATTGTTTCCCTGCATCTCTGCAAATAATGACTTTGTCGTGCTTTTTTGTCAGAATGATCTAAGTTGATGGCCTTGTTGAATAATGACACAGAGCCCTTGCTTACTCAAAGTCACGCTTGCCAAGTATAACCTGACTGTACTGGGATGCCCTGACTGTGCTGGGATGCCATCCTAATTCTTCTTGATTCCTTTTTGATGACTTCCCCCTTTACTAGCTACCTATACAGCATCATGTTAGGATCATAAATGGCCTCACACCTGGTGTGGTTTGGAAATGTGTGTCTTCAGAAGAGTGACACTGAGTTGATGGACCCTTTACGAGTGGCTGAGGTGAGCTATTGAAGTCACTGATTGCCTTGAGAAGGGATGAATGCAGTCTCCAGGAGTGAATTGCTTCTCTCCAGAGATGTTATACAACAAGGCTAGCCTATGTGCCTGGCCTGTGATGTGCATGGTTAGTTCTCCCTTTCTTTCTCCATTAAACTATAATGACATTAAAGGGATCTTTGTAGAGGTTGATCATATGGAACTGCCCAATCTGGAACCTTCAGCTTCCAAAACAATGAGATAAATAAACTCCTTTTTTTTATCAAGAATCCAGCCTCAGTTTTTCTTTTATAGCAACAGAAAAAAAGGAAGCACCTAAAGGCTAGGTCATGGGACTCGAGGCAAGGGTAACAGACAATCAATAATGAAGGTTGCATGCCACTTAGAAAGAGTTAGGATGGTGACTAGAGGGCCAGACATGAACTAAAAACCAAATCAAGTACCATAGACTATATTTTGACAGGACATCAGAGATGCAGATGGGCAAGCCTGAATACAGAATGTAATTGTAGGGGCCAAGGTGAAGCTATCACCTAAACTGTGGATGGTGATAAGAGTTCTTGATGGGATTGACAGTTACACTGTGTAAGGGATATGGGGAGATTCCATATGGACATCAGGAATCACAACAATATCATGGGACCTTCTGTAGTCAGATACCAAGAAATCTCTCCCTAGAAAGTCAGAGCAACACTGCTCAGTTCCAGGCATTTCTACCAAACAGACTCCTCTGAGGAATAAAACACTCATTCCTTTCCTGTTGATAACCAACTGGTATGTCTAGATCACAAAACGTATGAATCTGTGGAAACAGATTCATTATCGTTACCTACTATTTTTCTCAAATAGTAATTTGAGATTTCAACTGATCGGACCACCTCTGCATATTTTCTGAAAAAAAAAATCTAGGTGAGATATCCTTGGAATATTCTTTCCTTAACAACTATTGTTAATAGATGCACTAGCACTTTAAAATATATTCATTTATTTTCTCTTTTTAAAATTTCTTTCATTACATTTTTGCTTGTATAGTGGTGTGTGTGTGTGTGTGTGTGTGTGTGTGTGTGTGTGTGTGTGTGTGTGTGGAAGTGGGAGTAGCACATGTGCTGCAGTGCCCATGTGAGGTTTAGGGAAATTTTGGGGGTGTCAATTCTCTCCTTCTACCTTGTGGGGTCCTGTACCAAACTCAGGCTGTTAAGTTTGATAGTGAGTGTCTTTACTCACCAAGCCATATCGCTGAACCCTAATACATTTTTTAAGAAAGTATTCCTTTAAATTTGGCATACCCTCTGCTATATTCTTTTCATTAAAAAATATCTCTATAAGCAAAAAAACTTTCAGCCCATTTCAGGTTGAGTAATGAGACTTCATGGATTCTAAGATGCCAGAGAATAACTCAGTGACTGCTGTGTTATCCGTAGTCTCCCGATCTCTGGGACATTTGTAATAAGAGGAAGATTGGTGGCTCCAGCTGATAAATTATGCAGTTGTCTCTAAGTTCCCACTTCCATGCACTCTGTCTTGGAGTCTCAGATCCTGAAAAGCAGGAAATTATGCTTTTCTAATATCGATGCATGGCACCCGGCAGTAATAAATGTGACAAAAAATATTAAGGAAGAATGTCCTTGACAGTGACGAATTTTTAAATGGCTCACCTGGCCATAGCTCCAGCTTCTGCTCTTGATATCATTGAAGTCCCCATAAAATATCACTCCGATGTCATTCAGTACGTATTCGTCTCTTTCTTTCTCATCATCCAGATACACAGCGTCCTCTGCATCAAGATGGGAACACAGTGACCTTTAACCAACCACTCTGTTTCCAACCCCCTGCAAGTTCATGCCATTTCGAGACTGAGAGTCAATCCACCCAGAGAAAAGATAAGTGTTTTGTTTCTCAAAGCATAGCTCATTCCCCAATATTTTTAGCCACACCGAACATAATCAGTACCAAAGATCAGTCTGTAAATGAGGACATTTGTCAGCAAAATGCTGACAAATTCTGGCTCTAGATGTCTTGAAGCACAATTAAATTGACATGTCTCATTAAACATTCTATGATGCAGGTGCTCCATGGACTCACAATCAGATTCCGCGGTGGTGCTCAGGCAAATTTCCAACCTACTGAAGTTAAAAGTAGCTCAACTGAAAAGGATGTTTGAAATAAATCTGGGACATGTTGGCATGTGCAAGCATCATTTGCTATCCCTCACTGTGGCCCACTGATTTGAAGGAGGAGGCAGGCTGTCAGTTATCTCTTAATGAAAAGTCCTTGTAGATGCATTGCTAGGTGTGTGAGCCCAACAAGCATGCTCAATTAGCTTCAACCATTGCAAAGCCCTTCTGGTGGCTCTAATCTCAAGGAGACCTTGCTCCTACCCACTTATCCATCTGTCTGGTACATATTCCCAAACTTAGAAAAGCATCTTCCACACTGGCAGGATCATCCTGGTGTAGATGATACTCAGGTAAATTTGCATTAACTGAAACAGAGTCAGTCCTGGCTCTGATTGAGGGTAAGGTTTATTGCATCTTTCTGCTCTCCTCCCATCTCTATATTAATTAGTTTTTAAAGTTATGTCTTCTTCATTTTCTGGTCCACTACAAAAATCTCTATATTGTGGAGTAATGCTCAACTCTTGCTGAATATTACAATCACCTGGAGAGATTTAGCAATGAAATTCTCAAAGGATAAATAAATAAGTCCCTTATTTGATGCTAATAAATTATTTGAGCACACTTGGATTTTAAGTGTGCTCCAAAGGCCTATGCATTACTGGCTTAGTCTGTGGCCTGTGGCAGTATCAGGAGATGGTGGAGTATTTATACATTATGGGCTTAAGGAAGGGAGTGAGGTCACTGAGAGAGTACATTTGAATGGGGTTTTGAACTCTGGTTCCTTCCTCTCTCTTTTTTCCTTTCTCGCCACTATGAACAGGTTCTTCACCATGCACTTTTCCACAATATTTTGTTTCATGACAGCCCAAAGGCGATGGTCTAAGTGACCATGGACTAAAACATCTCAAACCATCTGCATTGCAAACTGCCAAACACGCCCATGCTGTACTCTGCATCAACTAAGTCTGAACTCCAGGGTAGAATCAGATGCAGACATCAAGAGTTTGCTTTGTTTATTAGCTTCCCCTAATGATTCTCATAGCAACCAAAGTCATACCCCATCACTCCTCCAAGAATGGCTGAAAGATAAGCAACATCAGTATCCTTGGTGACCTGAGAAAAATATCAGTCCTCTATGGCTTTGTGTCCTCTCCCACACCCCTTAATCTTGGAGAGTCAGAGTCTGCATGACAACTAAGGAGATCATGGGGGAATAACAAGCACAGTGGGGTCTGACGGGGTCTGCTTGATCCCCATCCTACCCTCTCCTGCAGTTTTCACTGAAACCCTTGGGAATTCCTTCATGTAGTCTCCAGCAATTTCTTGTCGCCTTTCTTCCCAGTCTTTGCATCTTGCTTCCCATTTTCATGGATTCATGTAACACACAGACAGACACCACACACACACACACACACACACACACACACACACACACACACTCCATGATTGTTCTCTCACCATACAGTCCCCATCTCTTGTGAGCCTCCTGTCCTTAGCATCACACCGGCTCTAGAGCTGTGCACTATGTACTCCCTCGGTTCTACCTGATATATTTTTATCTAAATCAAAACAATATTTTTTAAAAACACAAAGGAAATGTATTATATTTACTTGTATGCTTGAAACTTTTGTATTTTATAGTATTATAAACTTTAAAGCATGTGACAAATTAGAGAAAAACTTCCAAAAATCATTGTTACTTATTCATATTGTTATTGGCAAAATTTTCCTGTATGCAAAGAATTCTGGTAAATTGAAAAAGACTTCTCAAAATACACACAAAACAAAATTAGAAAATGAGAGCCAGTCCATAAAGAGGGAATTGCAAATGGAAGATAAATACAGCAAACATAATTTATTAAATAGTAATCTAAAAGTAAAATAATAAAAGTGACATTTATAATAAATATATGTATAATAGTATATTTAAACTTAAAAGACCCAGTACCAGCTAATATGTTCCATATTACCAATCTACTGATAAGATAGTAGCTACAATATTTCAAAAAAAAAAAAACAATTTGGCAATTGTTTCATTGGTAGTGATCAAACTTAAGTATAGAGCTTGGATCTATCTATCCAGTGAAAATAATTCAGAGGTGCATCAAAAATATTTGGAAGAAATAAAAAAATCCTGAAATGTTCTCCATTTTTCCCACAATATAAGAGATATTTGGCCATTGAAATATACTTGAAAGAAACTTTAATGGTAATAGGAAGTGTGTCTGTAACAAAGCCAAACTTAGATGTGGAAACAAAACAAATGTGGAATATGTTCAGTCAGGTGTGAAAACCTGTATCCATATACTTGCATTATTATTACATATTGCTTGAAATGACTGAAAATGTGTATATAGATATGTATACCAAATGAAAATTGTTGGAGAGTCCAGAAAGAACACCATAACCGTGCCTAGAACTGAGAAATTCTTGGATAAAAAAGTTCAAGAACAAGATAAATATGAGAAAAAATATAGTGATTTGAAAGAAATAAGCCCCATGGGGCTTGAATGTTTGGTTCCCAGTCAGTGGAACTATTTGGAAAGGATTAGGAGGTGTGGTCTTGTTGGAGGCGTTTATATCTGTAGGTGGAGTTTGAGGATTAATAAGCTCAGGCCAGAGCCGCCTCTCTCTCTCTCTCTCTCTCTCTCTCTCTCTCTCTCTCTCTCTCTCTCTCTCTCTCTCTCTCTCTCTCTGTGCCTGCTGCCTGTGAATCAGGATGTAAAGCTCTCAGCTACTGTTCCAACATCATGCCTGTCTGCTTCCCACCATGACAATCATACACCAACCTTCTTAAAACTGTAAACAAGTCCCCAGTTAAATGCTTTCTTTTATAAGAGTTGTCCTGGTCATGTTGTGTTCTCACAGTAATAGAACAGTAACTAGGGAAAAAGGCAAAATAAATTGCTATGGAAAAGAACAATTTATTACAATATTGGGTCAAGAAACATGAGACTAGGCTAAAACTCTTCTTCCTGAAAGGAAACAAGGAAACCAACCACGGTCCCAGAGGCTATGACCTAGGAGTAGTTAATGCTGGACAAACAATAGTCACTGTAAAAGAGTAGAAGACTTCCGATATTTTAAAATTAATATTGATTTCGGAGTACATTGGCTATGTTCATAAAGTACTAGGAAACAGCTTACTAATTTGAACACAGAGAAATCAGGAAACACTGAGAAACTAACACGCTAATACTGAAGGAACAACAGACTTAGACAAGGCTATTTATAATTTTCAATGAAATTACAGGAGTAAGCTGGTATCATTAGCCCAAAGGAGAGCCTTGTAATGGATGCATGAGTGCAATAAAATCAAATTCTATTGATTTATCTAAACATCCATATCTATTGACTGAATACATGCTTGGCATGAGTTAGGAAGTATTTTTACACTACCAAGAAAATATCCAGAATGTTTGAAATTGAATTCTATCTAGTCTTTAGATATAAGTAACTACTTATATCTAAAATGCCAAGTGGGTTACAAGCACACGTTTCATGACTATGAATATGGTCTGTTCTATATGGCAATGCCATTTTAGCAATAAGTTTGTGGTAAAACAAATAAATAAGAAGATGATTGTTGAAGACATGACAAAAATTTCAAATTATAGACACTGTTTTAAACAACAAAAACTTGTAAAGTAAATTTTAGATTGGTAAAACTTGGTTAAGGACTGGGCAATCAAAAACTCTTGTTGATTTTGTTAACATAATTATGTAGTCATATAACAGTCAACAACAGGAATACATTCTGAGAGATGTTAATTAGCCATCTTTATTATTTTCTGAAAGTCATAAAGTGTTTTCATGGAAAATAAAGCAGTTATAATGGCGCTAGGCTATAACATTATGGGACTATTACTGTATATCAAGTCGGTCATTGGAAAACATATGATTGTGTGCCACATGACTTTATGTGTGTATACATGTATATGTATGGCATGATTGTCATCAAGTTTGGAAGCTATATAAATGAATTTCATTGTACTAGATTTTTTTTTGCTTTCAAGTTTGTTTGAAAATTTTTATAGTAAAAATAAGCATTCCCAATGGATATGAAAGAAAACTTAAGTGAAAACATTCAAAAGTGTCTAATTGGATGTAAAAATTCAAAAGATTTGAATTCATCAATACAATCAAGATGAACTCAACCAACACGTCACTCAGACTTTAGAATGTTGACTCAAAAATTTAACTGAAACAAAGAATTTGGAAAATTTTGCCGGAGTAAAATGTTTTTTTTTTTTTTCCAAAAAGAAAGAGATGGTGGGAGATTCCTTCTGACTTTGGCTAACTTTGGTTTATGGGGATTTAGCAGAAGTGCAACAAGAATGTCAATGCATGTACTTGTTGCAGAGCCATGTGACATTATACCTCTCTTGTTTCCTTTAGAGAAACGTACTCTGGTAAACCCGCTGATACAACAATGTGTGTCTTTATAGTTGTGCAAGAAGAGGAGAATCTCTCATGGGAAGTAAAACTAACTGGTTTAGAGGCCCTGTCTAGATGATCCCAATACCAAGACCCTGAGAACAAATGCTTATCTCTGCATGCCATAAGGTTTCCTGGTTCTTTTTATTTTATTTTATTTTATTTTATTTTATTATTTTATGTATTCACCATTACTGTCTTCAGACACACCAGAAAAGGACATCAGACCCCATTGCAGATGGTTGTGGTTTAATTCCCATGTGATTGCTGGGAATTGAACTCAGGACCTCTGAAAGAGCAGTTAGTGCTCTTAACCACTGAACCATCTCTCCAGCCCCAGGTTTTCTGGTTCTAATTTACAGAGTCTTACTGTGAATGCAACTAACTGAAGCAGGGTTATAATTAAAACTAGTATTGGCATGGCAACACATAACACCTAGATATGCATTAGATCTTAATATATAGAAGGATCGTTTTAAAAAAATCTTTGAGCAATGATTATCTGATCACTACATGGTGTTGTGACTACTGCTTAACTACATGGGAAAGAAGTTTCTGTGACATCTCATTCACCTGTGACATGAAAGCATATTGACAGGTTTAAGATCTGCATGTATCTCTTCCTTTCAATTCTCAGCTTCCTCAACATGTTCCAGATAATACACCATACAGAAGCAAAATCCACATTAAGTGTATGCCAAGATGCTCAACTTCCCTAATAATCAGAGAGATGCAAGCTAAAATAATAGTAAAATAGTCATGATTTCCTACTGTACCATCAAACATTAAAACAAATGGTAACACCCAACAATGATAAAGGTAAGAAGAAATGGGTATTATTCCATATTGTGTCTGTTCTATAAGACATGATGCCTTTTATTAAGGGGTTGTTTATATTTTAAATGTGTGTGTGTGTGTGTGTGTGTGTGTGTGTGTGAGAGAGAGAGAGAGAGAGAGAGAGAGAGAGAGAGAGAGAGAGAGAGAGAAGCAACTACCAGAAAAGGCCAAGAGAGGACTTCAGAGAGGGGGGGGGAGCTACCATTTAGGAGCTGGGAACTAAACCCATGCCCTCTGCAAGAACAGTATGTTCTCTTAACCATCCTCCATCACTGATACCATAGCTTTTTAAAGGAGTAATTTGGTAGTATCTATGCAAACTTTAAATGTGAATTTAGCACTAAGTAATGTTGTTTCTGAGTATCTATGGAAACATAATTGTATAAAATATATGCATTCAAAACTACATGTTATCTAAATCACTGTAAACAATAGGTATGCACTGGTATAGAAAATACTCCAAGATACATAGTGTGGGGAAGCAAGCAAAGTATATAACTATATTGTGGTTAAAAATACAAATGCTTAGCTAGGCAGTGGTGGCACACACCTTTAATCCCAACTCTATGGAGGCAGAGGCAGAGGCAGAGGCAGAGACAGAGGCAGAGACAGAAGCAGAGACCAGAGGCAGCGGCAGAGGCAGAGGCAGAGGCAGAGGCAGAGGCAGAGGCAGAGGCAGAGGCAGAGGCAGAGGCAGAGGCAGAGGCAGAGGCAGAGGCAGAGGCAGAGGCAGAGGCAGAGGCAGAGGCAGAGGCAGAGGCAGAGGCAGAGGCAGAGGCAGAGGCAGAGGCAGAGGCAGAGGCAGAGGCAGAGGCAGAGGCAGAGGCAGAAGCAGTTGGATCTCTGAGTTTGAGGCAAACCTGGTCTACAGAGTGAGTTCCAGGACAGCCAGG
Organism: Arvicanthis niloticus; assembly: GCF_011762505.2. Lineage (NCBI taxonomy): Eukaryota > Metazoa > Chordata > Mammalia > Rodentia > Muridae > Arvicanthis > Arvicanthis niloticus. The sequence continues at coordinate 26,248,845 of NC_047665.1, read as the reverse complement.
GCTACATAGAGAAACACTACCTCAGAAAAAAAAATCTGGAATATGTATACAGTTGTTTTTCTCTATAAGACTGAAATATGGTTATTTGCTTTTTGTCATATATGTGAATGTATGTACATATTCTTAAAGACTGTATATTGCATTAATTAATTTTCAATTAAAATGAAAACCATAAAATGTATTAAATGGGTAGAAATACATCAAAATATTAATAGTTGTTCTCTCTGATTCACAGATATTTGAGTTTATTTTATGTACTGATTCTTTTTCTTTTGGGGGGGGCCATATTGTATGTGTGCATGCCCGTGTATGTGCAATTGTGTAGGGACACACAGTAGTGTGAAGGTGTGTGTGGAGGGCACAGGTTGATATCCAGTGCCCTCGGTTGCTCTTCACATTATTCATTGAGTCAGAGTCTCTTCCCTGAGCCCAGAGTTTACAGATTCAGCTCATCTGGCTCACCTGCTTGTGCTTGGATTGCAAGTAGTCTGACATCTACCCAGCATTTATAAGGTGCTAGGGATCTGAACCTCAGTAACTCACACTTGAATAACAAATGCTCTCCCCACTGAGATGTTTCCTCAGATCTATTTTGTGTTTCTGTAAAACTTTCATTATCAGAAAAGGTGATTTTGAAAACATATTTGCAATTAAGTGAAACTAAATCCAATCTATTTATTAAAACAAATTTGTTTTATTAATTAATTTATTTATTTATTAAACTACATGCAATCTATTTACTAAGTGGTTAAAAAGTCCAACTGCTTTGTCTTTGTTTTGGAAACAGGGTCTTGCTATGTAGACTGGCTGATGTTGAACTCAACATCCTACTACCTAGAATCTCGAGTACTGATGTTATAGACTTATACCACCCTGCCCATCTTATGCCCAATTTGGATGTATTAATTTCTCTTTAAGAGCAATAAGGCTTCAATTATCAACATCTTCATGTCTTCATTACCTGTCATATGATTAGAAAGTAAGTTTTCTTATACCAGGCTGGATTAAGCCTTGATTTCTTATTTTTCAATGGTGTTGGAGGAACATTTTTTTTCTACTTCTTGAAGATGGCCCTTCACTCACTACAAATGTGATCATTTACTAAACAAATATATATTTAGTATTTGCCACAAACTTTCAACATTCTATATAACTCCAACATTCAGGCGGCTGAGGCAAGATTGTTAATTTGAGGCTAAGATAGGGCCACATATGAGATCACCCCTTCCAAAATGCACAAAGAAACTACCAACCCTATCCCAACTAACTCACTGAAACTCATGAAAATTAGTATGGTGAGAACGTTACTACACTAGACCCAGTTTTCACACAAGGAAGCTGAGGCAGGGGCCAGGCAAGTCAGTTTCCCAAGGCTACAATGTTAGTGAGATTTGAAACCAGGATTTGATTGTTCACTGTCTCCCATACTATCAGCACAGTAGGTCACTGTCCCTGGTGCTCAGCACTGTGGAAAGGAGAGTACACACACATAGTAAGAAGTGATTAAATGCCTGTTGCACATTTGAGAGATAAAGACAATGTTTTTAGCTTAGATTGTAAGAGAGGTCCAAGAAAATAAGAATTTACCATTGTGGTGTTACTATTGATGGGATGTTATAAATCTGAAATCTGTGAACAGGCGGAGTTCTGTGACCCACACCAGGATACCCTGATTTAAATCTTACCTCAAACCAGGCAGGCATAATCATGAATCCTCAACAAGGCAAGAAATGGGAAACCCCAATTTTAATTTTAAATTTATTTATGATTTTAAAAGAAGATTAAAGGTAGAAGGCTGAACTTTATGTCCCCTGTTTTATGTAGTTCTGTACCTTTAAAATGCAGCTGCTCAAAATGAATAAAAAAAAAGTACCTCACTATGGAAACTCACCAAGCTCACTTTTTAGACAGGATAATAAAAATAAAAAAAATATAATCATGTTTATGTTTAGATATTTGGCTGTAGGTGGTTGGTTTTGTTTGTTTTAATATTTTGGATTGGTTTCAGAAGAGGAGTGAGTTTCAATTCCAAGGGAGATTTGATTTCTGCTTAGCCACATGGACACTGTGCATAAGGAAAACAAACTAACAACTAATCTTTGTTCTAGAAGCCCCACAATTTGGACTGCTTGATGGCTTGGCTGTGATGGCCAGTGAGTATGTGTAAGGGAGCTTTGGGTGAGGCCATAGAGAGAGGAAGCTAGGTGTAGGTGACTAATAGAACCAAATGTTATCTTGGGTCTACTAAGAAATGGGTTCTCAGTAACCTTTGGCAAAGAACCCTCACTGAGATTAAATTTGGAGGTAAATAGATTATACAGGGGGCCACTGGTGGATGTGACACAGTCTCTCCATTTGTCTTCCCTGGTAGATCTGTCCCAGAACACCTCAGAATGCCCTGTAAATACCTACCCTTTCAGGGTGACTAACAATGTACATGTGGCAGCTGTAAAGAATGACAACCTCATTTATTTCACTGTTCCTTTGCTGAGAATTTTGAGGTAGTTAAAAAATAAAAATAAAATTGTGGGCTACAAAAAAATTTAAGACTCACATATAAACCTAATCTCAGGCATCCCTATGCCAAGCCCATTGGTTTTTAGTATCTATATAGGCCTTTTGGGAGAAGGAGGCCATTCATCAGTGTATAGGCTGAAAAATTCCTGGTATTTACACTCTTTTAAAGTTAAAGCAGGTTCCATGTCTAATACCACTAAGAGTATGGGCTTAGCAAGACAATAGCTAAAGGATCAAAGAAACCATGGCCCGGTAGAAAGATATTTCCATCAAGGGTTGGTCTTGCTTCTAATCCTTTAGGAATAACAATGTCTCCAGCCTTTCAAAAAGGCAAAAGATATCAGTCACTCTTTTGGAGAAGGCATGGATTCACAGGAAGGGTCAGGGAACCTTTGGCTGACCTATCTTTCATTGGTTGGCATCCCTTTTTTGTGAAAGTTGAGGCGAATCAGAAGAGGGATCATCTGCTGGCTGTGTGCCCTGCAGGCATGCTAGAGATAACTTTTTGCTTCTGACAATAGAACACACTGGAATCATAAAGTCAGTCATTTCCAGAATCTGACCTTTTTATTCTGGAAGGTCCCAAACCATTTCTATCTTGACAATCTACTATAGCCACTCAGGAGTCCTTTGCCTTATATTTGTTAACTCCAGTATAGAAGGGGACCAATGAGACACTAGAGGGTCTGTAGTGACTAGGCCATTATCATTCTCTAAAAACATGGTGCATGGTGCTGTGACATGCACCCTTTTGTGAATTTATCTGGTATGTGCTACTTTGTTGGTTTGGCTGATTGAGGACTTCTTAGTTTATGTGCCTTCAGAAAGTAAACTATTATTCATGAAGCAATCCTACAAAGAAAATGTCAGGGATTCTTTGCTTAGCTGTACCCTCTGAGGGAACTGTGCCTGTACTGGCATGCATTAATTTCCTTTTCTTTTCTCCTAAAGAAGAGTTTTCATCTGATCTTACAGGTATCAATCTCATTTTCCTTTTGTGTGTTTGTATGACTTTCCAATATTGACAAATGGCCGCACAGAATTGTGTCTGCTGGCCATCTAAATGTTTCTCTAGATACATAGTCTAGTTTACTTTCTAGTATGATAAACACTGTGACCAAAAACAACTTGTGGGGGAAATGGTTTACTTTCTCTTACAGCCTTCTACTCAAGGAACTCAAGGAGGAAACCTGGAGGCTGGAGCTGAAGCAGGTCATGGAGGAGCATGGCTTACTGGCTTGCTCCCCATGGCTTGCTCAGCCTGCTTTCTTATACTACCCAGAACTACCTGCATGGCAATGGTACTGCCCAAGTGGGCTGAGCACTCTCACATCCATCATTATTCAAGAAAATGACCCACAGACATGCTCACAATCAAATCTGATGGCATTAGTTTGTGTCAAGTTGATATAAACGTAACCAGCCCAATAAATGGCTTCTGTCTTGAAAAATACAACAGTTGCTATAAATGTATCCAGACACCCAAGTGTTTGTCCCAGTTTGTTTCCTAATTTTCTAGATGATTTTTACTAATTCCTGTGATATCAGGAGGCCTGTTTCTTTTTTGAAATATGGGCATCACAATTTGATCCTGGCCTCTTGGTGTGGTGTTCATCAATTCAGCTGACAGACACTCCCCAAGCTCCAACTATAGGTTTGGGTGAATGAGGGTGAGCCTGTCATTCGCTCCCTTCCTCTTCCCTTAAGGTCTTCTCCCCTCCAATTCTCCTCTTTTTTATTTCCTTCTATTTTTTTCCTTTCATCCCCACTTTGTCTCTTCTTCCTCTTTCAAGAGAAAAAAAAGTTCAGCATGTATCCCAGGCTGGCCCTCAACTAGTAATTCTGTATCATCTTCCCAGCCTTGTACTTGGATTTCACTTGTATATCACCACAACCAGCCAAAGGTCACGTTTTTCCAAAACACACGATCTAGGAAGATATAACCTATGCACATACTTTGAAGAGTGTGAAAATTATCCCATAGCAGTAAACACAAGTCTTTCATCCTCCCACCTTCCAGAACCATCTTGTAGAAATGTTCCTGTGAGATGCCTGGGGTCTCTTCTGATTTCAGTACCACTTGGAATGATGCTCACTTTGTATAGAAAGAATGATGATGGAATGAGTGATTTAGCTATCTTCCTTACCTCATTAATTCCAAGCAGGGCTCATAGAGGCTCACAGAGATTGAAGTAGCAATCATGGAGCCTGCATGGGTCTGTGCTAGGTTCTCTGCATACATGCTGTGATTGTTTAGATTGGGGTTAGCATTGGGTTCCTAACAGTGGGGGTGGAGGTGTCTCTGACTCTTTTGCCTGCTCACAAGAACCTTTTTGTTCCTACTAGGTTGCCTCATCCAGTCTTGGTATGAGGGTTTGTCTTAATTGTATCTTGTTATACTGTGTTGGTTGATATCACTGGGAGACCTGGTCGTTTCTGATAGGAAACTGATGAGCAGTGGATCTGGGAGAAAGGATATGGGAGTTAGCTGGGAAGAAGCTGTGGTCAGGATGTAGTGTATGAGAGAAGAATAAAAAATAAAGGAAGGAAGGAAGGAAGGAAGGAAGGAAGGAAGGAAGGAAGGAAGGAGTACCTTCTATAACTAAAGTAGAGTCTGGAGCCTCAGAGAATTGAAGGTATGTGCATGTTTTTGCCCAAAGGTCCGGCTGCAATTGCCATGTAGAGCTAGAGTTTATTTGTCCTTCTACAGATAATAATCTGTCCCTACTTTGTGGGCTTTTGAGTCTAAGCAAACACAGCATTATAATATACTGAGAGCTGATTTAGTAACTGAAGTGCTATTGTGTGGTGGTGTTCTCAGGGTTGAGTAAAGTACAAACCACTGGTTGCTCCGTCTTCAGCTCCAACTTGGTCAGAGGATCCTGTTTTATGCTCTTGTCTGCCCATGATTTACTTTAGCACTATTTTTTTTTACAATTGTAATTAGATTTTATTGACACCTCATTTGTAAAATCCTGTTAGTATCTTTATGAGTCCAAAGTTCAGTCATTCTTAGTGCCTGTCCCTAGTGCCGAATTAAGCACAGAGTCCTTAATATCTGCAAATTAATAACCAATATTGTTGTTCACTGCATAGGCTATTGTGTTACCATGGTCACGGGCAAGACACACTATCTACATCAGTAGATGGATGGATAAATGGCTCTAGCCTGAATTCTGAATGTAGGCTCAAGGGCCTATATGAGCAGGGGCTATTTGTCATTGTTCCTCTGAGAATCCAAGTCTGTTCTGTACCAAATGGTCCTAATGACCATGTGCAATTACTAAGCAAATATTGAAAGGTAGATTTTTAATAATAAAATACAGGCTGGCCATATTTGTTAATTTCTATCAAAAAACAAACAATAAATGACAAGCATTAATTTCTTTACTTTAAATTAACTTGATTTATTTGCTTTAAAGGAAATGTAAAAATTTTGTGGAATGAATAAGACAAGAATCCTAGAAGCTAACTTGGAATTGGATACTGATAGAGGAATCCACATATATATTATTCAGACGTGCAGCTCAACAACCAACCCCCTATGTGTTTTTCTTTTTCTCTTTACAATATGGTAAGGTCTGAGATTACATTTATGTCTAATCTGTGGTGGTGATACGGTTTGGTGAACCTACATCTGTTTAGTTGGAGTTATTAAATAAATGTTATAAACATTTATGAAGCATTAACTATGCATCCAGGCACTGTGTGGGATGCTAGGAATATGAAGTTAAATTAAACAAGAGAAAATCAGGGATGGGGACAAGTTATCAAGAGGGGAGAACCCTCTGAAATGTATAGTCAATACACAAATACTGATATGACCCAAATAAACACTAAATACAGACCCAGGGTGCTAGACAAAAGTCTCTAGAAATCTAAATCTTTCAGAACTCACTCATTGACAATAATATCACAGTACTAAAATGGAACATTTGACATTTAAATAGTGAAATGCATTCAATAATTCATAGTTCCTCGGTGGTCACACAAGATAAATTCACAGTAAGTGCTCAACTCACTCCTACTGCCATTATGGGAACAGTTCTGAGTCCAACATTTCAGGGAAGAGCTCCCAGTTAGAACAGACTTAAAGCTCTGTTAGCACCATTGACTTAAAACACTATGCAGGAATTCTCCTTGCATCCACTCCTGGCCCTACCAGACTGCCGTTGCTATCGATCCCCACTAATGATTTGGTGATTAAGTAGGATAAATTGCCTATGAATGGGAAGCAGCCCGAAGTGCCCCCAGGAGCACAGCTGAATATTTTCTCTCAGATGTTGTGTGTGCTGGTGCAATTTTTCAACCCAGTGTTCACTGTCACATTAGTCACCTCCCTGTCACACCAGGAATGCCCTATTGCCAGCACCTTGCTCCACCTGACTCTGTTTCCACAGTTTATCTTCTTACATATTTGTTTCCACTTAGTTATTTGGATCCACTAAGGTCCATCCCTTTTATGAACCACTTTCTAGGGTCTCAGTGGATCCCCTGTTAGTGCATCAGCATCTACGAGCATGCAAGTGCCATGATCACCAATCCCTGAGATTCCTAGGCCACCTCTCTCAGACCCTTCACCTCATTCCCCAATCCTGTCCAGGCTGATTTGCCTTGAGAGCCGAGAGCCAGTGTTCCTCAACTATGGCTTTAGGAATCATTTGACGATCTTTGGGATTTAGAGCACAGGACACACTGTCACTAAGCAACATTCTAAATGCAAGTACCTGGAGGCTCTTTATCATGCCCACAAGAGTAGACCAAGGGAGCAGGGAGGCAGTTAAAAGTCACAAGGTCTCCACCTTGGATGGCTCCTCTGGAAAATCACTATGTCGGGCCAAACCACTAGATTATTTTTTTTCTCAAAGGGAGTGACCACATATTACATGAATGACATAATCCTTAAAGCTGTGAACAAATTGAACTTGGGTAAATTGTGTCATTCCTCAAAAACATCCTGGGTAGTGACATGAAGCCCATGACTGTCTTTTGGCAGTTACAACCCCCTGACTAACTTTATAAATGTGGATTTTTTTAAAATATGAATTTTTTAGCCTTTTTACACATTTCTTCAGTTTCTTTTATCTTTACCGGTTTTTCTGCTGGACTCTTAAATGTTGGCTATACTGTACTGTACTTCCTTTCCTCTCTCGAAAATGTGTCTTCTCTAGGCCTATATAACCCTCAAATGCACTCTGATTAACCTTTCTAGATTCACACACTTGCTGGTCGTTTCTGCTATCAATTCCAATTCAGCTCCTTGTTTGGCACCCCTGTTCCCCTTCACTGCAAATAGCATGCCATGTCCCAGCTGCAAAATACCTAATATATAATTGATGAGACTTCTATAAACAGGACTCCATCTTTGAGCAACACATGGCCCAAATGACATCTCTTGCTCTCATCAACCTTGACCATGGGTCTTGTATGTGTAGATAAAGTATTGGGCAGGTGATGGTGAGAACTGGTGGGTGGGGGTGCGGGCAGCATGAGCTTGGTTGTGTGCACTAAGATTTTTGGAAGAATTAAGCCAAAGGACAGAGATCTGGGTGTATGTTTAACAGAAGTAGAAAACACTACAGCTTTGTTATTGACTATTACAACATCAGAAAATCCAGAGCCAAAGCAATTTTCTCAAACAAAGGGTTATACAGAATAAAAATAGCACAGATTCGTGTTTGGAAGATGCTTGGAGAGTGATAAATCCAACTCCAATAGTCTGATAAGAGCATTCTCCTGCCCTCAGCTCTTAGACATCAATCTGCCCCATTGCCACAGATCTAGCAATAGATGACCCTCCCAGTCCTCACTGTGTATGAGAACAGCGGGGAGGCCCGGAATGGGAGAAACGAGGAAGGGGAGAAAGTCCTGTGTGGTTTGAGGTTTTAAATTGACTTAATAGGGAACTCAATGAACCCAACTGAGTAATCTCGATATAACTAGGTTAAGCCTCAGCAGCATATGGAAATAATTAAAAATAATATGAGATTAGGTAATAGAATGTTAAAATACAGTTAAAATATGGTCATAGTTATGTGTCTGTATTTGCAGGCCATAGATTTGTAAAATGTAGACCTACCATGAACATGAACAACTATGTAGGGGTCCCTGTAGACTTTCTGTTCTTGAATTAGGACAATATTAGTTCTACAACTTACATAGTTGAAGTTTTTTTTTTAAGTAGAGTCTTGGGTTCTATTAGGTTTGAATGTCGAGTTTAATAAGTCAATTTTTTTTTTTTTTTTTTTTTTTTTTTTCTTACAGAACAAATAATATACTGAGATGATACCACAGGTCCATAAGGAACTCACTCTGCAATTTTAGGAAATCTTTAATTAATTCCTGAAACAAGTCTGTAGCAGCATTCAGTTCACTTATACTGAGGATAAATTTTGCATCTCTCTTACTTTTAGTCTTGAGAAAACAGTGTAGGTCAGGGTGATTATTAATCCAACTTGACTGGATTTAGAATCATTAGGAGACATTTCCAGAGAAATTTAACTGAGGCCAGAAAGCCCCACCCTAGATGTGGTGTCTTTATCCCATGGGGGAGATCCAAAACTGAATAAAGGTGTAAAAGAACTCCAACTCAACTGAGCACTGGTTTGTGTCTCTCCTCATTTTCTGATTGCGCAAGCCCTGTGACTGGCTACGCCTTCTCTGCTTTGGTGGATTTTGTTCCAGGCCATAAGCCAGACGAAATCCTTTTTCCCCCAAGTTGCTTCTAATCATGTATTTGGCCTCATAACACAAACGTAACTAATAATGTCAGAAAGAGACATGTTCTTTGGAAAAACCCTTTTGCTCCTTCATAGAAGATGCTTTGGAATTGTGGGAACGTTTTAAGAAGAGAAAATAGAATACTTGCCCCTTACCTTCACACCAAGGATTGAAGAGAATGTATGTGTCTGTTTCTGGGTTTCGTGGAGTACGCAGGATGCCATAGGGAGTCCAGACTGCAACATACATGCGGAATTTCCCCACGATGCATTCCGGGGAAGACTGAATGGAAAGCCGCACAGACTTGTCGTCATTCATGATAACCTTAGCCCCCCACTTTCTGCTTTGCAGCTCCTTCACGACAGGCACTGGGATGTAGGTGCCCTTGTTCTCCTGAGGGTAGCGACCTATGAGGCAAAGGAAGGAACAGGGATGAAAAGGTTTCTCACCCCCTCTTGTTCCAAGTCTAATCTTGTGGCAGAAGGAGGAAGATGCTATTGACTTGTAGTTTTTCAGTGACTATGAATTTCACCTCTGCTGCCAAGGGATGTGATAGTAGCTGATTTTCCTAATTTCTTCATGGCTCAGATTTACCACGACTACTAAAAAATGTACAAAGATACATTTCCCACTTCTTGGGAAGATTTTTTTTGTTGGTTCATAGTTCAGTCTGGGTTTGTTTGTTTGTTTTTGTTTTTGTTTTCAATCGCTGATCATATAATAGCACAGACTGGGTAATTTACTTAAAAAGAAAAGAAGCTTCTTTTGGGCCACATCAGTGAGCTCTTGCTGCAGAATCCTGACACAAGTTCATAGTTCAGTCTGGGTTTGTTTGTTTGTTTTTGTTTTTGTTTTCAATCGCTGATCATATAATAGCACAGACTGGGTAATTTACTTACAAAAAAAAGAAGCTTCTTTTGGGCCACATCAGTGAGCTCTTGCTGCAGAATCCTGACACAAGTTGGGGTGTCACAAGGATGCTCTTTTTCTTTTGTTACGAGGTCACTAGTGTTTAATCTAAGGGTAGTCCTTGACGACCCTGTCTAATCCTGACTGCTCCCAAAGGCTCCCACCCTCAGAGTAGGTTTCAACTCTTATAGCATCTCATAACGAAGATTAAATTTTAACATGTGTTTGGGAGGAGACAAACTAGATTTAAATCGCACCACTGATTAGATGATGAATGCAAACAAGATGAAGAAATATCAAATTCAACGTAAAACACAGTTTACATGGTACCTTGTGCTATCAGGCCCTGAAATTTTACTGTTAAAAAAAAAGAATAATAGTTTTTAAATAAAAACTTCAAAGTGGGAGTACTATTACTATACACTGTTGTTTTTGGGTGGCAGAGGACAATTTCATTTATTCTAAATTCATTGCTGTTGTGTTGCTACCTCCTGCGATGGGTTACAGGCTGCTCACATGCATCCCTTTGTACAATCAGCCCAAGCCAACGTTCTCTGCCAGCCCACTGGTGCCATAGACTACGGTTCAGAGTTGAAGTTCTCCTGGGAAGTGAGCTGAGTTTGAATCTTGGCTCTGATGCTTTTCACCCTGGCACCCTTCATGCTTGCATTTTTTTTCTCTTGTCTTTATCTCCATCTATAAGTGAGGATAGTAGCGATGATAATGAGTTCACAGAGAGACAAAGTGAAATAATGCAATAAATGCTTTACACTGAGTGACATCCCACTGGGTTTTATATATTTTCTGTCTGTCTGTCTGTTTATATGTTTGGCTGATTTTGTTATTGTTGTTTTGGTTTGGTTTTTGGTAGGATCTTGCTAGGTCTTTTAGAATGCTCTTGAGTTTGATCTATAGTCCAGAATAGCCTTGAGCTTGCAAATTGTCCTGCCTTCATGTCTCTTGAGTAACTAGGATCCTGGGCTTACACAACCAGGCCGAGGTCTTTGTAAAAATCCTTTGTGCATAATTAATCATGTATAATAAGTATCTTAAAATCTTAAACTGTCATTTTAACTAAAGATTAAATAGGAGGTCATTTTGTAATATTTCTAGGCTCATCATAGTTTATGCATAAGCTATGCATATGCTATTTTCTTTTATTACTTCCATTTTTGGGTCAAATTCTTATTGCATAGTCTTTAACCTCAAAATTAAATTTCCTCTGATTTTCTAAGCTATAAATAGAAAGTTAGCCTCACATAATTCTTTAAACCCTGGGCCTATAATTTAGTTTATTGTATAATTTGCAGGGAAGATCAACTTTCTAGCTGTTTTAAGGTAGAACAAATCTCTCTTTTCTTGACTTCTAAAGAGATACAAATCTAGTAAGTTTGTAAATTGTTGGGTTGTAAGCACACAGAAATCTTCAAGAGCCATGTCTATTCACTTCAATTATATATGCTACATACAGGAAATTTCACAAACACAGCTAACATCGGCCTGTGTAGTAACTAAGGTCTAAACAGAGTCCTTAGATAGGAATATATCCAAGCACTCAAAAGGAAGTAGTTGCCTAGGTTACCGCTGTGTAATTCTATAAGGTTGCTTAATTTTACTGAAAACAATGATTTATTTAGGAGACGTTGTATGAGGGAGAAGGATTTCTGTGTCAGAAGTATCAGTTAATCACCATTCAGTAAAAGTACCACATACACTGATCATAATCCAATAAAGACTCATACATGGTTCTTTGCCAAGAATACAATCTGAGCATTGCAGATTTTGTCTAAACAGCGATGCTCGTGAGGATACACTGGCTCTGCCTCCAAGGAGTTCCTGTATCAATCTACCCTCAAGAGTGTGTTTACTCCAAGTAACCTTTGTCTGCCCTTGTTCCCCCTCCAGCCTTTACTTTCCTGTGCCACCCTCTTCCCTGTGCATGCCAGGACTGTGGGGTGAAGTTGTCCTCCTTTCTATAGCTTGCTGCTCCCCAGAGACACCATCACTGTTTCTGGACCTAGTGCAGACATTAAAGGCAAACCCTTCAGGTAGATGTGATCTGTTATTCAATTACTGAAGTGCTTCCAGAAGTTGATGCTTCCAAATTCCAGTCTATATTTGAAATGTATGGCACTTTAAAGGGCTTTGAAATCTATGATCAATGGGACAAACCTGCCAGTCAAGATGTACCCACTTCTGCGATAGTGGTATGACTATTATCGGGGCAACCAACTTCTTTCTCATTGCATTCAAGACACACTCCATGGGAAGAAATACATGCCTATAAACCTGGCTGAAAACTCATGGTGAGGAAAATTATGGGCTATAGTGGAGAACTGAGAATTTCTGTAGATCTAAATTGCCATAATGCCAAGCTTCTCTTTTAAATATTTATGCTTTTACTCAGCCTTAATCAGAGAAGTCTCTCTTTTCAGTGAACACAATGATTAATGCAGACATCCATGAATGAACAAGGTAGGGGTTGAGAATAAGTGATAGATGCCATAACCTCCTCCAAGGCTCAGGGAACACTGTGCAAGAAAAGACAGAAAGAATTTGAGAGCTCGAAAAGAAGAGAAAGTTTTGAAATGCTATTTTTGAAGAAACTAAGATGCAGCCATTACAATCCACTAAATCACAGCATCTATAAATGCCTGCACCCCATCTGTGCATCACTGGGTCCATCCATAGTCAGGACTGGATGTCACTTAACTAGGTAGAGGGGGTAATAAATATTGGACCACTGTCATTCACTGTGAAGACTGTTCACATTGCTCTGCATCTCACAGCCTTCATGGAACAGGTGGAAGATGCTAGAAGGGACTGGGGACTATGGAAGAAGTATAAGGAAGAACACAGCTGCAAAACCAGAAGAAATATGGGGGAAAGGACAACATGCCAATGTGTGGTGGTGGATAACAGATGTGTGAGCCAAAAGTATGAATCAAAGGGATGAGAAGGCAGAGCTGGCAGAGTGCAAGGCATGGGAGGCGTGGGGTGATGGCAGATTTGGTTTAGGTTTTTAAGGAAGGTTGGGCACAGAAGGGAGAAGGCTGGGCAGCCCTGTTGACCTGGTAACTCACATGGCTGCAAATCAACATTTGAAAAAGAATCAGGAACAGGCAGTGATTACATGACTTCCAAAGGGAGGTAAAAACCAGCCTCCAATTTGCAGGTCTTTTGCTTTCCACTACACAGAAAAGCTGATTATTAATGTGAGACCTGGCATGTCAATAGGACCTCAGGGTCTTGTCAGCGGCTCCATTACACCATGTTTAATTCTGAGTGTAATGATTTCAGTGACAGCAGTGGGGAAGGATTTTCCATGATTGAATTGTGAGGGAGGAAGTTGTGGCAGAGTAGTATTTCATTGCACTAAATAGCCCTTCTCACCCTCAGGAGGAAGCACGTTCTAGAGACCACCATCAGGCCAAGCTTGGAACACCCATCCATCAACATGCATGGCTGTCAATGGCCAGGCCTAGGTATGAAACACAGTTTTACACAGGTGATACCCACACATATGTTTCCTAGCAGTGTAGAGTACCCATGTAGATCTTCTTCTCCCCCAAACTGCACAACTTTATGTTCAAGCAAAATGAGAGCAAGCAAATAGAAAAGAGAAACAGAGGATCCTGCAAATAATCTTCATTTTGTATTTAACAATGATTTTTTTTTAACAGCTAGACTACTGAACAGAAGTAGGGGTTATAATTACCAATTGCATTCTTTCCCACCCACTTCAAATTGGTGCTATCTTTTCAAAACATCTAAAAATGAGAGTATGTTTAAGTGTTGGCTTCCTTCATACATTATTATTTTGTTAGCATATATATTAGTTGTCCACAAGGCAGGAAAGGATGCAGTTCACCACATTTTTATATTACATTGTGTACTTCGGCCATGCCCACCACCATATCCTATCTATTGCCCATTCTTGATCTGTCTTCCATATCCCTCTGTTTCTCTCTAGCCCTAAATAAAATAAAATCCCATATATATATATATATATATATATATATATATATATATATATATATGTGTGTGTGTGTGTGTGTGTGTGTGTGTGTGTGTGTGTGTGTGTGTAATATATATATATATATATATATTACATGCATTTTTCTGCAAATTTTCACTAAGGCCAGAAAACACCTGTCAATCACTGGGCTCTCTAATGCCAGGGAATGAGGTCAGTAACTCAGGGCACACACATTCTTGCCACCTCTCTGACATACTACCTCTAAGACTGTTCTATTATGTTCGATTTGGTGAATGTAAATGCTTAGCCATATGAGTCTTTTTTTTTTAACTATGAAAGAAGTCCAAGGAAAATCCTATTTTCTTTGATGTCTACTTAAACATCCATTTCTCCTATTAAACTAAACTGAATGTGTTTGTGCCATCTGTAGAAAACCCGTAAAATACCTCAATGCTTCTCACTAAGTATGGTCCCTTAAATGTCACTGGGACTTGGCTGGATCTCACCCTTGAAGAACATTGCAGGGATTGTGGAAACTCTGGAATGTGGTGTCTGTCTCAAGCCAACAATCCATTGCAAAGAACCTGCACATAAACCACAGACTCATAGTGCCTTCTTTTCCCCCTTTCAGACCTGGTTTCCATTCATATATGAACATATATTTGGCTGAGCTCTTCCTCCACCTCCTCATAGACCCCATTTCTAAAATGGTTGGTCTCTAAAGAACGTAGGAATACATCCTCTCTCTAGCTAGAAATGTGAGTTTCATGAAGCTGATTCATCTTCCCATCAAATTTGTTTGTTTTGCCCAAGACACATCTTTCACATTTTAAATAATAAATCTATCTCCTAACAGGCTCTAGAAGTCTTACTGTGACAGCAGGATGCCTGGGCCAGACTGGAAGTCTGAATACCATAGGCTTGTAAAGGGACGTGAACTGTGTTCTAACAGTCTCAGGACTATGCAGGAGTTCTGAGGGACCAGGATGTTGTAGGTCTTTGAGTAATAGTAAGATCCCAGGTTAGCAGCCATAAAGATAAAACACTACTCCCAGAAAAGAAATAATTAATAAGGTACAGAAGCCAGGTGGTAACAGTAGAGAGGAGGGAGTCACATTGTTCAAAGTTTGGGGGTACATTTTGGTGTTAGGACACATGCTTAGCATGGACAAGGCTCCAGTTCTCTGCCCAGCACCTTATGAAATTTGGCTCAGTTGGCAAAGTGTAGGTGATGTGAACATGAGTTCAGTCCCTAGAACTCACTTAAAAGCATACTTAAAACATGCATAGTGGTACACAATTGTCATCCCTGTACTGTGGAGGTAAAGACAGGAGGACCCCCAGGACTCACTGACCAGCCAACCTAGGTTACTTAGTGAGCTCCAGGCTAAGTGAGGGACCCTGCCTTAATATGAGGTAGATGGTGGTTCCTTAACTATATTTTTCTTGTTTTCAAGGTCTTCCAAGTGACTGAGGCTTCTTTTGATGTAAGATATAATCTTGTGAAATGTCTCCTGAACCAGCATGGTTCCAAGACCCGGCTGGGATAATGAGCCATGAGAAAGACAGAGGGATAACCCAGGAGAGGTGGTGGCTAATGATGTCATAGACATCTAAGAAAAGTCCCCAGAGGAAATGGCTTGGGGCATAGTGACAAAGGTAGATGTGTTGGTGGAGTACTTAGTTTCTAAGCTGCAGTACCAGCCTACCTGTATGTGTGTGTGTGCAGACCCAGTTGTCCTCTGGCCTCTTCTTGCATGTGCACATATGTGCCCTTGCCCTCTAACAATACCCTCTCCATTGTGTGAGCAGAAACCATTAGGCCACATATCCTTCTCCTTTCCAGCTGGTTATATCTGATATTTTGCCAAGAAAGCAAACTCACACAGTGGACAAAGTAAGGAGACCTATTCCTAGCCCATGGCAAATCAAAATATGGTACATATGGTAGGGAAGAAAGAGCTGAAGATTCTGTGGCAAAGGAGGCAGCTGACCTGGAAAGGTAAGAACTGTGGGGACCTTTGACCATGTGCAAAGGTGACTGGGCTGTATCCTTTGGAGGGGCTGAAAATGGGGCTCCTCAAAGCATTGAAATACCTTCTATGGTCTAACTGTGGCTGGATAGACAGTTGGGAGAATTGTAACGACACAGGAAGAGGAGCTTGGGAGAGAACAGGGCTCTAAGTCCTGGTTTCTAATCTGCTCTTTGCCCTGGAAAAGGCTAGACATTTTGATGAAACAAAACATTGCCTACTGAGGTAGTCTGTTTTTCTACAGACATCTCAAACAACGAGGTCAAACACAGTAAATAAACTGTGCTTGCATGGGATTTGCAACCTGGAGTTCTCAGCGCTCCCCCTCATTCCTAATTCTGGAGAATTCCCTTTGTAAATACTCCTTACAGCATTATTTACACACACACACACACACACACACACACACACACACACACACACACACACACAGAGAGAGAGAGAGAGAGAGAGAGAGAGAGAGAGAGAGAGAGAGAGAGAGAGAGAGGTCTACAAAATGAAACCTGGAAACCTGGAACCCTCCCTTGCAATGCTCGCAGCTTGCTCACTCGCCAGTCCCAGGGTTACAGGGCCTGACTGCCTTCTCTACAGCTGTGTGCCTTGTACCTGTGAGCACCTGGAACATTATCCTGGAACATTATAGGCACTTAAGTAGGATGTAAAGCCTGTATCCACACTTAGCTTTGCTTCCTTCTTCTTTCTCCAAGCATCCTTCTCTCTGTTAATATCTGTGCTTAGGATCTATGCTAAAGATGTTTTTTTTTCTTTTTTTTTAATAAACTCCCTTTCTAATCCTTACTTGCTCACCCTGAAATTACTCTCTCTGTTAAAAGATCTGGTTCAAGCAGACTCAGATTCAAATTATGATCTGCGATCTGATAACTATCTGACTAATCTCTTCCATCTATAGAATGGCAGTTATAGGGGATAACTGAGCTGTCACTGATGGGAAGGGCATTGTAGCCCAAGCACTGTACTATTTTTTCCACTATCACAGAATAACTGACGTCACAACGGCAAAGAAAACTCATGACACCCATGGTGTTTTGTTGTTGTTGTTTGGTGGGTTTTTTTGCTTGTTGTTTGTTTTGTCATGCTTTTTTAAAGTCTGAGCATAACCACATGAGAAGTAAAGAAGTGCCTGCTGATCAATCCTGATTTGGGGATGCACTCCATTCACAGTATATTTATTGTGTGCTGTATGGTCTAGGCACCCAATAAACCTCAGCAGAGTTCTAGGTGCTGAGAATATGGTAACATCAACAGATATGGCCACAGAATGCGTAGTATAGAGAGTAAACAGACAGTAAATAACTGGAGGTATGCTATGTCAAAGAGGAACCCAGAAAGAGTAAATGGGACAAAGAGTGACAGGGATCATGGCACACTTAATGAAAGCAGGACATTTGAACAGAGGCATGAAAAGGGGAAGGAAACAAGCTATATAAACATTAGGGAACATAGTGTTACTGTGAGTGCAATGGCCCAGATAAAGAAGGTACCCTGCACTGGAGAAGGCTGCTGTGCCTGGAATAGAGGAAACTGTGGGCAGCAAGGTCTGAAGGTCCTCTAGGTCAATGTTTAGATTTTATTCCGATTGAAAAAAAAGTTACAAGAAAAAAGATACCAGGATGGCTTAAGTTGTTTAAAACGATCACTTAGAACATTGTGTGAGGATGGCGGGAAGGCAATGGAGATTGCTGTGAACATCACTTGACCTCCAATTGTATTCTGACGCTGAAGAATAGTAATGAAAGTTCTGCCGAAAGAAAAGACATTAGAGAGAACACTGAATGTTTATAGCCACAGGAAAGGCCATTTAGAAACATTGGTTATATTATGAGATGAAAGCTGTTTCTCATAGCTGGGAGGGAAGCAGGCATTAGGAATATGGAAACTCACTTGGGTGGTGGAGGGCATTAAAGCTGTGGCCAGAAGCTCACCTACATTGCCAGTGTCTGTAGAGTAACCTGCAACAATCTCCTGGTATGGGTTCATGGAGTAAGGTTCTATATATCTGTTAAATGTCACAATCTTTGAGGATGCAGAGACATAGGGAAAAAGGAGGGTATTGGTGACAAAGGTCTAATTTATTGTTTTGTATTGGATTCCATGAGCATGCATCAAGATGTATACATTGACTCTCTTCTCATGCCGTCCCAGCTGGTAGGCAGGTATTTCAACCAAAAAAAAAAACCTTATTCCTATATTTCTTGCTTTCTCCCCTCTCACACTGGCCTCCAATAATCCAAGGAATAAGAGAGATAGGGCAAACTTGGGATGGATATGCCAATCCCAGTGATATCCCAGATAGTCTACAATCAGGCCATACCTAAGAAATTTTCTCATACATGAACCACAAGAAATGAATGTTTCCCCAAATGACAATCCTAGGAGGCTAAAGCTCCACTTATTGGTGTGGAAGAGGACACATTGCATCTATAGTATGAGCAGAATGAAGCTTGTAAGTCTTAAGAGGAAAGCTCATTTAGTTTAAGTCACAGTGGCTGAGTTAAAAAGTCAAGGACCGCTAACTAGCAAGAATAACACCAAAGACTTAGCAAATAAACTTGTCTGAATGAAGCAAGCCAGACTTATGGCATTTTAGCCAAAACAGTCGATTCTTGTTAATATTTTATGGCAACAGCATCAGGAACAGGAACAAATCACTGCCAATGCTGACAACAATTATTCATCTTTGGCATGCAATATGTATGTGCAATATACACAAGCAAGTGTTAAGTGAGTTTCCACTGCCACAGACTCAACCAATTATGGGTGGAACAAAAATAAACATTAAAAGGCCAAGAGATCCTTCTCCTAGGTCTAGCCCAGATCCACTTTGCCTGTTCCCAACTCACTGGACTCTCACATGCCACATTCACCTGTCCACCCAGTTAGATCATCTTTCTCCAGGCTCTATCCCAGGGAGTTTGCCTGATCATTGTTGAGGTCTGCCCTCTCCACACTTTGGGGGCCACTAATGTTGATGTCCACACTGCCCCACGTTGGACGCCAAACTGTAATGCTTACTGGAGCCTCACTTTGGGCGCCAAAGTGTAACACCTGAGCTGCCCTAGGTTGGGCGGCCAAACTGTAATGGCCCGCTCTGTTCCGCAGGTCCGGGTTTAGCGAGAGAGAGTGTGGGGCAAGCAACACGAAGAATGGAGACAAGACAGAGGGTCTGATCAAGTCTCAAGTCTCGTTTATTCTCTCTCTCTCTCTCTCTCTCTCTCTCTCTCTCTCTCTCTCTCTCCTTTATTGTCTCTCTCATTGTCTCCTGTATTCTCTCTATTAAAGGGAAATCTGGGGTATTTATAGGCTTTTGTCATGTGCCTTGTAAGCGGGTGAATACCATGTGCCTTGCAGGTGTGGATATGACGTAAGCCTTACAGGCATCTATGCATGGATAGCACGTGAACCGCATGCCTTGCAGGCATGGCTACCACCGTGCGCCTTGCAGCTGGGAGCAGTAAACAGCAAAACAAAACATGTGGGATATCAGAGTGTGCTTCAGCTGTTGTAGGCTGTTGAAAAACAGGTCTCACATCAGGGTATATGGCTTGAGATGGCTGCAAAGCTGATAGCCGCTTTCTGCTAAAAGTCGGCTCCCAACAGATCATTCCCTTTTTGAACCCCCCCCCCCCCCCCGCAACCACCTAGATCTAGTGTAGGTCACACATCCAGTATCTACCCTAGTCTGGCCATCTCTGACTGCACTGCAACCTACTTCTAGGCTTCTACCTACTCCTAGCCCAAAGACCCCTCCCACATCATGTCCAACCTCCGTATTAAAGAAGATCCTGCACATTCTTCTGGCTCTCACCAGGTGAGACTGCCTGATCTTCCCTTCCACACATCCTCCTTGGATCCCAAATATACCCCCTTATTCCATGCGTGAACCAGAATACACATCTTTCCCACCAGACCAGTCCTTTGTGTCCCCGACTTTATTCCACCTAAACCATTTTCAACCTATTTTTGCTACTGTTATGAATCATAATGTAAATATCAGATATACAGGTTATCTAACATGAGGCTCCTGTGAAGGGTTTGTTAGCATATTCTCAATTCTGGTGCAAAGCTTCTCTGTCCACATCAGCCCAGAACTATCAAGAGAAATTTACATGGCTGGATCTCATTGCAAAAATACAAACAATATGAAAGGTCAAGCCACTATCTCCTCTTTAAAACCTATCATCTTCTAGTAATGCTTGCCACGGCATAGTAAGAATACAGTGGTGACAAGAATACCTTGACAATAACCAGCAACTCTCCAAGTGTAGTTAAAACACACTCAATAAAAGGGAAATCATGCCTGGAGTTGGAAACCTAGCCAACTACACAAAGCTAGTGAAATCATGGATCATGGAGGAGAACCCACATCCACCACTGTACTAAGCCAGCATAATCTCTGACATTTTAAATAGTTGTCCTTATACCCAGAGTTAAGTGTAGTCCTTGTCCCTCATCAAGGTAGTGTCTCCTTTCAGCAAAGACCATTATGGAATTCCACAATCAATCAAAATGCAGTGTTGTGGGGCCCAAATCCAAGTGAAACATTTACAACACCATTCCTGCTCAGGGATCATTATGGAAGAGGGCATATTTAAAATATTGTAAGAGGCAAAGGAACATGGAGTTTGCTGTGAAATTGTGTCTTCTTAGGAATGTCAGAAGCTACACGCATAACGTCTTAAAAACATGATAACCTAATCATGAGCTAAACAAGGATGACATCAAGAGACGTGCTAATGTGGACAGGGGAACGCTCACAGGTCTCAGTCTTACTCAAAGAACTATAGGCAACTAAGGAATGCTGGGAGCTAGAGAAATAGTCTTAGTTAGGGTTTTATAGCTGTGAAGAGACACCACAACCATGGTAACTCTTACAAAGGAAATCATTTAATAGAAGCTGGCTTACAACATCAGAGGTTTAATCCATTATCATCATCGTGGTAAGCATGGCAGTGTGCAAGCAAATGTGGTCCTGGAGAAGGAGCTGAGAGTTCTACATCCAGATCAGCAGACAGCATGACGTAAACTGGCTTGAGTTTATAAGACCCCAAAGCTCACCTTCCAGTCATAGCCTCTTATAACAAAGCCACACCGACCCCAAGGCAATACCTCCTAATAGTACCATTCTCTATGGTCCTATAGAGTCCATTTTATTCCATATCATCATTCCAGGAAAGAGCACACCAATTGGCTTCTCAATACATAATAGTCAAAAATATTTGGGACTGAAGAGAAGAATGAGGATATATATATATATGTATTGTATTTATGTATTTATTGTATTTAGAATCAATACATAAATCATATTGTATTTATGTATTTAGAAATGCACACATACATACATATATGTATAAACTGATGAAAAAAGAGGGCATAATTTTGAAAGTAGCAAGGAGGGGTATATAGGAAGTTTTTTGAGAGGGAAAAGGAAGGAGAAAATGATGTTATATTATAGTCTCAAGAAATAAAAGAAAAATGTAGTAAGTCCTAAGAACCAAGATGTAGTCCATCACTGAGTAGCTCATCAACCTTATGTTTCTTTTTTGAAAGGTTTTACTTAATTTTTAATTTTAATTAAATTTATTTGGGTGTGTGTATATGTGTGGTGTGTGTATACATGTGTGTATGCCACATGAGTGAAGCTTCCTGCAGAAGCCAGGAGAGGGTGCCAGACTCTCTGAAGTTGGAATTTCAGGTGGCTGTGAGCCTCCTAATGGAGGTGCTGGAAACCAAACTTTGGTCCTGTGGAAGAGCAACAAGTACTCTTAATTTTTAAGCCATTTCTTTAGCCCCAAACATGCTGCTTCTTTTGTAGTGGACCTTGGGCCTCATGGACAATGGAGCTGCTAGATAAAAGAGTAGCTAGTAGATGAGACAACATTTAATTTAACCTCACACCTTCTTGGGAGGTTTCTTGGGTAAGCAAGCTGGGAAAAGGTATCATAGTCCTCACACATTGTTCATTTTAGGGAGCATTTCTCTGCCTGTCACCTGATGACAGATACGATGTCAATAAGCCCCTCGTATCACTTCACAATGCTCTCAGACTCCCTATCTCAGTTTGTACAATTGCCACCAGCTGGGGGAAGAATCATCCATGGGATGCAACTCCATTGACTGCTCCCTAGGCATGAAGAAGGACGCAATGGCTCTGGAGATCTCTGACATTTGAGGATGCTGACATCATAATGTAAGCCCTTTCTTTAGAGATCCCTCAGATTGTTTTTGATTGCATATTTATAGATACTTAATTGCTTACTATGGATGTTTAGAGATACTGCAAGAGTTGTTTATTGCTTATTTTTAAGTACATCATACAAAGAACAATCCTTAACACTGGTCTTTGTAAAGAACATAGCTACAGGAGAGATCATTACCATGCATATAATCAGTGGAATTCTACACTGGACCAGTAGAGCTTTGTGGAGAGATGCCTTGAGAAGACGAGGATTGTTCTGGACATTATCCTAAAACCTTTATTTCCTTTGGTTTCTTTTTACCTACTGACTTGCCCAAGGTCTGCTTGAATAAAAGTCACCGATGAGTTACTTTTTTATGTGCAAAAAGAAGAGGATGATTTGATCATCCATGATGTGTCTGCTCATCCACTCATTTGACAAAAATGTCACAGTAAGGGAATTTTGTCTAAACTCCCACCACCATATTTTGTTCATAGGCAATAATGCCTTAATATCTTCATGTAATAATGTTCCATAGCAGAATCCTGATCATCACATTGAATGCAGAAAAAGCATGAGGTTCTGTCCTTTATTCCCATCATATGGAATCTGCTTTACTGAGACATTTTCAGATGCAAGGCCCAGGGTCCTGGCTGGAGTACAGCAATGGATTTCCAAGTTCCTTTTCAAGGGGAAGAGACTAGCTATCAGGCAATCAGTACAGTTTTCTCACACATTCAAATATCATTGTTCTGGTTGGTTTATTAGTCAATTTGATACAAACCTAGATATATCTAAGAAGAGGGAACCTGAATCGAGAAAATGTCTCTACCAGTTTGTTTGTAGGCAAGTCTGTAGGGCACGTTCTTGATTGTGATTGACGTGAAGGGGCCCAGCCAACTGTGAGCAGTGCCATGCTTGAGCAGGTATATAAAGAAGCAAACAGAACAAGACAGGGGGATTGAGCATTCCCCCATGCCTTTTCCATGGTTCCTACCTTCAGGTTCCTGCTTGAGTTTGTTCCCTGACTTCCCCCAATAATAGACTGTGACAACAAACAATCCCTCTCTTCCCCAAGTTGTTTTTGGTCATGGTGCTTTATCAGCAATAGAAACCATAATTAGCATGATTATTATACCTCACATGAAAATAGTACATTTTTGAGGTTTTTAGTCCTATACTTTTGATAATTTGGGATGATAGCAGCAACAATGATAACATGAACATAAAGAGCACCTGGACCACTGTGCAGACCTAAAAATGCTCTCAGGTGGTACTATTGTTGAATGTTATCCATAGCCTTTCTGGCTATGAATCAGGAAAAGCGTTAAGGATGAAAAGCAGAGGTTAAGAAACAGGACTTGCCATAAGCATGGCACCATAGGAAAAACCACAAGGTAGCCTGTGATATATTGGGAAATTCTGGATGGAGGTAAAATACTAGCCAGCACATGAGGAACTAATATCCTGCTATCTCCATACTGCTTTCTACTGTAAAGAAGTAGAACTCCGAGAGTAGGGTAGGGCAAACACAAAACAAGCCTGAAATACGGTGTGCATGAAATAAGGAAGTAAGGATGTTAAAGCCAGTTAGAACTCTTTCTAACTGGCAGCATCTAGGATTGAATATCAATTTAAGGAATGATAATAACAGATGTAAGTAACTCAGTAAAATGGAAATATCAAGAATTCATACCGATGCCCGTTCATTGTTCTATTATTAGACATTTTCTTGACAAAGTAATTGAAATAATTTGCTTTCTGGTGTAGTACTTTTTAATTACATAGGGAACAAAGAGTCACTTTTAAATGGATGAGCTCACCAGCTACCACTGTGCTGGACCCTGTGATCTGCGCCCAGAGCTCCCTTCAGGAATGACCAAGGCTTATCCCCTCTGAGAGTGATGAAAGAAAATGGTCATAGGTGGGCCAATTGAAGTTGACGAGAATTGTCTCATCTTGACAGTTTTATTCTAGGCAAAACTAACCTCCAGTAACTCATCAGCATATGCACAGAGCCCAGTCCTGTTTTGCTCATCTTAGGGAATCACAAAAGAAACATGTCATCTCTAAAGGTCCACATGGAATCAGCAACTGCCTGGCAACCCAACTTCCCACTGATCCAATACTCTCTTTTCCATAGAGCTGATCATAATAGCACTCTTTAGTGAACGTCTAATGGATTTAATAGATGCTAATTTCTAAGTCTCTTTCCTGGGTTGAGGTACCCAAACTCTACTAGCACCTTAATGAAATGATGAAAATTCACATCACAGTAGGAGGACTTGCAAAAAAAAAGTTGTGTGTAACTAGGTAGGATGCTTTTATAATTAGAAACTACACACACACACACACACACACACACACACACACACCATGTTAAAATTTAGTTCTCACTGTGAGGCATTAAAATATGGGAGCAGTGGGACCTACAAGTACTGATTAGACTCATGAGGGCTCTACCACCATGAATGATTTGATCCACTCACATATTATCCCAAGAGTAGGTTTGTTATAAAAGCCAGATTGGCTCTTGTCATTCATGCATATCTTTTATCCTAAGATGTCATGTGCTGCCTCAGGGATCTGTGAAAGCCTCAATAAAAGGTGGACCTTATCAGATATAGCTGTCTTATCTTGAATTTCTCAACCTCCAGAATGATAGGCCAAGTACACACATTTTTCTTGGTACAAGTTTTCTCTTAAAGCAATAGAAAAATGATCTGAGATGATGAACTGAGAATACAGTGTTATTTCTGTGATCATCCTGAGAAAAGTGTATGACCTGACCCAATTTTAATCATGAGGCAATATCATTCAAAACCTCAAAGTGAGAGGCAAGAGGCATACTAAAGATTTCCACTTTGTAATCCTTACAGGTATCAAGTCATGAATGTCTTGGGAAGACTATACAGCATATATTGGCAAATTTTCTGTTGCTGTGGTAAAACACCATGACCAAAGGCAACTTAAGGAAGAGAGAATTTATCTGGCTCATGTTTCTAGAGAGATGAGAGTCCACCATGGCAGGATGGAGGCATGGCAGCCAGCAGAAAGCATGATAGTAATAACAAGAAGTTGAAAGATCACACCTTTAACAACATAACAGCAAACATGAAACAGAGAGAATAAACTGGAAATAGTGTTTCAAAGAATAGTGTCACAAAGCTCATTCCAGTGACATACTTCCTCCACCAAGTCTTCACCCCTCCCCCCAATAGCCTTCCCAAACAGCTCCACCTCATGGAGACTGAATGTCCAATGTCTGTACCTATGAGGGACATTTCTCATTCAAACCACAGTACATCTATTCTGAATTGGTTTCAAATTGAAGACAATTAAAGAAATTAGATACAAAACATGACATAAATGTCTTATGTAGTCCTAGATTTGATCAGGTCTCCATGCTGTAAAGGACATTATTAAACAATGGCAAAACTCAAATGGGTTTTGAAACTAATGCCATTACATGATATCTACAGTAATATCATGATCTCCATGCTTATATAGGAGAATGTCTTTGTCTGAAACACACAAAAACAAAAACCAAGCAAACAAACAAAATGCTTAAATCCACAGATGGTAGGATGTGAGGTTAATGACTCTGATGGTTCTGGAATAAAAACAGAACTTCACATTATTCTTACAAATTTTCTGCAAAATGAAGTTTGCTTCAAAATTAACAAAATGTTGTGCAACAAAACAGTTCCATATGTGCATGCATATTTATTGTTCAGTTATTCTACACATTCATGTCCTTCATTGTTTTCAACTGTCATGGATTCAACTCTAAAGTTCTTAGGATAAATAACATTTCTTGACCTCTATCTAGTACATGAGTTCTAGTCTTTCAAAAGAACAGTTTGGTGGGATACCTTTCTTATCATCTGACCCCAGGGATCACCCTGTCTTTACCATGAGGCATGGGAAGACTCTTTCCTTAAGAGATGTCATCTCTGAGAGAATACTATTTGACTAGTAGGAGTGGATAAGATAGCACCCAGTTAGGTGTTAAGCTTGAGAACACAGACCATACCCAAGGGCTGAAGAATCAATGTATGAGTGGTAACTTATCAATTCTCCCAAACAGAGATGACTGATCACCCACAATGCAGGGTCACCCTTAAATCTACCAGAAATAATGTGTGAGGGGAATTCCTTTTTAATTTCTAAGATTTATTACCTTGTGCCTACACCCTAAACAATCTAGCTGTGTTTTTTGTCTTTTCAAAATTTCATCTTGAAGTCTACAAACACAAGTGCTATCTTTGTGAATCATCTTTTATTTTTAAAATTTGGCTAACACTCAACTCAAGTGTCTTTGACATGTTTAAAGCAATTTGTTTCACAAATATAAGAGTTGGGGAAGATTGAGATGGTTGAAATGAGATCCTGGAGGCAATGTGTCATTTCCTCTCCCTTGGGAGTATGATGCACAAATAAGAAAGCTGTTGAATGGAAAATGCCATCCTTGCTGTCCCCACCACCTCGTTTCTGTCACTTTAGTCACAGAAACATTTTTCATCTCTTTCGTGAAATTAATTCTTCAGAATATTAGAGGTTCTTGTCTATCTGGCCACTAACTTTCTGTTCAACCTAGAAGGAATTGTCAACTTAATTTTAAAGTGTGGAGTACCAAGTGTGGATTTTGCTGTGGGAAGCCAGTTATGAGACTGGGAGAGAAAAGTATGCTTCTTTTCTATTTTTCCCAGACAAGGAAAGGGGACTTAAAATAGCATCAGTTCTTAAGATGGTGCAAACAGAAAATTCAGTGCCTCTATTGCAGGGGCTGAGAGCTTTGTGAAGATGAATGCACCCTCTCCCCCCAAATAAAGTCCTGCTGATGTCTTTCTCTGCAGGCCACTCACTCCCACAGTGAAAAGTGTCATATACTTTACTATTCTATTAGACTGCAGGAAGGGCCTGACATCTCATTCCTTGATGCCTATCTTCATCAGCTTGGCTGCTCTAGCAAAATACTGTAGCCTGGGTGACTTAAATTCCTTCGGAATGTTTCTCATACTTCAGGAAGCTGAGATCTTAAAGATCAAGGTGCTGGGACATTTAGTTCCCAGTAAGGGTCAACTTCTCGATCCATGGCATTTTCTCTTTATATCCTCATGTGATTGGCAAAGAAATAAAGTGTGTATGTCTGGTCTTGTCCTTTCCTGGGCAGGGGACTAATCTCATTCATAAGTGCTCCACCCTCATGATATAATCATCTTCAAAATTCCCACCTCCACATACCATCACACTGGGGGATAGAATATCAATATAAGAGTTGGAGAGGACACATACATTTAGTCCATAATCTATCTCTTCTTGCTTCTCCAAACCATCTCTTGCTCTCACATTAAAGATCTCCAGTTTGTTGCCTTGCCTGTACTATACTTAGTCTGAGCTCATCACATCTATTTCCTCCCTTTGGTGAAGAACCATGGGAAATCAGATAGTGATTATTGGCTTATCCCAGTATTCATGGCTGGACCATGGGCCAGACTTCTGAAAAGATCCCTTAAGAAGGCATCGTCTATGGAATGTGAACAACCCTGTGCTCTCCTCGAATCCTATGGAGTGAATAAAACCATGATATGCTAGGTTTTAGAAGCTTAAAGCATTCTTAACTACAAAGTATAAACATGAAGTGAGAGTCACTTAAATTATTCTCATAGATATTAAAAGGTTAGGAATAAATCAAACTCTTGTCACTACTATCAGATGATATCAACTTTCTTGGAATAAGTTGTAATGTGGCTATTTAGGGGGGACAACATGTGGAGAGATTCACTGTTGCTAGGGAAGGCTAGGTCAGAAGAAGTCTGTGGCTTGAACTTCTCAGAAAGCTCCATGCAATATCTGTGGTGTCATCATAACATTTTTCAGCATCACAGCATTAGGAAGGTTGAGGACCACTGGTTTAGAGGCTTAGACAATAGTGCCTAGATTCCTGGATATCCATTGCACATGCTTCCTGTAGCTGGACTATACACAGAGTGCTAGAGCCTCAGAGGCATGTGACTGGGACCATTTATCCTCTTGTTGCTCCAAGTTTCTGGTAGTTCCTATCAGTGAAGCCTATTTCCTCTGTATGTTGTCATTTTACATTTTCTACTAGCTCAACCAACCAAACTCCACCCAGAATCTTGAATGTCTACAGCAACCTGCATACCCTGCATATCTCAGACAGGAGCAGAGGCAGGCTTGGCTCTTTACTAAAAGAAGGCAAAAGTGGCTGGAGGGACTCTTATCTCTACCTTGAAAAGGTGGGCAAGGATCCATATTTTGTCTGTAGTACTTGCTGGATTTGTTTCTTAGCTCCATTTCTGTTTGCTCAGGAAACCACTGCTTAGAGACAGGTTTTCTTCTCCCTCCATGTTTCCATCTTAAATGAGCATCTCAGCTTTATCTGACCTCTGATGAGTGCAACTACCATGCAATTGTAGGGCCAACCAAGGATACATCTTATCCAATAAAATGTTATGCTTTCCTTATGCGTTCTCTTATAGAAATAGGAGTTTTCTTGACATTTGGGAATGTGTCCACATTGTTCATTATCATAAGATTCCCTCCCCTCACCCTGCCTCATTCCACTAGATGTCTACTAACTTCTATGATTTCATACTCAGATATCCTAGGGTTGTTAACAACAATTCTTTAAATTCTTCTATATGTCAGCATTCCCATCACCCATGCAAAACTCTCTCTCTCTTTTCATGTTCTAGATTATGGCCCACTCAGTTCTGTCAGACCCTGGGTAACCTTACATGTGTGTGTGTGGGGGGGGTATCTAAACTCCTCATTGGGTGCAGACGATTTCTAGATATGCAAAGTAAGTATGGTGGGAAAAGTGACTATAATTTTGTGTAGCCCCAACAAGTATTATGTTGTTATTTCATGAAATGTACTTTGTGATGGACATCACTTTTAACTATGAGCAGTGATATGTGTTAAAGTATTTATAGAAACATGCTTATCAGAGTGGCTAATTTTAGTAATTCATCACACAGTTGACTCTGGACACACAGTTGTCTCTTCTTCCAACTCTTCCCTTCTGCCTTAACTACAGATCCGACCCTCAGCATCTTCTTTCTAGCCACCACTGATTCATGGTGCCTAACCCTTTCTGCTCTTTGTTCTAGCTCTCTAAACTTCACACTTTGTCTCTCCACATTTCCTCATCGAGAGCTCGTGTGTTTTTAGGATGTTGCTTTCTCTAGAGCAGCAGCCAGTCATCTGAAAGAGCCAGTTTGCGTAAATGTATGAGCAAGAGCTGTCAGAAAAGGACAAGCTACTGTCACAGGATGTTCTCTTTGAATTAGGGAAACTGCTGTCAATATATCTCCATCCAGAAGCATAGCCACAATGGATGAATTCAGCCTGCTGTTCTGGGAGCACTTCCTATTTCATCATTCATATAGCTGAATCTCTACCTGAGCACAGACTAGGCAGATGATAACAGCTGCTCAAGTTAAGACTCATGAACATAATTCCTGGTTTCTATTTAAATGAATGCTTGAAATTAAATACTTGATTTTATTATAACTCATCTTATTATCATTTTACATATCTCCCCCAGAAACCTCTATTTTGAAAAATATGTTTTCTTTCACAATGTCAAGCATGGAATTATGGTATTTCTAGATGGGCTGTCTATCTCTCCTGTCTAGAGCCTTCCCACAGGCACTTTGGTGAGTCTGTAGAAGAAATGGGTCCCAGTAAAATCTTCTTAGCTCCTGTCTCCAAAGAGGCCTGAAAATTTTCTTGAGCTGATTTGAAATGCTCTTGGAAACTAATGGTGACTTAATTGGATTTGATCATGTTAATAAGATTCTGATCATTTAATAAAAGAGTTTTTCTAGGTTTGCATTGGACTCTAACACAATGAAATGAATGTTTGGGGAGGATAATAATGTGCTGTGTGGAGAATCCAGATGTCCCAGCGCATCATCATGAATCAGAAAATAAGTTACCAACCAAGTAATGATAGCAGACTGGCTCCATTATAGAGACTCAGTCCTCACAGCCTCTCCAGAATTGACCTCCATGTCTGTGTCTGAAGAATGAGTGGTGCCAAAGCTCTGAATATAGAAATGCGATTTAGTCATGAAGTAATTCTTTTCCATTAGAAGCTGGTGAGCATCAGAAAACTAGCCCTTTGACTTTTATGAACAAAGTCCTAACCTAGAGGCCAGTAATGGTTCTTACCCTCAAAAAATGCTCCCAATTTCTCAACTGTCTTCTCTAGACCTACCTGCCTTGTCTGAGACTTTACTCTTCAACTCTTGCCTGAAGTCTCCTTCCAGACTGCTAGCCTGTTAATTAACTGTTGAGTAACTGTTTCCAGAATTCCTATTACTCTAGTTGAAACTGATTCTAAAGCAGTGGTTCTCAACCTTTCTAATGCTGTGACCCTTTAATACCATTCCTCATGTTGTGGTGACCCCCAACCATAAAATTATTTGTTTTGCTACTTCATAACTAAATTTATGGCTGTTATGAATCATATTGTAAATATCTGTTTTCAGATAGTAAACCCTGTAAAAGAGTCATTCCACCCAAGGGTTAGCATGACCCACAAGTTGAGAACCATTGGTCTAAAAACGGGTTTAGAACATTGGTGTGCACCCAAGAACATGCATAACAATCATTTGTACCTTAACATCCTTTCCAGCAGTGTTAAAATAATTCACATGCACAATGGAATATTATTTAGTGATGAAGGAATGAAATCCTGGCATTTCCAAAAACACCAATGGGCTTAGATTCACAATTTTAAAGAAATGATCCAAATACAGAAATACAGATAAGACATGCGGTCACTCAGATAGAATAGAAAAAGCTAAGCTCACAAAAGTAGAGTATAATTCTGGTTACTGGGGCCTAGGGAGGGGTGGAAAAAGGAGGAATATGGAGACTGACTAATGAGGACAAAGATACAGATAAATAGGTGGAATACTTTGGATGATATAGCCAATGCCAATGTATTGTGAAAATGAAATTGGTCAAAGAGGGGATTTGGATGTTGTCATCACAAAGAAATATGTTTGAAAAGATAGGTGTGTGAAGCTGATATTCTACAATGTATACATGTACCCGAACATTGCCCCATCCCCTGGGAAACTGCGCAATTCTTACCTGTCAGTTAAAGGTGAACTAATTTCCACCAAGCTAAATAAAGATAGTGTAGCTTGCTAAACTTCTGTTATACATACATACATACATACATACTATGAGATGTCAAAATGCAGAACACAGTAGGACGTCGTGCTACACAAATTCACTGAACTATGTTACCTGTGATCTTATAAAGGCTAGTAAACAGTAATAGAAGGGAAGTAAATTGTGAAAATGAAAGAACCACCACAATCTCTCCTGTAGTTTAGTTAAGAAACTTACAAACAACCAATCAACAGCTGGGGATAGAGCTCACAGAAGAGTGCTTACCTGGTATACACTAAGCCCCGAGTTTAACCTTTAGCATGGTAAACAAAAGAAAAGTGGCCAAGAGAATGTTTAGCCTAGTCAGGGAAGCAAGCCCAGAGCCCTGATCCTGGATGCCTGGAAAACTAAAGAAATTCTTCTGAACAGATAGAATAATTCAATCCAGCATCATGCAGTGACTCATTCCTCCCCTAGTCAGTGGATAAATTCATAACCATCTATGCCTGGCACACAAGTCTGTGCACGTGAAAACAGGAAAGGGTGGGAAAACAGAGATGGAGAGTGACCCATTACAGAACGACTAGGAAAGACAGGACAAGAAAGGGAGCTGAGATCCCAAGAGGTGAGGCTGGCCAAAGACACGCCCAGCTATTTATAGCTCATCTCGAGCAGCCAGTCTGGCTGCTACTATAGTGCACTTTATGTGGGTTGTCCTCCTGTAAGAAATACCATGGAGATGCAGCTGCCTATGCATTTGCAATATCCAGACTAAGGCTGGTAATTGGGTCATCTTATTAGCAAGCAACTATCACTAAGCGGTTGAAAGAGCTTCAGGTTATCCCCCATCAATCCTTGCAGCGCGCTCAGGGAGAAACCAGAGGGCAAGGGTGATGAATAATTAGTCCATTTAGTGCCTTTCTTTAGTGAGTTTTCCATCCACTTACATGACGCTTCCTTTCAGATGGGAGCCGTAAGACCAAGGTGTGACGGTTGGCACATTAGTTTTCATTAGGTATCCTTTCCCACTTTTCTCAGCCCTCACTTCATATTGGAAAGATGTCTTAAAATTATTCAAAACATCCAGTGGCGCCTGTACCACATCACGCCTCAGTTCAGATTACAACTGCCTAACCAAATACAGTTTCAATTCTGTGGGTACTAATGAGCCATGCTTATTAATTCACAAGTACAAGGGACCACAGTTAAGACTTGAGCTTAGAGATGGATAGAGAGGCAAGGGTGAGGTCAGATTAGAGGACCAAGAAGGAGAGGGGAAAAATAAGAGGGATGGAAGGAGGTACAGGTGAAATCTCATTCTAACCCCCACAGTCCTTCCTGCATGTGCTATTCATACAGCATTTAGGATGTAAAACTCACTGGTGACTCTGATCACCGGGAACCTTAACTTTGCTTAGAGACTTGTGTTTATTGGCCGAGATGCATAGACGAGTATGCCTCCAGGGTTTGTGTGTGTGTGTGTGTCTTTGTGTGTGTGTATGTGTGTGTTTGAGTATGTATGTGTGTGTGTCTTTATGTGTGTGTAGGTGTGTGTGTGTGTGTGTGTGTGTGTGTGTGTGTGTGTGTGTGTATGTATACACGCATACAAAGGTAATAACAAAAAAGAGAAAAAGATCAAGATGGAGAGGGACTCATTATAGAAGAGGGTGGGAAGACCAGAAAGCAGTCCTAGAGAGAGAAAAAGGTGAGGATAGCCAAAGGTGTGGATAGCCATTTCTAACTCTTAAGATGGATGAGAAGACACGCAGTAGGGCCTTAGATACTAAGAGCTGGGTAATGGTTATCATAGTAAGGGTTTCAACTGCTGAGATGTAACACCATGACCTAAAAGCAAATTTGGGAGGAAAGAGTTTATTCTGCTTGCACTTCCATATTGGTGTATACCACCCAAGGATGTCAAGTGATGAACTCAAACAGGGAGGGATTCTGGAGGCAGGAGATGATGCAGAGGCTATAGAGGGGTGCTGCTTACTGGCTTGCCTCCCATGGCTTACTTAGCCTGCCTTCTTATAGAACCAAGGACCACCATCCCAAGGATAGCACTACCCACCACTCCCCCACTGATCACTAGTTGAGAAAATGCCTTACAGCTAGATCTCACGGAAGCATATTTTTCAACTGAGGCTCCTTCCTCCCTAATGACACTAATGTGTGTAAAGTTAATACACAAAACCAGTCATTGCACTGGTACCTCCTACTTTAACCTCAAACAGTCTCTACCACTCAAACTAGAACTATATACAAGGTATTCCAAGAAGAAGTTGGTCTGTGGGTTGCCAGGGCTCCTACTTGAACTAATTAAGTCCTATGCATGAACACTGCATGAGTACTGGGTATTTTTTAAGAAACTCAGGGCTTCTGTCTTTGCCCCCAGGAAAGAAAAGACAGGACATCAGTAGTTTGTGTTTGCCTTTTGAAAGTATTTTCTTCTTAATAGGTGAATATACTTTGAATTAACAAATAATAATTATAGATATTTGTAAGGACACGATGTGATTTTTTTTATACATTTGATCATAAGCAAAGTTAATCTAGCTAACTAACATAGTCAACACTTTGCCAATTTATACTTCTTGTAATAAAAATACCAAGAGTCCATGTATTTTAGCATTTTTGAAGCATGCAAGTTATTGACTGGGGTCCACTGTTCAAAGCAGCTGGTCACTATACCCTTTCTCCCATGTGACCGAAACTGTCCTCCCTGATGTACATCTTCCCTCTTCTTACTCCTGTTCCTACTCTAGACTTTACTAACAACACACTCACTCTTGGTTTCTATGAAACTATTCAACATGCAGGACTGGAGAAACAGCCCAGTGGTTAACAGTATTTGCTACTCTTGCAGAAGACTTGCATTTGGCTCCTACCAACTATATTGGTATGGATGGTTCACAACCACTGGTAATTCCAACTCCAGGAGTTGGTCTTTTCTGGCCTCTTTATCTACCCATAGGTACATATGCACATAACTAAAAATAAAAATTTCTTATAAAAGATTCAAGCTGTAGATGGGAGAAACTATTGTTTGTAGGTGGTAGTATTATCTCACTTAGAATGATGTCCTCCAGTTGTACCCATGGTTTTACAAGGGACAGAACATAATAGTATCTCATTGCATACATGTACCATGTTTTGTGGTAAGTATCTAGGTGGGTTGCATATCTTAGCAATCATGAATAATATTAAAATGTACATGTGACTGCACATTTCACTTTAGCATATTTATTTTATCTTGTGGATAAATATCTAGAATTTGGGTTCAGAGACCACATAACTATGGTTTTGGTTTTGTGAGAAATGACCATACTGTTTTCCACAATGGCCTATTAGTTTACATCTCAACCAGAGGGAGTGGCCAATCAATAATCAGCCCAACTTGAGACCCAACTCATGGGCAAGCACAAATACCAGACACTATTAATGATATTCTGTTGTGTTTGCAGACAGGAGTCTAGAAAGGCTGACCTCTGAGAGGCTCTACCCAGCAGCCGAGTCAGACAGATGCAGAGACCCACAGCCAAACCATGGATAGAACTTGATGACTCTTATGCAAGAGTTGGGGGTCGAACTGTGGGACGTGAAGGGGACAGGAACTGCACAGGAAGACCGATAGAGTCAACTAACTTGAACTCTTGGGCTCTCAGAGACTGAACTACCAACCAAAGAGCATATACAGGCTGGACCTATTCTCCCTTTACCCACATCCTACACTTATGTAGCAGATGTCCAGCTTGGTCTTCATATAGGTCCCAAACCACTGGCGGAGAGGGCTATCCCAAAAGCTATTGCCTGTCTATGAGATATGTTCTTCTAGCTGGGCTGCCTTGTCTGGCCTCAGTGGGAGAAGATGTGCCTAGCCTCACAGAGATTTGATATGCCAGGCTGGGGAGATACCCAGGGGGTCCTCCACCCTCTCAGAGGAGAAGGAGATAGGGGAAATTTTGGGAGGGGGTTACCAGGAGTGGGGGCAGAGAGCAAAATGTAAAGTGAATAAAGAAAAATAAATAAAATGTTAAGAAAAGAAAAAATATCTACACCCCAACCAGCAATATACAAGGATTCCTTTCTCTCAGCATCCTTACCAGCACTAGTCATTGGTCAACTTTCTGATAATCGCCATTCTAACAGGTGACAGATACAAACTGTGGTTTTAAAATACATTGTGTTGGTGATTAGAGATGAATAATGTATTTCACATGTCTGTTGGCCATTCATATCTCTTTTGAGAAACATCTATAGAAATAATCATTTGCCTATTTCTCCAAACATATTACTGATTATTATTATTACATAATCCCTGTGAACTTGGCTTCCCAGACTTCATTGGCAATTATTATTGCCCTTCCTGTTTCAGTTTTCAAATTTCCAGTTTTGTTGTTAGCATGAAAGACCGTTTCGTATAAATTATGTTCTTTAATCCTTAATCAGTTGGTTTAGTTAGCTTCCTACTCTGCAACAAGATATCTGAGAGAATTAACTTATAAAGGAAAGGGATGGGGATTTTTTTTTTTTTTACTGGAAGCTTGGATGTTGTAGTCCAGGATCAAGTATGCCCTACTGCTTTGGCCTCTCCATAGTGATCTGCCAAGATTAGTTAAACTCATTTCTTTATTCATCTGTATACAATAAACTGGCCTCCTCAATTCCAACAGAAAACAAACATTCTGAGTTTTCCCGAGTTTTGCAGTTTGGGGGCTTCCATCAAAGCGAGCACATCCATGTGATACCAGCTTTTCTGTATGTATCTGACCCTTCTTCATCCCCTCATCACTCCAATTAGATTAGTACCTAAGGCTGTACAGAAACCAGCATCATTTTTCCCCCTTCAGAACTGGTCCTACTCTAGACCAGGCTGGCCTCAAACTTACAGCAATCCTCCTGCCTCAGCCACTGCTCTTGGTTTCAGATCTCCTTAACAATTTACTTAACACCCTTTCTACAAAGGCTTCTGATTATTTATAGAACAGTATGGGAACTTCTTAACAAGTGGCACAAAACAACTTATCTGTTCCAGTTTTCATGCCCCACTGACCTTCGCACCCTGTGTCCCAGAATAGTCACTACCACCCACTTCAGACCCATCTTCAAAAGCTCTTCCTGGGGGGATTCCCTGAGTTGTGCTCAGTGAGACACTGCCTTCTAAACAGCTTCCCCCAAGAAGCTGGCACTGAACTCCACCTCTGTTTCTCAGGCTGTCCTGAGGACTTTGGATTTGCCCCTTGGAGTCAGGAAGTGAGCATCCCACTTCTCACACTGTCCCCTGATCACAGGGTCACCCCCTCATAGGCAGGAAGTGAGCATCTTATCGCTCAGAATGTCACCCATGAGCACGTTCCCTGTGAAGACAGAGGATCTCTATCTGATCTGATCCCAGTCTGGCGCTTTCTCATACAAATTGTTCAATGTGTGTTCACTAAACATATTCCAAAGGAACAAAAAATAAGCATTACAACAAAAGAAGCCAAACAAAAATGTGGATGATAAAATTATTACTATAAAAAGGATATTTAAAAATCATTTTTGAAAAGAAAATTCCTGAATATGAATGCTAACTCAACATTCATACTGTAAAGAAGGATATTATATTGAGCATTATCTGCAAACTACAGACCCACTCAAGAGTACCCTGCTCAGTGCTCTATAGAGCAAAGATAATAGCCAGCTGGAATCTCGAACTTCCAGGGGTGAGTTCTGCATTTTATTTAAGGGTATTATAACAATAAAAACATACTAGGGTAGCATTTGTAGTAAAACAATTTTAGCAAATATTCCACTAAACTAGACCTGTGTTTTGACTGCATGACTACGTGAAGCCTCTAATATGCAGATGTGTGTGGTGACTGCAGAGGCACAAATCACAGCAAGAGCCAAATGCATTTGACCACAAAACTCTTCTCTTTTCCCAGGGAGCATCTCGTGACAGTTGTCCATAGGGAAGACAGGCTGGCAAACACTGTCCTACTTTCTCAGATGCCATTATTTGATGCTTCACACAGATGCTTAGGAATAAGCACTTCTGTTGTCAATGCAAAAACTCACAGAGGCAGAGATTTGAAATGACACCCCATGGAAGTGCTCCTTCGAGATGCTGAAATAGCCCCTTTTCAGGAAATGAAGCATAAAGTGTAGACACAACATGGCCTCTGACTTATTCCTCTACGAGATTTGGGGTAGGAAATTTCTCTGCAGGGAAACCATGTTATATGTGTGAAAAGCACACATCAATGTGATAATTTTATCTGGTATTTATGAATGATTAAAAAAAGGAAACACTAAAAGATTTGGCTTTCCAACTTTAATGGTTTGGATGAGGTGTTAATGTGTTCCCCAAAGAATGTGCTGGAAGCTTAGTACTTAGTGTGATGGTGTCAGGATGAGGTGAAACCATTGCAAAATGCTTAGTGCCAGGTGATTAGGTTCTTGAGGATTTGGCCTTGGAAGGGTGAAATGACGAGACTGATCCTTGCCAGTTTCTAGCTTTCTTCTCAGAGACCTCTCCCTCTTGCATATGCTCCTTCTATGATGTCATCCTCCAATGATGGGATACAGTGAATGGATCCCTCACCAGATGCTGACCAATCAATTTGATGTTAGACATTTAAAATAGTGGTCTAAACAACTCCCTTTTTTTTCCTTATGAAGTACCAAGCCTTGGGTATTGTGTTTTAATAATGCAAAATACACTGGCACATAAATGTGAGAAAGATCACTTGCTTCCCTAAGCCTGTGAAGTGCCTGTTCACCTCTAAAGGCTTTGACTAACTTGGAGTCATGAGCACAGTGCAAGGCAACCTCATATTGTTACATAAAACAACTACACTCTACCTACCTATCCCTGCATCCTGTGAGCACAAAAGATTCTGTGCTCTACTCATCTCTCACTCGCGCCAATGATTTATGCTTCTCCTGAAGGAACTCAAAGCTTCTCTGACTCCTTGAGCCTTTTTCCTGACTCCTCCCCCTCTGCCTACTGCACAAAGCCCCTCCTCATCCCAAAATAAATACCAAACTAAAACTCTCTCCCTCTAACCTGTGTCTCTAGTTACCATTAAGACTTTACTTTCCACTTTTGACCCATTTATTACCTCACACCTCAGTTACTTTCAGGTCATTATAGTCACTCTGTCATTCAAGTGATCAATGTCTTCCTAACTGTTGAGTCCAGTGGGAAAGTCTAACGTTGGTCACTCTTGTCTCATTAAGGCATTTAACTCTCAGTGTGCACCCCCTGATTTCCTCCTGCTTCTCAGATTATTTGGCCTTTGCTTCCCCCTCAAGGACTCTAGTTTCTAGCAACTTTCTTTAAAGTTGTTCTCCCCAAGATTTGAGTCCCTGTCCCCTGCTTACACTTGATTTTTGCTGAGTGAACTTGTCTATCTAGATGTGTCTGCTATCCAAATTTCCTTCTGTCCAACCCAAACACCACCCTTACACTCCATATTCAGACTGTCTTTGAACACGTAGTCATGAAAGTCACTCAAAAACTCCAAAGAGCAGCCCCCATACTTTTCAGGTCCATCTGGACATGTTTGTTTAATCATTTCAATCTTGATGTCATCTGAAAAGTGGTGGCCATACAGCAATGTCCGGAAAGGAAAAAGTATTTGGGAAATACGCAACAGCCTGTGCTGAAGTACCTCGTGCCGGTGAGTCACCAATGGGAAGCCCTGCCATTGTCATCACTCCCCACCCCCACACACACACACGTTTTTCTTCTGTTTCTCTGTCATCAGAGCAAGAACACGGGAGATATACTTGACTCATCCTTTCTCTTACCTCACGCTAGTCTTATTCACTTTGCCTCCTGAATAGTTCTTGAATCACAGGATGCAGAAACAAATTCCGCTGTATCTGCAATTGTTGCCCTCCTCCAGGATCTCATCCTCTGTCCCCTGAGCATCTCTCCTCTGGGTTTGATGCTCTATACTCACATGATGTATGCTGAAAGAAACCATCATGAGCAAGACGTCTCTACGTCATTCCCATCTTAGAATCCAATACCTTGCTGACTCTTAGTAAATGCTACTCACGAGATGAGAGAAATAGACATTGAAATGTTGGTGACAATATTTTGACATACTGTAGGGCTAAAGATATATAGAGGATGTCTGCATTTGACCTAGGCCTGAAAATGCTTGTGCACTTGATGGCTACAGTCAGAAATGACTTACCTTAGTGGTACTGTCATGGAGGGCTACCCCTCTGTGTTCACAGGGTGACAGATGGAGGGGAACCCAGCCTGTATGACGCCCATTCTTAGCCTTCCCATGACCTTTTTCTGAAAACACCTGGTGCTATGGCTTGAATCAGCAATGTCCCCATAGACTCATGTATTGATCACTTGGTCTTTAGGTGGTGGTACTATTTTGGAAGGTTCTGGAAAGTTGAGGGGGTGGGTTCTAGTTAGACAGAGTAGAGGACTAGATAGGAATCTACCTTCAAAGGTTATACCTGATCCTCAGTCCCTTCTTGTCTTTCTGCTTGACATTTACAATAAGTAAATTGAACTGCCACCTCCTCCACACATTCTGTTCTATCATGGGCTCAAAGTCAGCAGAGATAAGAGGCCTGAACAAAATCTCTGAATTGTGGGTAAGAAGACAATTTCCCCCGTAAGTGTCTTCTTGGGTGTATGGGTGGCAGCCATGTAAGAGTAACTGATATAACCAGGGAAAGACATGTTCACAGGTTCACCTTCCCAGAAAGGAGCAATCGAGGCACAAATGCTTTCTTGGAAGCTTCTAGGAAATTCTTGCTTTTTACTGGTAAGAGGTTCTGATCTTGCTAACATCTTTGTGCCCGCTTTCAGCAGAAAAGGAAGTAAGAAGCATGGGGCAACAGGGGCCATGATGAGACTGAGGAAAAGGCTAAGAGAGGCTCTGAAGTCCTGGCTTCAACTCTCTGGGGCCCTGTAATTGAACCCAGGGAGGAAGACATTGCTCATGGATCAGAGCATTATTCTAGAGGGCTGTGTAATTGCCTTCTCTTGTGTCAGGAGAGCTGGTGAAGACACAACTAAGGGTTCTTTCCTTGGAGTAACTTTGTCATGTCAGGCCAAATACTCATCTCCAAAACAAAACCAAAGAAAAACAACAGCAGATACTGGATAGGATGTGAGGAAAGGAACTCACGGCTATTGGTGGGTACAAATTACTACAGCTCATGCAGGAAATGTTGGTAGGTTCTGTAAAAACATTAAAACTAGATTAGGTTTATGATCTGCCTATCCCACTCCCAGGAACATACCTGAAGGAATCCAAGTCAGGGCGCCATAGGAAAATTTGTATATCCACATGTACTGCAACGCTATTTACTACAGCCAAGATATAAAATTAGACCACGGTGTCTATCGCAGAAGACTTGATTAAAAAATCGTGTGTGTGTGTTAAGAATAAGTCACATATAGAAAGACAAGTGTCATGTTTTCTGACTATATGGAAACAACAACAACAAAAAGAAAAAAAATGGCTTGAAAGTAGAATTGGAAGGGACTGAGGGCAAGAATAGGAGCTAGCAGAGGAGAGTAACTGTGTCACAGTGTATACATGTGTGGCACTATCACAGACCTATTCATTCGTACAATTAATATGTGTTAATAATAGTAGTGATTTGAAAAGGATTCATTTTTCTTTCTCAACTAGATATGAAGAAGGGAGAGGCATGTGAAAGTAACAGCAAATTAACACCACCAGCTGCTCACAAGTCCCAGCCGTAGCCACAGGTTATCAAAGCCGCAGTTAACACCCTGTTCCAGCTTTCATGATTTATCATTGCTGCAGGCTGAGGTGGAGAGAGAGAGAGAGAGAGAGAGAGAGAGAAAGCCACACCCACCTCTTCAAATTCATTAACACCTCCCACCTAATGCTGCATCTGGCTGTGTCTGCATACAGCTAATGAATGCAGTTGTCAAATACATGCTTGCAAAACCTTGGCAGAGGAAATGCCCAAACTTTCCTGTGCACTTTCCTGGACACCTTCTCCTTGGAAAACCCAATGCCTCTAGATTTATTACTATTTATAAATATTTTAAAAGGAATCACTTAAATATTAAATGTGTATTTAAATAAGGAAGACAGAAAGGAAGAAAGGAGAAGGAGATAGAAGAAAGACGAGAGGAAAGGAAGGAAGGAAGGAAGGAAGGAAGGAAGGAAGGAAGGAAGGAAGGAAGGAAATTAGTTAGAAGGCAGAATAACTCCTAAATAAGACCTAGGTTCTGAGGAGAGCAACAAAAGGACACTCCCTAGTATTAACCTGTTCCACTGTAAACAAAACCCCCAGAGAAGCACAAGGAAATAATAAAAATAGTACTAACTGTGAACTGGAAGCAAATTAGCAGGAAGGTGTGTGTGTGTGTGTGTGTGTGTGTGTGTGTGTGTGTGTGTAATTTTAACATAGAAATAACATTCTGCAACTAGTAATATGCTCTTTTTTTTTAAATGAGTACTTCAGCTAACATTGTTGATATATTCGATTGTGCATAACCCTCTTTTTTTAAATTTTGTTTTGTTTTTGTTTTTCAAGACAGGATTTCTCTGGATAGCCCTGGCTGTCCTAGAACTCACTCTGTAGACCAAGCTGGTCTTGAACTCAGAAATCCTGCTGCCTCTGCCTCCCAAGTGCTGGGATTAAAGGCTAAAGGCATGTGCCACCAATGCCTGGCACCTTCTACTTTTGAAAGACTAATTTCAATTTTAATTATGTGCACTTTAATTGTATGTGCATGTGCATGTGCATTCGAATGCAGGTGGGTGTAGAGGCTAGAGGAAGGCATCAGATTCCCTGGATCTGAAGTTACAGGTGGTTGTGAGTTTGCTGAGATGGGAGCTGGAGTTGAATCAGGTCACAACACTCCTCCATTGGGGGAATTAGAGAGAAGATTGAAAGAGCTGAAAGGGTTTGCAGCCCCATGGAGAGAGCAACAATACCAACCAACCAGAGCTCCCAGGGTCTAAACTACCAGCCTGGGAGCACATACAAAGGGACCCATGGCTCCAGCTGTATATGTAGGGGAGGATGGCCTTGTGGGGCATAGGTGGGAGAGGAGGTCCTTGGCCCCATGAAGGCTGGACGACAACGAGTGTGGGGGAATTTGAGGGTGGGGAAGTGGAAGTGGGTGGATGGGAGCACATCTTCATAGAAGCAGGAGGAAGGGGGATGGGATAGGTGGTTCCCGGAAATGGGGGAAGGGGATAACAGCTGAAATGCAAATAAAATATCCAATTAAAAATTTAAAAAAAAAAAAGCAACACTCAGCCATTTCTTCAGCCCTTGTCATTTTTTAAAATAATTTAAGCATTTTCACATGTAATTTTGTGTGGGGAGGGCAGCTTGTGAAAGCCACTTATCTCCTTCCACCATGTGAAGTCTGAATATCTAACTCAGCTCATCAGGCTTGGCAGCAAGTGCCTCTGCCTGCTGAGCCTTCTCACCAGCCCCTAAGCCTTCTAAAAGAAGAGATTCTCTCCTTCCAGATGAAAAATGATAAGGACTGGAGAAATTCCAGCCTATCCCAGTCTTAGATCTATTGCTGCAATAGCCCTGTGACATTTCCAATGACAGGAATTAGAAAAAGAACAGAAGACAAATCCCCCATCCCTGGTTCTTTAATTGTCTTCTTTAATGTGTGGGTGATTTCTCAACTACTAAACAGTAGAAAGTTGAATTCTGTTGCTTTCTTTGTTCTTATATTGATGATAAATTTGGAATCAGAAAATACGCTAATGTAATAATTCTCATAAGGACCACAATGGAACAGCATTTAATGCTAAAAAATAGAAAGAGGCTAAGCGGGATTGCAAATACATGTTAGTGTTGATTATATATAGGTTTTTATCTTAAAAGTAGGATGAGTTATGTATTTTCTCCTTTTATGCTGAAGAAATAAAATCAATACAATTTCTCTTTTGTTTGTTTGAAGATGTCAGATCTCAGTGTAGTAGTGTGGAATGCTGCCCAGACCTATCTGTTTTTATGAAGGTATAGTGGCTGACAGCTCTCCATAGCTGACCCACTCTTAGAGCCTTGCTGCCAACACAGGAAAGTTACTGTGTTAAGATCACAGCTGTTCCTTATGGGCGATCAAGAACCAAGAACCAACCATGCACAGGGAAGAAGGCCTCACACCCTTCCTTGCAATGGGGCAGCTCTGCATATCCTACTCCAACTACACAGCTTGGAGGTCACTGAGCCTCTGTGACCTTGTTTTACAACTCTTCCCTTTGCCTGTCACTGTATT
Organism: Arvicanthis niloticus; assembly: GCF_011762505.2. NCBI lineage: Eukaryota > Metazoa > Chordata > Mammalia > Rodentia > Muridae > Arvicanthis > Arvicanthis niloticus. The sequence goes on along the minus strand of NC_047665.1, from coordinate 26,205,075 downwards.
CCTTCACACGTGTTTATCCCAAGAGCAGCCCAAATAACCCTTAGTAAGATTATATATTAAGAACCTATCTGAAAACACCAAATCAAAACAAAATGTCTCTTTATAGCACAGCAGTCCAAAGCCTGTAATTCATTACCAAGTTACATAGTTGGACACAAAACTCATGCTTTACTTTAGCTGGGGTGTTGCAATTTTTGACCAACATCTTGGAAGACTATTAGACGCATACTGAAACTTCTCATTTAAGAATATGTCTGTCTTTCTCATTGATTTCTCATAGTATTCATGTCACATATATAGATTTGTATCATTTTTTTTTTTTAGATTTAGTTTGATCTTCCAAAATTGCAGTTACCGTTATATAGGAAAACACTTCTTATTTCTAAGTGCTTAATGCTAAGGGAGTAAAGGGTGTGATTTTCTCGTATTCGTCTCTGTCTAGCCAGCTTAAGAAGTTTTAGAACTGTGCCTTCCTTCCTTCCTTTTACCTTGCTATGTTATCAAAATGTATGCTCATAAAAGCATCAAAATTATATAGTTTTACCTCTTATTCCCCATTGTTTATAGAAGATATCCCTCTTGCATGGTTTCTTTCTGCAAACCATACAGCAATGCTTTCTTTGGGCTGTTTAGTAAATAAACAGTGAATGCAGGTATTTCTGTCTTATTTCTGATTATAACTGTAGTTTTAGACTCTTTCTCTCTTAAGCTCCTGTTTGGGAGCAAACATGATCTCTTTCTGAAAAGGCCAGCTGATTTTTTTTAGCTTGTTTATTTCGGCTACTATCAATATGATTGCCTGGCGTTCTCCTCAGCTCGGATGAGTGTATGGATATATTTCCTTACTTCAAGCCACCCTTGCTTTTTTGTACCTGTATTTCTTCAATATCCATAAGTGGATATTGAATGTCTATTAAAATATGTCACATAATAGTGACTTTGTAAAAAGGAAACAAGACCAAATTGATTTGAGAATCAATGGAACAAAGCTAAATGGTACTTTCCAGAACCTTGGAAATGTACACTGTCAGTCATCAAGAGTAGAGCACAAAGCGGTCAGTGGGTTTTCCTGCTTCATGCTCTTCTTGTGGACTGTCAGACACTGCTTTCATGCAGAACTCACTTTGGGGTTCCATATGTGGAGATCAAACGCTGAGGTTTGCAAATGCTCCCGGCCTACGACACCAACTAAACCACTCTAAAGTCAAGTCACAACTGTAAGATGCCAAAACCATTTGAGAAAAACAAAACACTCATTTAAATAATTTTTCACTAAACATGCATCTATGCTAGACTTTCAAATAATTGATGTTTGGCCAATTTAATCACTCCTCCAAGCAGTCTTAAATACGGTGCAAGGAAAGAGTATAATCAAGCCAGTGCCCACCTCTCTCTGCAGCATGACCCCTAGTATCATGGCTAAGGCAGGCAGCACTCACCAATGACATATTCCACTCTGAAGAGATCCTTCCTGGGGTCATATGGACGATTGAAGTCAATCTGGATGTAAAAAGTTTGCCCTCTGCGGACAATCAACTTATTGTTGTCATATTTGTCTGTGTGGTGATCAATCTTGTTGCTGTCCCATCTCTCCTTAAACAGGTGAACAGCTGTGACGTTCAGGTAATCTGTTCCACACAGAAAGCAAAGTAAGAAAACCATTAAATATGTTTGACCTAAACACATACTTGAAAACCCAGCTTACTTTTTTCTAGATGAAAGTATGCTGGTTGAAACTGTAAGGGGAGGGGCAGCAGATTGGAGAATCAGCCTCTTGCTTGGGAAGACAGATTCTTTTAAAAACCTCTCCCCACCTGTGAATTCTTTTCAGAGCACAGGATCCTCATTTTGGGAGAGAAGGGTGCCTAGTTTAAAGTTCTAGACACAGAGAAGCAGGAGTCAGAGTTCAAGTCTTCAGATTCTCTGTCTCATGCTGGGTGTTGTTAAGTCGGGCTCTTCCTGTCATGATTGTCCCTCCCTATGTGAGACTGCCACTTCAATTTCCCCATCTTTCTGAAAGGAGGGATCAAATCTGACAAAGCCTCAAAGGGACAAAGCCAGCCATTAATCTAAACTTCCCTCCTACCCTAGGAAGGGTCAAATGTCCTCCTACTGTAATTCTAAAAGTAGATCTGATTGCTCAAAGGCAGGGAGAGGGGAGGAGGTCTGTGCTCTAGAAAGGAAGGCAGCATTTCTGTGTGACACCTTGTGACCACATCCACTGGCATAGGCAGAATCAGATTCACACATCCTTGGCTCCTGAATGAGCCATCTATGTGTCATACTCTGGTCTTTGTGATGCTAAAATTTTCCAGTTTTCCCTGTCTTTCAGAGTCAGGAATAAACAAATCAACTATGTTTGCTACTCATATAGTTTTGCATATATTGCATATATTCACTTATTTTACAGAATCATGTGTTAGGTTACATTACACGGAGGCTTACATATATGATGGTGACATGAGATTCCATGAGTGACAGAGACTTATAGATTGTCTGACACATACTAGCACCAGAGAAAGGTGAGTTCCCCTCGTGCCGTTCTTCATTTCCTTCTGCACATAATCACACACAGGAACGTCTACAATGTAGTTTAGGAGATTGACTGGGGGAATCGGTTTCTGTATACATCTTTGAAATTCCATGTAAGGAAAGTTGAGTCAGGTAGCTTGGCTTCAGTTTTCCAAGTTGCCTGGCTACTTGATGGATGCCTTACTACTATGGCTGGAGATATATTGCATTTCAGAAAGCATTGTGCATTTGATGATCTTGAATACTGGTGTAGACATCTCCTTACAGGACTCCCCAAACCCCTTTGCTTTACACAGGAATTCTACATAGGACTCCCAATCCCCTTAGGCTCTATTTTTTTTCTTAAGTTGGGCACACTAAGGTTCTCTCAAACTCTTAAGATCAACAGTCTCTGAAACACTCTTGATAAAGTCAAAGTTTGGGTAAAACCAAGTCAAAATTTAAGTCTCAAAATTCCTTGCATATGGTAATTTTCCTTCCAGATTTGAGTTCTCTCCTCCTTTCAAATGACAATATTGGTACCCAGAAATTTTCTAGGAAGATTATATTTATAGTGAGTGGGTCTGGTCATGTACCTGGCACAGACTGGGACAATTAACCTACAGTGGTCCACAGACCATGAATTCTGATGAAGCCTGTTCATCATGGTGGAGTACTTCATGTTCCTCTGACTCTGCTGCTCGATAGGCAAAGTGCAAGAGGTGATTTCACTTTTGTCTCATCTCAGACTTGTTAACATACAGGAGGCTCTGAAGAGCACTTTTCCTTTAAACTGAAAGCTGCAGATGTATAATTTTTGAGACTCTTTTCCATGCTGCCTTTTCTTCTAACTTCTATGGCTTTATTAAAGCCACAAGTCCAATGTAAGAGCAACTTAAGAACGAGCAGGGAATGGACAACTGTGGAAGTAGGCAGATCCATGGGAATGGCTGGTTAGCCAATCTAGCTCCGGGTTCAGTGAGAGACCCTGTCTCAAAAAGTAATGGTTCAAAAGCATGCTTGATGTTGAACTCTGATCTTCACATACACATGCACTACTGTGTATGAACATACATGAGCACACACATATACAAATTTCTCTGTCTCTGTTTCTCTCTGTGTTTCTGTTTCTCTCTGTTTCATATATGTGTACACACACACACACACACACACACACACACACACACACTGAGATGGAAAACCCTCTCTAAAGGGACTTTATGAATCAACTCTTCTGCTCCTTTTCCTCAGCATAGTGACTCTTAATCATCATCTAAAAACAAAAATATCAGAATGGTTTCATCAGCTCTCTGTTCATGTACAGCAGTGGAAGGAAAGCCCTCAATATCACAATTTCACTGAATCTCAGAGGTAAAGGTACCTTATGGACCATTTGGTAGGCCATCTAGATATGGCTGAGCCATCTCTATGCATGAAATCTTGTCTCTGAGTGAACAGGGCAACCTTTACCTCATGAGACTTACAGTCCATTCTTATACAACTCTACCATTATCAAGATAGGCTGACATATACTTCCCTGAGGGTTTTCTGACTGCTAAGTCCTGCATGGTCATGAAAGGAATGGTGTGACATGGTGCCCATCCTTAGAACAGACCCAATAGGGTATAAGCCTCCATGAATGTTGATGGTTACTGGGCATGAGGTTTATTTGTGTAAAAATAATCATATATATATGATTATATTATGTAATATATTATATATATTATATTATATGAATATATACATATATGTGAAAATATATGTGAATATATATTATATATATGAATATATACATATATGTGAAAATATATATGTGAATATATATATATATATATATATATATATATATATTCTTCAGGGAAATATTTTCCCTGCCAAGAAAGATTATTAGGAAATATTCTCCCTGCCAAGGTTATTGGGGAATGTCCTGTCTGTCAAGGTTAATGACTCCATAATAATTACAGACAGCACAAATCTGGAAGGAAAGGGTGTATCTATGTCCTTAGCAAAAATGGTAAATTCTATGACCTTCAGGACAGCCCTTAAGACTGTGGGAAAGAACTCTGAAAACATGAGTTCAAAATATATATAATTGCTCAACTATGCAAAATATAAGGTTGTAAATATGAATTGTATAATGAGTTTCATAGACCTAAAAGAAGAAAGGCAGCTCTAGTATGAGCCAGATTGTCAGAAAGATACGAAGGAAGGAGATAAAGAGATTTAGGGAGTGGTGATCTCAGAGCAAGATCCCACCCAGCTAAGTTTATTGTTTGTGCTTACACATGCAGGCAGATTCTGTAGTTCAAGATTAGCCTGGGACAGAGCGGGTATAGGTCCAGGACCAGGTGTGGTGAGAGTAGTAATTGCAGGATGGGACACCACCAGCTAAATTTGTCTGTTTTTACAAAGGCAAACAGATCTTTGAATTTATTTGCAGTGTTAAAAAAAAAAAAAGATGTATTTGCTGTCTTTTTCTAAGAATCAGGGGGCTGGGGTCGTGGAATGCTGATTTGTAGGATAATCAAAAGAGAACTTGGATCAAATGACTGAATGTAAATAAACAACTTGGCTTTGGTCTATGAGATAATCTGGATGAGCTTTCTGAAGAAAGCTGTTTTGAGCAGAACACACTCTGTCAGCTTAAACTTATGATTTGATTTTGAGTGTTCTTTTGCCACTCTTGAACACCCTTTCTTCAGAGCCCCTGTTCTTGGCTTCTGGCCATGAGTACTGGTTTGGACTACCATACAGATCCAGAGCAAGTCTCTGTCCCTCTGCTACTCTGAAGTTTAGAGACCACCCTTAGACACTCCCTAAGTAAAAGCATCTCAACCTTTAACCTCCTCTTTAAGGAGTCATTCCCAGAGTATTATAAATCCTGTTTTATAATAGATCTAATTTTGTTAGTTTTTCTCAGGAAGAATTTTCCCTTGACTAATATACATTATTCTGGCTGTAGTTTTTCTAATAAACTACAATGAAACCAGTAGATCTTGTAAAAATAAAAAAGCATATTTTGGTTTCTTCAGGTCAGGCATCCTTGGGCACTGGTAGCTTACTATAGATTTACATTAATCATCTGCTGAAGCAAAACCCTTAAAACACATTCTGATGTCATTTCTATCAATAGGGGATTACAGTTACACCCAAACGCCCACAGATCTCTCACCTGGGTAGCTATTTGACTACATTTACTTCTGTAACTGCTTTTTCTTCTTTGTGGCTCCATTTTAAAGCCTTGCATGAATTCATGATACATTCACTGGTAGAGTTGGCTCATTGTTCTATGTTCTCACAATCATTTGGGACCTTAAGTGTGGATTCAGTACATTTACTATTCACTATAGTCAGATTTCTACAGTACAGATTTCTTGGGTGTTGTCATCCAAGGTAGTAATACAAGTATTTATTAGACAATCACTAAGTAAACACAGTGATAAATACCAAAAGGGGCATAAATGATAAGAGAAATTTAGGATTCTGGGAAGGGGTGTGGGAGAACCCCTTCCCAGAAGAAAGATGGGGTTCTACTTTCATTTCTGTTGCTGTGATAAAACACTTTGAGCAAAAGCAACCTAGGGGACAAAGAGGTTTATTTGGCTTGCACTTCTAGGTCACAGTCCATCATTGAAGGAAGTCAGGGTAGGAACTTGAAGCATAGAACATGGAGCTTGCTCACAAACTCATGTGTAGCTAGCTTTCTTGTATAGCCAAGGACCTCTTGCCTAAAAAATGTCACTCCTACAATGAGCTGGGTCTCACTCACTCAGTTAAGACATTCAAGACCATCCTTATAGATATACTTGAAGATCAATCCAGTAAAGATAAATAGATAATAAATCACCCTTTTCAGATGATTCTAAGCTGTGTCAAGTTGATAATTAATGCTGATCAGGACAGCTGGGAACAAGTGTGTAGAGAGGAGGGTAGCTCGAGCAAGAGTGTGAGTGATCACATAAGAAGCCAGAAGGCAGTAGGCTGGCTGGAGTGATTTGAGGAACACAGTGAAAGCACAAGGCCAAAGCTCCTTCAGGTCTTGTGACCATGTCCAGGGATTTTGACTTTGTACTGAGGATACAGTAAGAATCCAAAATGGTAAACTGACATGATGATTAAGGTCCAAACATACAAGTTAAACCTCTTCTGGGGACAAAATAGGGAATAGGGTTGGGATGGTGTCAGTCTCGAGGGCCTATTAGAAAGCTATTGCTCATTCTGGGTAACGATTAGTGATGAGGACCAGCCATACCCTCTATACCTCCCTCCTCCATCTGTGTTGACTGACCAGAGTCTGTGAAACAACTGCTGTGGTCCTTCCAACCTGTCCAACCCCAGCTTTCTGGCCTTTAAAAATATTTAAGAATCATGTTTCTGCATCAGTTTCTGCTAGAGCCAATCACCTGCCACTCCTGCACTTAGCTCAAAGTGTCTACATTGTGTGCTAAAAACAAATTAAAGAAAAATCTCAAGTATGGGGAAAAATAGATTTGTGCTGTAGGGAATGAATATATAGGTCCTAACGTACTCCCTACACTTGCCTCCAAAATTACTACCTTTCCTCCCTTATGATCAACTCCCCGAAAGAATGTTTATTAATTCGAATGCCTTAATTTTTCAAGCAGCTTTATCTATGCAGAAAAATAAAGCTAGATATGAAGATTTACCCAGATTTCTATGTCATGCCCTAGAAAGAGGAATTCATCCAGCTTTCTACCTCACACCCCAGCCTGAAAAACCTGGTGAACATCTAGAGAGTCTGAGTAAGGTCAGTTGAACCTTATATAGTGCAGTGCTAGTTCTGAGTGATACCAGTGGGTACTGGAAAACAGGGAGCTTGGTGGCTTGAAAGAATCTGGCCTTACCAAAGGCAGTCCAGATTATCTGCTGGAGCACTGGTACTGTGCATGGCAAAACTTCTATGGGCCAGTAGTCTCTGCTCTGAAGTGGCTATGGCAAAGCTTCATTTTAGATTTTAATATTTTGCATAATTTTATTGTACTGCTTCACTACTCTGTAATTATGCAAGGTTAGCAGCCATGGAAGGTTGTGAGGATACAATTCATGAGTTAAAAGTATGTCCTGTCTTGCAGAGGACCCAAATTGAGTTTCATACACCACACTGGGTAGCTCATGACTACCTTTACTTCCAGCTTCAGGGAATGTTATGCCTTCTTCTGGCCTCCATAGACAGTGAAGTCACAGGCATGCACAGAGACATACATATATGAAATTCAAAACAAAATCTTTAAAAAGAATTACTGGATATTTTTAAGCTACTGTGTTTTAATAGCATGATAGGTAAGAACATAGGATTTGGAACCAAACTGTAGGGACCTTTTATCTCTGCCACATTGTCTTTATGATCTTGAACAAGCTGCATAAACTCCCTGGGCCTCAGTTTCCTCATCTGCAAAGTATAGTTGGGATGGTGTGAATATGGAAGGGATGATATATCTGGGGGTCTGGTACATGCTAATCACTTAGAAGTCAATAGCAGTAACAGTAGCTCCTAACATCTGGGCAGTCCCTGAGTTCTAACCTTTAGAAATCGGTGTCTGGGAGGGCATCCCAGGCACCCAGGAAGAACGGCCCTGATATCCCATCAAGAACGAGACATCAAGAAGCATTCCCTGGCCCTAGGCTCATCTCTCATTTTCTCAGACACCTTTGCTTTTCTTGTTCTGACTCCACGGGTAGAAAAGTCCATCCCTACTCCAGTGTTAGAATAACACCTAATAAGTCGGTGTAGATCACCATTAAGAACTTTATTTTACCTTTATACAGAACTGAAAACCCCTGGAAGATAAGATGATGCCTTGGACATCTTATCACTCATGTCTTGGGAAGTGCAGGAAAAAGTCCCAGTAGGCCTGCCACTTTCCATGTAAATGAGTCTCACACTAAACATTTACACAGGTCTTGATTTTTTTTTTTCATTTTAAGATGAATTGTTTTACTAACTATAGAAGAAAACATATCAGTTCTTTTAATATCATGTATCAGGCAGTTTATTCTCAAAACAACCAGTTGTTGGAGAAGACTAAGATTACAGAATCCAAGGCCTCCAAGTGAGAACTTTTGTTTCACAATGGACTAGGCCAGCATGACTTCATGACTTCGTGCTGTTTGGAATGAAGGGTAAGTAAAGGTGCTAATGAAATGTTAAGTTAACAAGCCTAAAACAAAGACAGACAGACAGACAGACAGACAGACAGACAGACAGATACACACACAAACACACACACACACACACACACACACACACACACACACACACCTACCTTATGTTTGCAGACTTTCTTTTCTTAGTGAAAATAAATACATAGAGTTTGTTTTGAACATAATAAGGCCTATGAGCCATACTACCCACTTAATACAAATAAGAATACAGAAATAATTATGTGTATGCAAATGGCACAAGGTACATCAAATATATCTGATATGTATACATGTATGTATGTATGTGTGTCTGTGTGTGTATGTATGTATTTGACCTATTGCACTGTTTTTGAGAATATTTAATTTTAAGCATGGATTTTTAAAAAATCATGTTTTTCACTTGCTTTTATTTATTTATTTTGTTACAGTATCACCCTAATAAGTCAGTGCTTTTGGAAAGGAAGTGGAAAACTCATAGGAAAAGGCTGAATTCCAAGTGAGGAGAAACCAGGATGAAGTTAAATAAAAATCTAACCTTTTCAGATTCCTTCCTCAAACTATCTAAATGAAGAAAAACATTTCATTTAAAAAATGAGACTTGGGGGAAAAAAAAAGACATGAAAGTGAAACTTGGCTGAGGTGTGGAAGATTAAAAGCCACTCCGATAGGTAAAAGGTTTAAAGCAATCATGTTCAAAACGGCAGTCAAATGTGTAAGGTGCGTGGAATGATAAAACCAGGTGGCTTGTTCTTTGGAAATAGAAAATGACAGCCATGTTCATGTCTCTTCAAAGTAACCTTCTAATGGTTCAGTGGAAAAACTAGGTATTTTAATCTGTTTCTCATTACTGTAAGAAATGTCTGAGGCTGGGTTTTTATAAAGAAAAAAGGAGGAGAAGAGAGAAAGGGAAGAAGGAAGGGAGGAAAGGAGGAGAGGGGAGAAAAGGAAAGGAGAGGAAAGGGGAAGGAGGAGAGGGAGGAGAGGGGAAGAAGAGGAGGAGAGCAGAGGAGAGGGGAGAAAAAAGAGGAGGGGAGGAGACAAGAGAGGAGAAGACAGAAGGGAGGGGAGGAGAGGGAAAGAGAGGAGAAGAGAGAGAAAAGAGAGGTGAGAAGAGTGATAAGGTGTTTGGATGCTAACAGTTTAAATCACATATTCTGTCTCTGGTGAGGGACATGGCACAAGGCAGAAGCTTGACAAAAGAGAAAGAGATAGCATGGCCAGGCTTTACCTTTTATAAAAACCCACTTTCATGAGAACTAGCTCAGGGTAAGACTTTAATCTCTTCCAAGGGCAACCCCTGCTCCCCTTCCCGCACCCCCACAGTGTCATAAGGACCTTCCAGTAAGCCCTGCCTCTCAGTTCACCACACTGGAGACCAAGTTTTAGCATATGAAGGACAAACTACATCCAAATCATAGCACTGAAAGTCAGTGTTGGGGAGGAGATGAGTTCTCCAATGCCACCAAATGGATAAATTTCTCTTATTGATCATGAATAGTCACACACAAGGCAAGACAGAAGCAGAATCCTTATAACAAGGAGCACAGTTGGTTACCAAGAAACATGGCCACATGTATAAAAGAACATAAGGCATTCTAGTTCCCCTTTGCTTATTAAAGCCCCTCCCCACGTGTATTGTACTCAGAGAGCATCTGTTAAGCTGGTGGATTGATTGTACTTTGCTTATTGGCCTAATAAGACATAACTTAGATAGAAAGAGTCTTCTTAGCATTTATGGCTCACTCACCACAAGCAGCAAATGAATTCACATCTCCCTGTCCAAGCCCAGCTCCTAGCAAAATGGAACAGCTCGCTGGGAAGCCACTTCTTCTTTCTTTCATTTTTTTTTTTAAAGTTATATTTTATGGCTAGAAACTTGGAAGCTTGCCCTTTCAAAGTGACAGCTTTCAAAAAGTCTACCTAACACAATTTAGTCTAATTCCAAACACATCAGAAAATGGGCTGTTAAAGAAAGAACGTTTCTCCTCAAGAGTCAGCTGCTTCCCCAACCTCCTACTCTCTCTCTCTAATATGAAAAAAAGTGAATTATCTTCTCCCTGGGTTGCAAAAAAATATTCTTCTGAGAATGATTATACCTGTCACAGATGGAATCTTGAAATAAGTTAAATGTTTAGGTTCATATTCTAGGAATTCCCTGGTGAGCTGAGTTCTCCCTGCAGTCTTTGGTAACTTTATTACTAAGCTATAGGCATTAATGCTATGCATGAGGAAGTAGGTCTGTTTATGGTAGAAAGAGCCTCAGGAAGTCTTTTCCTCACACATCTTTAGGTGACTCACAAGGAGAAAGTCTAATTAGAACAATTAAAGACATTTTTCTAAAGTAGCTATTATTTAAACTGTTGCTACCAAAATGTCCTGTAGCCTTAAATGCTTCACAAAACTTAAAGCAAAAGAAATGAGACTCACACCTTTTCAAGGGCTAAATACCTTCTGGTCTACCTCTCCTCTAGCCTGAAATATCTTCTCTCAATTTTCTCTTCACTGTGAGAATTACTTGTATAAAACATAAATCGGCTATTGAGAGTGCACAGCAAGTCTCCTGTGTTCTGTGGGATGGAAGGAAAGGAGGGTCTTCAATGCTTATTGCAGCGTGACCCCTGCCAAGTTTTTAAGGCTTATCTTTTCGTTGTCCTTCAGCCAATTCTCACCACTTTTGGAGATGATCTTCCATGTATTCTTCATCCTTTCTTCCTTCATCTTTTAAACGAGAGATGTATTTATTCTTTTCCCTGCCAGGTGGTGTGGGGGAGCAGGGTGTAGGAGGAGGTGGTGGTATGTATTCTTGTGCATGTATTTTAAGGCAGGGTCACTCCCTGGACCTGAGGTTCAAGTTTTCTCAGTTAGGTTGGAAACAGACAAACTCAGCAATCCTCCTGTCTCCTCTCACCTTAAGATCTGGAGTTAGGGGAATGTGTTGAAAGCCTAATTAGCTACATGGGCTCTAGGCTGTGGCACCCGTAATTGTCCATCAACCTCTCTTACCCAGGAGGTCATCTCTCTAGCCCACTGCTTCTTCTTCATTTTACATGTGGTTTATATCATCTGTATGTAGTACAGACTGACCAGAAAATCATGACCCCAGCTTCCCATATACAGACATTTCAAGCTTGCACTACCACACTTGGCTTGGCCCTTGCTTTTATTCATTATTTTTATTTTATTGAGAGAAAAAAAAAAAAACTCCGACTTCCCCAGACTAGCCTTGAACTCATCATGTAGCAGAGGCAGATGTTGAATTGCTTATCTTTCTTCTTTCATCTTCCAAGTTCTAGGATTAAAATCTTTACTATCATGCTCAGCAGGGCATATCTGGAACATTCTTTGCCATCTTACAAGATGCAGCCAACATGTCTTTGGTATCTGGAAGCCTTCTTTATCCTTTCCCCTACTCAACCATAAAACCTGTCTCTCCATCATTGTACTGTAGTTAGCCTACATTTCAATTACAGTAAATATTAGACTGAATTACAGTGATCTTTGCTAAGCTTTTGTTTGGTTTCTTTTGGGGAATTTGTTTGTTTTTAAAATGAAAGTCACTTAAAGTAAGAGATTGACTTTCTCTTTCTGTCTCCAAATAGACTCCTGACATTTTAATGACAACAAATATAGCTTTTTGAACTGAGTGATGATGAACTCTTCTTCACTTAATAACTTCATTTCTCTGTCATGTATTGAATGCTTCTTTCATTTTTTCAATATCCCCACATTCAGAGTGCTTCCTTGGCACCAAGGAGTTGATTACTAACTCATTAAGAGATTGGCTTAGTTCTGACAAAGAATGGTAGAAGAAAAAAAAATTCTCAGAAAAACACCTAGACTCTACTATCCTAAAAACTCTTGGACCTGCCTCCATTCAAATGTTCTTCAGGCCATCCTTGCTTCCTTGTTTGACTCCAACCCAATAGTTCTGCCATGTAAATATTCTAAGTACTGCTATAAATGGCCACTCTGTAACAGAGTCCCACAGCCCAGGAGGATGAAGTGGTATTACGAAGCATTACATTTCTAGTCACACACAACTTGAGACCTGGAAGGCTATGGGGAGATTTTGCAGAAATACCAACTGAATATGTAAGACATTTTATTTAGAAATGATGCCAATATGGGCCTGGAAAGATGGCTCATCTGGTAAAAACACTTGCCACATAAGAATGAGGACCAGAGTTTGGATTCTAGTCCTTAATTCAGAGGTTGAGGCAGGAGATCCGTAAAGCAAGCTTGCTTGATAGAGTAGCCAAACTGATAAGCTAGGTTTAAGTGAGAAACTGAGCCCCAATACATAGCGTGAAAAGTAATCAAGGAAGATAGCCAATAGCTAACATTAACCTCTGGCCTCCATGTACATCTATATACATATACACACATACAGACACACATACGCACATTAATATCAATTTAAATAATATAGGCAGATACCCATAATAATTTTTCAATTATGGGACACACAGAGGGACAGTAAGGATCTCTAAAAGTACGTGATGGCACCAGGCATATTTACAGTTGGTTTTACCTCTGAGGTTCCATTATAATGTCAGATATTTCTGATTTTTTAAAAATACTATAGTATGCATTTGGAGACATTTTGTGAGTTTATATAGTTTGATGTGTTTTGTTTTAACCTTACTAAAATAATATTTTGAGAAGGGCCCTTGCTATGTTGCCCAGGCTAGCCTTGAAGTGATTCCCTGCTTCAGCCTTTCAAGTGGTTGGGAATAAGGCATGCTCCACTCAAATAAAAGTATTCTTAAGCAAGTATGCCCAGTCGTGGTGAAAGGCTACTCTACAGGTCAGCCACATTCCAGACATGTGGATATATTCTGGAGACTCATGAATACTTCCCAGTCACAGTCAGTATTCACGATGATGGACCTAATTTAAATGAAAGCGCTGATGTGGTCATTTTTTTTTCCTCTTCTTGCTTTTCTCATCTGCTCAGTTAGTTTTACATGGGGAGATTTCAAAATGAAAAAGCTGCTGTTGAAGGCAGTGGGGATGGAGAACTGGGCAAAGGCTCTGGGATCCTGGAGTCAGAGCCCTCCTAAGTGGAGATGAAAGCGCTCCTGGGTCCACTAGTGGCCACTGGGGGAAGTGACTACTTAAACCAATGCCACAACCTGCCTCTTCTGGCATTCATTAGTCCATTTATGAAGGTGATTTCGGTGGGTGGAGGTGGAGAGGCTTGATATATTTAGTGCCAAACCCACTCTGTGCTTTTTAGGCAAAGAAACAGAAATTCGAAGTCTGTAGAATAATAGCCTGGTTCAGACAGTATGTCTGCTGGTATTTTTTTTCTTTGTTTTGTTTTTCTCAGGTCTAGCTCTCTTGAGACTCCCCAGCTATGATTCTTGGTTCAGAGATCACGTCCTTACAGCATACAGTGAAAACACACTGAACAAACACACACTGAAATACGTTATTAATGAGTTATAGTGATTTGGCGTGGTGAGTCAGTTTGTGAGTGACTGACTGTTTTCATCCATTCAGCTTATGCTGCAGTCACTTGCCCCTCGCTTTCCTGTGTGAGAGATGCTTGGGCACAACTCTCATGTCATGTGGGCTGTGGACATATGACTGCAAAGTAAACAAAGGCTGCCTTTTCAAAATAGGTGAAATATTCCCCCATCTCTACTGCCAAAGGAAGATTTGCCAAAAACCAGTTATCTCAGGTATAAGAGAAAAAAACAAAAACAAAAACAAAAAACCAACAACAACAAGAACTGACCTCCTTAAGTGCTCTGATGAACTTGTATGTGTTCTTGGTAACATCTGGCTCAAATTTATAATTTCCTTTGGTGCTCCATTAGTGATGCCCTGGTGGAGAAGGATCATCCACACATTCCAGCTAACAGACCATCACTGGCCATGTGGCATGGGTCAGATGCTGTCACAGGCAATATTTATCCAGCTCTTAGGAACACCCTGCACAGTAGGCATTGCCTCTATTTTATTGATGAGAAAATTAAGGCTTGAGGATTTAGATGATGTTTTCTGAGATGGGAAGCTGCCTTTTCTGCCTCCAAGAGCAGGAATTCTTTATGCCTTTTATCACATGCACGGAGGTTCATGTGTCTCCTCATGAATCCTGGTGGGGTGCCTGAAGCCCCTCCTCTTTCTTTTCCTATGGCTGCCTTCTTCCAGAGCCAATGCCCTCTCTCCCAGAGTGCAGTGCCTTCTCTGCCGGAGGGGAATTTTATAAGAAAACTGAATACACTAAGGTGACCCATGGGATAGTTTGATGTCTGCAGGCTTTCCAATTTTATTTACATTCCTTAAAAAAGGAAAGCTTCTGGTCTTGGCAGAAAAAAGTAAAGAATATCAACTCATTGCTTTTATTTTCTAACCTGACCAAAAAAAAAAAAAAATAATGAGTCCAGCTGGTTGTATACCCTGGTTCTGTGGCTTTAGTGTCGGGGTTTAGAATGTAACACTTAGTTGAAAGAGTTAGTACTTGGGCACTAAGAGCCACTGAGTGACTGTCTGTACCTACCTCAGCAGTAGATGTCTATCCCACACCCCCCCACCCCCATGAAATACAGCACTGAAAGCCCACAGGAGCAAAACTGTGTTTTGGTGCATAAATGATATTCCACAATGTGCTGCCAGCTAGGTGCTATTCAGGGACAAGAGTCTGAATGTCCCTGCTCATTCTCCAAGGGAATGGCTTGTGTATCACCAAGCCAGTACTGGTACCTGGACCCTGTCATAGCTGACAGGGCCAAAAGGAGGTCATCTGGTGGTCACTGAACCCAGAGTGGGTCCCTCAGGAGGAGGCAGAGGAAGCAGCTTGCCTCGCCTGCCCCCTCACCCTGGCAACTCAGAAGACACATTGAGGGCTTCCATCTCTATTACTGTCAGAATCTGGCACCTCTCACCAGCTGTGAGATTCAGAGCAATGGATGGAGGAGGGAGAAGGAAGGAGTTGCAAGCCAGACAGTCAGAAACACTGACAATGTTATAGAAGTGGGGAATCTTCCAGCAAGAGAACATTCTCTAAAGTAAAGAACATCAGAGGTGGAAGAGGCCCTTGGTGATTCCAGCGTCATCTTGTGTAAAAGGAATGGCTAAGAAGTAGAAAGAAGTGCCTTCTGTATGTGACAAGATCAGGAAATGCCTTTTAGGTTGTCTGGTATTTCTACAGCTTGAGTTTTGGAGCCTTTCTTGGGTGGATACCAGAGAGTATGAGGAGGCATATTTTTGTAAATATTTGTGAAAGAGGATTCTCATACAGATCCCTCATGGGAAAGGAGGTCTGACTCTGCTAGACACAGTGGTGTGTTCCTCTTACCTTCCAGGTTGACGCTCCTGGGCACCAGGCTTTGCAGCTCCTTGGTCGGGAGGTCCACTTCTGCTGCATTGGAGTTGTTTGGTGGGACTGCTCGACGCCCCCCAAAGGTGGTTGCTGGAGTATCTGACATTCTCAGCTTTACTGGATCCTTGGGAAGGGAGAAGAGAGTTTATGGGACAGAAACATGAAATGGGTACCACTTGTGGCCAAGATTCTAAAATAGAAGCAGAGATGCAACCTTGCATGGCAGCTTCCAGACAATACATTGTAAGCCACACACAAATGGTAACTGGGAGATGGCAGTGTGGATTAACCTAGTGATGGAGTGTGTCTCCTGAGAATCTCAGGAAGAGTCTGAATTTGTCAAAATGTATAGAAAGCAAGAGAGTGCTTGTTTGAAGAAAAAAAAATCTTTAAAGATTGCAGACAGCATAATTTTTCTTTCCTCAGCCAGCACCCCAAAGCCTGTGTTTATAGGTACATGCAACAACTCATCTCAGGGAAACTCTCCAAACCTAAGTCACTGTGGGGATTAGACTCATGAAAACATGTGCAGATTAAGATAATCCCTTAAAGCTGTTGCACCAGTCATATAATTTGGTCACAATTTACTGAGGGCTTCTTATGAGCTGGGACTTAGGTAGCTTGACCAGTCATGAAAACAGCATGTCTTTCCTGAGAGCTTATAGTATATTGGGATTAGGGGTATGCCATACATGAATCTTCTAGGGTATGGGGAATGAAGGCCATAGTTAGGTCCAATTGAAATTGTGAGTAGGCTGTGCTCTAACTTAGTCCGGCCTGCTCTTCTTTTGGCATTTGTGCAGGCGACCAGCCAGTCTAAATACTACACACCTTACCTTCAAGGCCCAATAAGGACTTGTTGACCAACTGTCGAAAATGAAAGGGGACTTTGTCTCTTCACCTAGCTCACCGTGCAGTGACTCCTGGCAACCTGGCTGTTTTCAAAACCCAGGCACACCCTTGCAAGATGAAGCCTTGCCATTATGGAATCAACTTGATTAGACTGTTCTAGAAATGAATGGAGCCCTGAAAACAAGGCTGAGCACAGGACTATTTGGTTAGGTATTTGGTCTTTGGAGGAGAAAAGGGTTCTTGAAAAAAATGAGACAACGATGAGTATCTATAGATGCCTTTGAGGTTTTACAGATAATCTCTGGTGAGCTAAGATGGGAGAAGAGTTTAAATAAAAAGGGTTGGTGACAGAGAAAACAAGAAAACTAAACCTCCTGGTGTCAAATAGCAAAAACATCCTGACTAGTCATTAGAGGCGAGTAGCAGAGGAGGGTGTGGGGAGCAGTGCTGGGCAGCCAGGCAGCCTTCTGGTAGAGAGCAAGTAGAGCAGAGAACTTTCCAGGTGCTAGTCAGGACAGGAAGTGCAGGCCACTGGGTGAGTGCAGGTGGGGGAGGTCTCCTCAGTAGATTTAGAGAAGGGAAGGAACTTGAGTTCAGCCCCAGTGTTGAGATGGAAGGCAGGAATTCCCAGGTGACCTTACCCTCTCCTCTAACCTCCACAGCTGGCTTCCCTTAGAAAAGGCGACTTGCTTTGGAAGGGCGACCTCATTCCTGTCCTCATTTAAAAGTCTTCTACACCAGGCTAATTGTGCTCTCAGGATAGCATGGTCAAGTTCAAAGAAGGTCCCTCTTAGAGAGGTAAAGGGCTGGAGCTAGAGAGAGGGGCTGCCTCTGACCCCTCCCCAACACTATGGGGACACAGAATGTAGGTTCAGAGGACAGCCACAGCTTGGGACAGGCTGCTTAGTGCAGCTCTAAGGGGCTCTTACCTGCTTGTGCTCCTGAGAGGGTGCTCTGGTAGTCTCCCTGTGTGCCCTCTGGGTACTTCCTCAAAAGGACTCAGGCAAAGTGACCAGAAAGCTGGCTTTTAAATAACTTCCTAACGGCTCCCACCCTCCTCCCCATCCCAGAGAATTTCTCCTCCCCTTTCTTGACAGCTGGTGGAGGGGGCAGTGTTTCTAGGACTTTCCATGTACTTCTGCCATTCAGTTCTGATATTCTAGCATGTACCCCTTCCTGCCTCCATACCCAGTTAATTCCTAAGTTCCTATGCTGGCATCTCCTCACTCCCCCAGAGTCAGTCCTCTGCCTGCTACTAGTAACTGGCAAATGGCAGTGGGGTGTTAGCCAGCCATTCTCCTACCCTCCAGAAGGGCTAAAGGGTCATTTTCTTTCCCTGTGGAAATGCCTTGTCATGCAGAAGGGTGGTGAGCTGACAGAAGAGAGGATCTGCCTTTCCATAGACCGGTCACACAAACAGTTGTGACCGTGCATAAAGCAAGAGCAATGAGTTGGTCTTGTGCAAAGAAAATTGCCTCCTGAGTTCCCCACAGATGCCCCAGCCCCAGCCCCAGCCCCAGCCCCAGCCCCAGCCCCAGCCCCAGCCCCAGCCCCAGCCCCAGCCCCAGCCCCAGCCCCAGCCCCAGCCCCAGCCCCAGCCCCAGCCTAACCACAGGACTTCCTGAAGGACAGCCACATTGATGTCCAGTGTCAGTAACAATGGGCAGATACCCTCAAGAGTGTCACTTAAGTTAGAAACACTTTGTTTTCCCTCAAAGCCATTCTGGTGTATCTTCAAGACTTACAGAGAAAAGAAAGAAAATTTTCCACCCCAGACTTCGCCTATCTTTGTTTTGACATTGCCACATGTTTAAGCCACTGATTTCAACCACAGATCTAAGTCCCCTCCTTGTCTCCAGATGTCTAACCCTGACACATGATCTTCACATTTCAAAGGGAGACAAGAGATGCTATTAGTTACAAATTCATATTTTTCCCACTCCATCTCTCTTCCAAATCTGTGTACTTGTCTGGAATTTTACCATATTTCCCCTCCTTTTTACCCTTGAAATAAAAAAGTCCTCCTCCTCCTCTTCCTCCTCTTCCTCCTCTTCCTCCTCTTCCTCCTCTTCCTCCTCTTCCTCCTCTTCCTCCTCTTCCTCCTCTTCCTCCTCTTCCTCCTCTTCCTCTTCTTCCTCCTCCTTCTCCTTTTCCTCTTCTTCTTTCTCCTGTCCAAACCAAATGTTTGCCTTGTTTCTTGCTACTTTCTCAAGGGCTTTGGTGTGTCTCTTATCCCCTCTTCCTCCTGTGCCTTCAAGCTCCAGCTCCTCACAGCTGCTTCCTGTCACCAATGACACAATTTCAAGTTGAGTCCCTTCAACATTTTAAAATGCCTTCTCTCAATTCACGCCCTCTGGTCATTTTTTATTCTCTCCCCTCTCCTCTGTCACCAAGCCTCTGACTTCTAGGTTCTACCACCATTATTATATTGAAACTACCAAAGAAACAGTATCTGCCTTAATGCATTGTGTTGCTGTAACAAAATGCCTGAAATTGGGACATTTATAAAAAAAATCACCGTTTTTTTTTTTTTTTTTTTTTTTTAACTTCTGGCTCTGCAGATTGAGAAGCCCAAGAACATAGTGTTGTCATATTCTTAGCTTCTAGCAAAAAATCTTGTGCTTTCTTCTCTTTTTTAGGGGGTAGAGGGTAGGTTTATTTTGTACACTGCAAGGTGTAGTAAAAGGACATTGTCTACCCTACACTGTGTCTTCCTGGGGCAGAAAGCAGGAGGAAAAACAGACATCAGAAAAGAGAAAATATGAGGTCAGCCTTGCTTTTTAGTGAACTGTCCTCATATTAATTAAGCTAGTCCCATGAGAGCTACGCTGATCTTTCTTAAAAACCTAGTCACTTCTTAAGGGTCTAATCAACTCTCAATGGTATCACACAGAGGCCCTCATTTCAACCCAAGTTTTGGAGAAGAAAAGCCACATTGAAAGGAGAGCACTTGCAATTATCTGTCTTCAAGGCAAAGAAGAAGACTGAGTTTGTAATCTTTTGAGGTGCTGATCTGTCTTGCCCATTCTGTCCTTGAAGGTCTTTCCTGTGGTCTCTGGGATGCTGCACACTGTGCCATTCCCTTCAATGTAGCATGCTATCCTTTGATTATCCAGCAACTCTGATAGTTTTACCTCATGTATCTCCTGGCATCTCCCCGAGCCATGATCTTTTCCAGAGCTGTTGACTCCCCCAGCTGGATGACTGTTTGTCCCCTTCTTTTGACACACTGCAGTGGTAGCCCACAGTCATCATCTCAATGGCGAGATACAATTTTCTCTGAAGACCTGGCTTATCATAGAGTTCCCTATCTCAGTGAATGTCAGTGCCTTGAATATTGCTACAAATACCAGACAGCCCGGACTCCAAGTCTTAAATCTAATCTTTCATCAGATTTTTCTTATTCTATCTTTTAAAAGATAGACGTAGTCTTGAACCTACCTCTTTACCCCAGTAACCCTCCCAATTTTCTGTACAATGCAGTCACAGTAAGCATTGAAAGGCTCTAATCTGGATTCAGATTCTTTGCCCAAAGCTTCTCCGTGGCTAGTTAACTTTGCTTTCAAAGTAAATTCTAACCATCAACTGAAAAAGACCCCATGTGATCTAGACTCTACTTTCCTTTTGAGTACTACATCTTCTATGTTCTCAGGTCATACCATCTCCTGCTCCGATTCCCTGTCACACCTTACCCCAGTCATTGAACTTCCTACTCTGAGCTCCAAGCTAGAAACTCTCTCCTCCTATCCTTCTCTACTTGCTAGAAAACTAGTCCCCGTTCACAGCCCTGATCATGGCTCCAATGGCTCAGCTGTCCTGCAAGTGCTTTTCTAATAACAGTGCTCCTGACACTTGTAGGGTCCCTTACTGGAGTCCCATTGGATGACAGGGACTCTGGCCAGAGAGAGACGGCTCAACATATCCATGCAAAGTCCATCATTCTCTGTTGCATGCTAGAAGATCTGAGTGAAGATGCCACAGTGGTCTGGTAGACTCATATGGGAGTTGGGTGAGCATGGTCATGCTTGCACATTTTATATCAGATTACACATGTCAACCCTTTAGATGAGCTGTGCATTCAAGACATACTTGTCACCCCACAACCATCACAAATGTACCACATTTGGCCCCCAAACTCACAGCTCAGTGGGTATGCACACACATTAGTTTAATAGTGTTCTGCCACCAATATAGTAACATTATAAATGTGATGGATTCCCTGGGCTCAAGAGACAGTCAGTAACTCAGTATAGGAGGCACTAATCCTAGCATGTGGCCAGAGCTATATAGTTTAAAGCATTGCCTCGTGGTCCTGTGACTTAGGAGTCAGAACAAGTTTCTCATCGTAGAATGAACATTGAGCTGTGCCGGCAAATCTTATATATACAGAAGCAGTCTATGTGAACACTGAGGTCTTCAAGGGTGGCATGATGTCCCTCACATCTAGAGGCCTTTCGATTGGCATGGAGAAGATATTTATAGTGTATGGTTCAAATTAGAAAAAGGAAAACCACATTAGGTATTTTTAAAGAGAGAGCCTGACACAGAGGAATTGTTTATACAGGTGATAGAAGAGACAGGAGGGCAAACAGTGGAGGTGAGTCAACCCCACAATTAAAAACCAAGTCGTTGGTGTCAGCATATGGCGGGAGGTTATGTGGCAGGAACTAGATCCCAGGAGTCTGTCTGGTGGGAGCTTGAGATTCAGTCGTTACTGGAAACAGGGGCTGAGGTCAGGACTAGTCCAGTCTGTCTTTTTGCTTGTTTCTCCCTGTCTGTCCAATAGCTCTAAATTGCCCCCTATTTGCTGAAATTGGGTGAAAATCACTTAGCCTTCAGAGGGCAAAGGGCTTTAGAAAACAGCATCAGGCTCACATCCCTGTGTTAGGGTCCCCAAGACCCTATGCTAATACTGTGAGGTCTCAGTGCTCCCACAGGCTTAGTTGTCCTAGTGACTGACTTATTACAGTAAAAAAAAAAAAAAAAATATCCATCGTTAAGGTCCATAAGTGGACATCCCATGCAAGTCACGTAGGATGTGCCAGACTCCCCAGCAATGAGCAGTGACCACACATGTGTCATGGTGTGTACCAGAGAAATAAATGGAGTCTGTGGTCAGGATTTTTACTGGGAATTGGTCACGTAGGCATCTTCCAACAGATTCTAGACCAGCAGTTCTCAACCTGAGTTCAAGACCCCTTTGGGGTTGAATGAACTTTTCACAGGGTTTGCCTAAGACTATAGAGAAATAGATATTTACATTATGACTCATAACAGTAACAAAATTACAGCAATAACGTAGCAACAAAAATAATTATATTGTTGAGGGTCACCATAACATGAGGAGCATGGCACTTGGAAGGTTAAGAACCTTCCTTCTAGACTCTAATGGGGAAGCAGGTGGTCTCCATAAAGCATATATTTTGTTGAGTTTAGTCACAGTGGGTAGTACTGATCATTTGAGGAATACCAAGAAGATTCCTGAAACCCAGGTTCCCAGATGGCAGCCAGTTTGGAGGTCACTGTGGGATTCTTTTCTGCAGAACCCATCACAGAGGGAGGTAAATCCCTTAGAAGCCCTCCAGAAGAGCAGTTCCAGTGTTTGGATCAGTGGCCAGCCAGCCAACAAACTCCTTTTCTGGACATTGATGCCTGCTGAGACCTCAACTGTGACCTGGAACAAAAGGAATCTTCAGTGAGTCACCAAATTCAGTCTGATTCAGACCTGCTTTCCGGGCATCCTTGGGTCCAGATGAGACCACCAACGAGACAAGCATAGCTCTTCCTGCATGAGCCAGATACTTTCTCATTCTTCTGCAGCAAGGGGTCATGATCCCAATGTTCTGAGTTCTGAAACAAAAAGAAAGCTACATCTGTACCACCCTGTCTCTCCCAAGGGCAGGCAGAAATTAAACCACTCAGGGATTCTGTTTCCCATCAGCCAAACAGAGCCACCTGTGGGAATTAGGAGCAAACAGAAGGTGTTTGGGGTGAGGGAAAAACCTTAACTCCTTAATTCTGACTTCTCATGTCTATGCTATTGACACCATTCTTACTAAAGAACCCACCATCTTTCTCCAGCATGGTAATACACAGGAGGTGGCCTGTGTTTGCTCAGGTAATGAATGTTCCAGCAAACACTGTTTGATTTACCTGCAAAATTTCACATCTCAAACAAACACAGAACCCAGTCATGTCTGGATGCTGCTATTTTTTTTTTCCTTGCTGAATAGGACCTTCATTGGTTAGAGCTGGATTTCTAGATGGAAGTGAGAGAATGTTATAAATAACAGCTGCCCTTGTACAAAGATGTCCTGGCCTCTGCCATGAAAGATCAAAATCCACCTCTTGGGAGGTTTTCTCTCCTCCACTGCCCTTGCTGCTGGAAGAGTTACAGAGGAAACTTTCCACTCCAGAAGGAGGTGTCATGACAGAGAGGATCAGAGTGAGGCTGGGTGAAAAGTTTATAGCTGTGTTCCAGCCACAGTGCCGATCAGGTGGGGAAGGTAAATGTCTTAGTGCTTTTATTGCTCTGGTGAAACACGATGACCAAAAAAGCAAGTTTGGGAGGAAAGGATTTATTGGCTTATACTTCCAGATCATAGCCCATTACTGGAGAAAGTTGGAACAGGAACTCAAGCAGGACTGGAACCTGGATGCAAGTAGGAGCTGATGCAGAGGCCATGGAGGGGTGCTACCTACGGACTTGTCTCACAAGGCTTGCTCAGCTTACTTTCTTATAGAGCTCAGGATCATCAGCCCAGGGGTGGCACCACCCAGCATGGGCTAAGCCTTCCTTCCCTTATTGATCACTAATTGAGAAAATCCCTTATATCTGGATCACATGAGGGCATTTTCTCTACTGAGGTGTCTTCTTCTCTGATGACTCTAGTTTGTATTAAGTTGACAAACAAACCCAGCCAGTACAGTAAATGATGCTCCTCGTGCACTCTTTCTTATAAAGAAGCCCTTAAGGTTTTCACACCAACAATGAAAGCCCCAAGAAGGTTGTTACAAATTTCTTCTCCCCCCTTACTTCTTTGCCATCTTTTCCTTTCATGAAATAGTAAGTCCATGCTGGAGACAGCTCTGCCTGCCAGGTGTCTACTCATTGTGTGGTCTACCCTAGGCATGGCTTTCCTTTGTCAGTGGTCTCACTTTCCTTCCCAGCTAGTAACTGGGCTGCTTACCCATATCAGGTTACCCTGAAGGCCAGTTGGGGGAATCAAGAACGCACAGCCCACATAATCACTGTGGATATGACCACTTTCCTTTAAATTCTGATAAAATACACATAACATAAAATTTCTAACTTTAGTTGAGCATGATGGCTCACAGCTCTGATTGACCCATTGACCCCCTAGCTCTCTTTCTTTGCAAGAGGGAAACTGTACATTGTAATAAAAGGCTACTTAAAAATATCAATCAAAATGATGAGACATAGCCAGGCATGATGGTCCATGACTGTATTCTCAGCACTTTATCAGGTTAGACAGAAGGTTTATAAATAAAGGGCAGCCCAAGACAGAAGAAAGCCCCATCTCAAGTAAGCAAACAAAAGAAAGCACAATGTTATGCATGAAGAAGAATGAGCAACAGAAGGGAAACCCAACAGTAATTCCACAGATTTGCTATAGATGTGTTAATTAACAATAGTGGCTACTAAAAACCACAACTGGAACCAGATAATAAACATGCTGTACAAACAACACTCCCTTCACCAAATTACCAGGGTGCTGACCAAACAGGGAGTAAGTGCTTTGCAGTGTTTACAGTTAGAATCTAGGTTTCTCTACCACTCTCTGAATGACCTTGAACACATCATCTAACGTTACATTTAAAGTGGTCATCGAAACACCATCTCCCATAGCCTATGAAGATCAGAGAGAGTACCCACCTGGGTGTAAAGCCAGTTCTAAACAATCCTTGTACAGGGGGTGGATGGCTGTACAGTGAATAACTTCCACTCACCCCTGATAAGTACTATATTTTTTTTTAGTAATCATTGTCATTGTTTTTCCATTATTAGGTGAACAACTATTTAACTTGCCAATCACCTCATCAGTGGCATCTCTTGTTGTCTTCAGTTCATGAGTCATTTGGAGAACTTCATCTGCAGCTCACATTTATCAGTGGGGGTTGATTGATCCTGGGCTGGTGTGCTTTTATATATGACAATCCCCATGGGTCTATTTCTACCTGAACCAAATGAAAAGTCTTCTTTCTTGAATCTCACAAGGAAGCTGTCTGGGGAGAGGAGCAAAGAAAGGTTTTAGATAAACCATGGCCAGTAGATGAACAATGACAGGCCGGCTCTTGAACTATTAGTTTGAAAGCCCACACCTAGGTAAGGTTCCCTGTGCAAACTTGGCCAGGCATCTCAACAAACTCTTCAGTGAGGCATATTGGAGAAAGTTGAGGGGTCCTCTAGTTTATAGTATTCTCTTCTCTAGGCCCAGTTGGATTCCTGCTGTGGTGGCACTTCTTGCTGGGCAGGAGACACCAGAACCAGGCTTACAGCACTCTTGTGGAGGGAGTATGAGCAGAGACCAGCACGGAAACCTAGAAGCTGAAAGAGTAACTTGTAGCAGGGCCTGGCAGGAAGTGGGAGGACGTGATGTTCTGCAGGGGCTTCCTGACAGCAGAACTTCTGGATATAATCTGAATTTCTGAAGGCGTTGCACAATCGTGCACAGGCATTAAGACACCACCAGAGAACTGGGCGAGTTCTCCATTCTTTGATGCTCATTTGACAATTTCTGCAGTGAAGTTTCGGATAACTGCCCGAGCCCTTCCGGTGAAAGTGTTTCTGAACAAGGCATCTCTCCCCTCATGAAGCTAACTGTAAGTGGTAAAAACAGCACCTAACACATTAGTTATGTCATATGGACATGTATCATGATCCACTGGAATAATGCCCACATTTCTATCTTACATATAAAATCATTCCTAAATTGTTATTAATGAATTCAGGTAATGCAAAATATAACTTGCCTAAAAGAGAGACGGCAAGAATGTGAGAAACTGTGTTAGGGTTCTCTCGTGTGTGCCCACTTCAGTAGTGTAAGTGAGCTAATGGTATGGGGTTGTTTGCTGAAAGGTCTGTGATGGTCATGAGAAGCACAGTTCATTGTCCTTGGTTTCCCACAATCGTTGACACTGAGAACATTAGAACTTTTTAGTTGGGGGAATAGATCTAGTAATGTGTACGCTTAGTTCTACAAAGTCATGTACCTTTAGGTTTTATGGAGGTGAAGTATTCTGAGCCCTGTGCCCCTCCACCATATTCTCCTGTCATATGCCCCTTCTGGGCATCTTTTCTCTCCTATCACATGGATACATGGCTTTATGAAGTATTTCTTTTTGCCTAGAACATTCCCCCCCTCAGATATGAAGGGTTCTTTGGTGGTTATGTTCTTGGATTCACCCTATGTTAGCTGATTTCCCAAAGATGGGTCAGTTTATCTATGTCTCCTGGTAGTCACACTTTATTGTGGTTCCTCCTGCAGTGGCTCTATATCATAAATAATGGGCACAATGGGTATGACTGTACTAGCTCAGGACCTGAGCTACACAAGGTTTTCTCAGTTTCTGTTTCATAATCTTAGGCTCCTAAAACTTCATGAGGCTGACTCCTGCACCCTTGGCTGGCTTGAGGAGTAATCCAAGAGGATTCTTAGAGAAACAGGGGCCCTAGGGCTACATGGCTAGAGAGAGTAGCCCCAATTACCGCATATGGAGCTCAAACAAACTGCCTGGCTGATGCACACCCAAACATTCATAAAGCTGTGAGCAATGAAATAAAATGACTGCTTAATCCATGAAGCCTTGGGGTACTTCGTTACACATCAATGATAAGTGAAACACATTAATTCAATAAATATTTATCTAGCACCTTCTATTGGATGGCAGTGTGATGAATAAGGGATGTTGTCTGCCTTCAAGGCATACAGTTCAGAAGGAAAGATTGTATTAAAAGCCAGTCTTATGAAATTTAATCAACAAGTCTTCCCCCATAATTCCTTAGATTTCAGAATATTTCATCTTTCACTTCCATGGCAAATATTTCTTTATGGACTTAATCTGGCATATAATGTGTGTGTAGAAATACATGTTGATTAATTAATGAATTAAAGTCGGTGAAATCACTTGCATCAGTGAGAGCAGGGTGTGTTGCTGACCAGACTGAGAAAGTAAAGGCTTTTGTTGAATTACGTATGGAGAACTGGCTTTTGTTTTATCTCCTGCTTTAAACAGTCTGTCTCTCATTTTACGCTTGGGTTTCCAAGGCTAAAATCCTCATGAAAGAAATTGCTAAATAAATGCAAGTGCACGTAAGGGTTTATGCTCTCTCAAATGCCTTATTCCGACATAGTAATTCTAAATTAGGTAAGATATGCCCACTCCACCAACTGACCTAATGGAAGTCAGTGCCCATTTTACAACCCAGTTGCTGCTGCTTATTTCCCCTTGCTTCTTTGGGTTGCTATGCTATGTTTTCTTTATATCAATAATATTTACCAGACCCGAAAGTCTACATTGTATCCTTAATCTGAAGACATTTGCAGAGACAAAGACATAACTATCTTTCAGATATTGATCTTGGATGTATTGGTCTAAGTACCTAAGGATGTGGTAAATCTAACCAATAGTCTGGGCCATGCCCACCAGTCTGTCTTCTCCCAGCCTGTATTGGGTTTAGCAGCATAAACATAGAAACAAGGAAAGGCCACAGATCAAGAGAGACAATGTTGTAGGGAAAAAAAGATAAAGCGCACCTTAGACAAACAAAATCAAGACAATAAAATCAATCAAGGAGTCAATGTGGCATGATTTCTCTGGGTACCCATTCAATACAGTTGCTACAGCTTCCCATTGTACTAAATTTAAATCTATCTATCTATCTATCTATCTATCTATCTATCTATCTATCTATCTATCTGCTATCATCCATTACATATGTATGTATCTATCATCTCTCTATAATTATCTATCTATCATCTATGTATGTATCTACATCTATCTAATGTATCCATCCGTCTATCTATCTCCCTACCTGTCGTATTTCATATATTTTAATTTCCATAGAGATAGCCTTTTATTCATGTAGGAATTATATGAGATAAATTATATGCATATAAATGTGTGTGTTTATAAATGCACATACTATACATGTACATGTATTTTACATATATTACAGTGGTCTTTTGGTATTCACAAAGATTTCTTCTGATATATTCCTCTCAAAGTCAAGATCCACAGATGCTCAGGTCCCAGGGTATAGTCACAAATAGGATTCCCACACTCCGGCAGATAGCCCCACACTCATACCCACATGAGCAGGACCAAGTAAATTTAGTGGGTTATCAAAAAGAGGTCCTGATGTTGGGAGGGGTGTGTCAGGGGACATGACCATATCTCACTGCACACATGTATGAAATTCTCATAAATATGGAAAAATAAGAAAGTAAAATTTTATAATGGATAAGATGATAAAAAAAAAATCCTATGGAGAAAAATAAATTGTGAGCAAAAATTGGGGTGAGGAGTGCTTTAGTATTTGCACAGAACTTCTGTGCACCCTTGTTCTTTAAATCACCTTCAGATGAGTTATAAGACTTCTTATCATGCAGATGCTGTGGAAAGAGTTGTTACTCTGTAATTTTAGGGGATGGTAAGAAAAATGACTGTGGTACAGACACAATTTTTAAGAATATTTTTGATTGGAGGACAGTTATAGATAGATATGAACCCCTAGATGTGAAGCCCACAAATACTAAGACTGTATTCAGAACGCCTATCATAGAGACAGGCAACCTCAGGCAAAGGAAAGAAATCAGAATTGTTTTGCTTCACTTAAACCCATGGTTTTCTAGTACTGTCACTTACTAAAAAAAGAAAGAAAGAAAAAATGAGAGAGAGAGAGAGAGAGAGAGAGAGAGAGAGAGAGAGAGAGAGAGAGACTGCCCTTCTAGTCTTTAATTTGATTCTAGAAAACAGTCATGATACATTGTAAAGTATCAGTACCCCAGAGGCACAGTACCTTGCACCCTATAAAACCCTTTCATTCTTTCTGCTTGACTCTCACTAAGACCACTCATCATATCTCTGCTGCACAGGGAGGTGACTGGGATGCTTTGCATCTTAAATACTTCTCCAATTTCTGAATGCTAAGGGCTTGTTGTGGAGGTAATAGGACCTTTAGGGAATAGGACCAAGTGAAAAGATTTTTAAGTCACATGAGCTATGTCTTTGAAGGAGTATGAGGATCCAAGTTCCTTCTTTTTCTCTTTGCTTCCTGGCTTCCATGCGATGAGCAGTTTCCTATCATGCTGTACTACCTCACTCTAGGCTCCAACACAAAGCAACTAACTGTTAGTGGTCTTTCGTCCTCTGAAATCATGAACCAAAGTCAAGCTTTCACCTTTCCAAGTTGTGCATGTCAAGAGTTTTGTCAAGGTGATGGAAAGATGACTAACACATGATGTTTGGCAAGGCACGGGGACTTGTTAGAGATCGTCCTTTCTAGGCTACAGTTATCTCTCAAGCTTAACAGTGAGGAAGACCAACATTTATCACAAATCTGAGAGTTCCCAACCCTTAATTCCCCCCCCCACACACAAGCCTTGTCCTTATAGATTTTTGCTCACATCCTCTGGACCACCTCTGCCACCCAGAGTGCATAAGAACACACATCTGTTCCCAATCCAACAGCCAGCTGCTAACCTCACTCTCACCCTCATTTCCTGACACGTTCCTAATCTGAAAATACTTTTCAGCACACTCAGAAGCTAAGACAAAAGACCTTCCCAGCTTAACAAACAATAACGGAAAATGTTCTTTGTTTCTGGACCTTGGTTGTCACAATGAGTCCCACATGTTTGCCAGCTGAAGTTCAGATGGTTTCTATTTCACTCAGCATTAATTTTTTATGAAGTTTCCTCAGAGCCAGGGGACCTATAATTGGCGTTTAGTTCTTTACTCTGCACTGCCGTATCTAATTGCCAAGATGGTTCTATGACACAAGCCATATTTTAAGGTGGTATTAATATGTTTACCAGGTTTCTCGTCAGCGTCAGGCTTACATCCTGGGGCACTCTTAAATGTGTTTTTCCTTGGGAAGGAAGATTGGGCTTTATTGGAATTCATACACCGCTCTTGTCTGGATTTGTGACCAGTGTTTTCATAGCAGTGTCATCTCATCCAGAGCCATGGTAGGAGTGGGACCTGGACACTATTTTGTAATCTCAATTGGAATCTTAAAAGTTTGGGATCTGGGAAGCAAAGGTAGGACCTGTTGAAAATGAAGTCTGCCCTTTGGTTATATATGATATGAGCCCATTGGAACACAGGAGTTTTGTCCTTATTCCAGCTATAGCCTGGACTTGGTTTTAGAACATCTCTGGACATTTTAACACAACCACTAAGTTGCTATAGTGCTCTAGAAATGTTCTTGCAGCCCTTTCCCTGCAGGATCCATGGACTGTTCAAGATGTACTGTGATATAGACTGATTGGCTTACAGAGTTGCTGCTCACCAGGAGTTTCTGTTCCTTGCAAGCTAGTTTAGATAGTTTCAGATGTCATTATTTTTGTCAACTCCATGTGTTTTCTGAAAAAGAAGAAGGTCCAGGGAGGAAGAAGAGGAAGGGGAGGAAGAAAAAGAAGCCAGTCATTTGAACTTCCTTAAAAAAGTAGACTGGAAGTTTATATTCTATTTCTATAGTGATTGTGAGCCACTTACCCTCTATAATCCACATGCATGATCACCCCCAGTAAAATTTTCTATTTCTGAGTCCTCCAATTGGTTTGTATACATTGCCCTATATGTATGCAATGGGCAGAGTTTGCATCCATTTCCATGTTTAAAGAGAAAGGCAAATGTAGGCTGTGTTCCTGTTTTCATCTGTCACGTGGCCAGCATACCTCAGGGGTTTGTTAGAGTAATTGTTTTGGCTCAAAGGTAGCTGAGACTTCTTCAGCCAATTTTATCTTGCTTTTGATGCAGCCCCTGCTTAGGAAGCAGCTCTTCCCATGGTCATTAGTGTCCTTTATCCTGCAAGACTTCCCATCTGGTAGACAGCTCAGCACTACTATAAAGTCTGTGAATTTGCTAGTATTTAACTCTGTCTTCACAGACCATCACCATCTCCCTTCCTTGAAGTCTGTGTGTGAAGGCAGAATGTGTGGAAGGAGCTGTCTCTCAGTGCTTTTTACCCTGTGTTCTCAGGCCAAAGAAATATTCCTTCTGTTGTGTTTATTTAGTCCTTGAAGACCAAAGACAATGCTTCTGTTTGAAGCTTAGGCTCACTCAAAGGGAAGCAATCAATCTATTCTGCAAGTATCTGAGCAATTCTAGGACCCCAGAACAATGCCAGAGTCAGTAGGGCCAAACTTCCCAGACTGCAGCATGCATGCAGATTGCTGGGAACTTTCTGATTGGGAAAGTAAGAGCAAGGTCTCAATTTATCTCCTACCCAAGAGGGTTCCGGAGCTACACCAGTGTATTCACTTGGAGCAGCCTGTTCCAAGAAAGTCATTGAGAAATTTTTGGTTTTATAGGAAGATATGGAACACACTCAAGTTAGACAACAAGATAGTATAGCAAGACCAATTACACCAAGTTTCTAAATGCACTCTAGAGATATCAAATGGCAGTTTGGAATCAAACATGGTAGGCATCTGAGAAGTTTCTGGTTGGACTCATCTACGCTGGGTCACACAACTTCACTATAATCTTGGTTATGGACACAGGGCATGTGCACTTTGCAAGGCATGTGACATCATACCTTAGAAAGCCAACAAAAGTCTTCTTGAATACCTTGAGTCAATTCCAGACCAGGTTATAATACCCTGCAGTGTCTTTATTTTCCATACAATATTTTCTGCCTTTATAGGATATAATGAGGGAATGAGGAAAAACAAGACTTTTTAATAGTTTCCCACTATTTTTCCTTAGCACATAAATATCAAGTTAGTATATTATTATAATGTATTGTATTAGAGTGTTTGGTTTTAAATGCTGATGTCTAAATTGTGGACTTGAGTTTCATACACAGACACACACACACACACACACACACATTCATCACTTTTTAGTAAAATTTGACTTGTGATCTGAGAAGAATTTCCAGTAATTTCAGAAATGGCCCTAAACATACACCTGCCATATTCTACTACATATTCATGTGACTTGGTATTCTAACCATTGACAACTATAAGATTAAAAATAGCAATAATAGACTCTGAAAACTCACCAGTATGGCAATTTACTTTAATCATTAATAAATGGTGAAATCATATATATGCTAAATGATATTTTAAGTAGATTTCTTTATAATTTGTTGTAAGTAATTGCTTGGTTTTTATGCCTATTTTATGTACTAGATCCCCAGGGACATCTAAAACTTTCTTGGGTGAAACGATTTAGACAAGTCCAGCCATCAGGCAATCTGTTGGTCTTGGGAAAGTTGTTACCTTGTATGTTTATGCATGCTCTACCTATTGCCCCTTTATACACAGCAGTCCTTCCGTAGCCAAAGGAAAGACCCCCATTGGATACCTGGAATGAACTAGTACTAAGCCCTACTGCCTGCTTTCCCTCTCTATATATACCTATAATGATGCTTCACATGCCAGTTAGCTACAACAAGAGATCAATAGTATTTAATAATAGCAGCACACAAACAGTTATAACAATATTGTGCTAAAGTTAGAACAGCATTGCTCTGACACTTTGGGATTATTATTAAGCAGAGGTTGCTTAAGTAAAATGAGTTATTTGGCAATTTGACAACAAAAGTGACCACTGAATGAATAGCACATTAAAAAAAAAAAAGATATCAGGCAAAGTGATGTTTCCTGTCCCGGGCATGATAGAAGAGGGTAGCATTTGATTTCTTTATGCCATTCAGAACAATCCTCAATTTAAGGCATAGATAGTACCTTTTGGAGATCAAATTTTTCTCTCTTTCTGTGTGTGTGTGTGTGTGTGTGTGTGTCTGTGTGTGTGTCTGTGTCTTTCTTTCATCTGTCTCTGTCTCTCTCTCTTTCTCTCTCTCAGTCTCTCTGTCTCTGTCTCTCTTTCTCTCTGTCTCTGTCTCTCTCTCTATGTGAGTGTGTGTGTGTGTGTGTGTGTGTGTGTGTGCACGTGCACACACGCACGCACGCACGCACACACACACTCATTCTGGCTTTGTGAGTTTCCCATGATGCCATCCATCTCTTCATGTCTTTTTTTGTTTATTCTCTGGGAATGTCCTCTTAATGGATATCTCTTAAATGTACGTTTTTCTTTCCCTTGGTTCTCAGGAGCCCATCTGGGTTCTGTGTATTTTCCTCTTCTTAGGCTGACAATATGTGTGACTTCATTTGGAAGTCGTTGGTTCAATTGTTCCTAAATGAAGCCTAATCCTCGGGCCACATAGAGGTTCAAGGGGCAAATGCTGGGTAATGAATCAGGTCTCCAGGGATGCATACGAGGCAGCAAGACATAAGAATCACAGTTTCCATTGACATTGTATAAGAAGACAATTGAGAGCTCTCTTCAACAATGTCTATGACTCTGGGAAGGGGTTCTCAGTTTTCTTGTTGGATGGACAGAGCTGCAGACAGCAGTTACTCTGCTAGGCAGGCAAAGTGGTGCTCCAGTGAAGAGAGCCTTTGCAGCCAAAGCCCCAAGCTATGGGCCCAGGGGTCTCTCATATAACTGTATGAGAACATCTCTTTTCCTGGCACTCCCCAGATACCATCCCAGATACCTCACATAGCTGCCTTCTCTTCTTCTTCTCTGTCTAACGATGCTCTTGGCACAGAACTGCTTTGGGCACAGAACTGGGCTGCCAACTTGCATCACTCATGACTATTCTCCCTTTCTTCTATAATAAAAACTGAGCCTCTAATTTTTTTTCATCTGGGCAATTGTCTGTGAGAATAATACATTTCCTAATGTAGGTAGTTATGGCCAGATGACTGAACTATGGACAAGAAGATTTAAATGGAGAAAGAGAGAGAGAAAGAGAAAGAGAAAGAGAGGGATGAGGGAGGGAGATAGGATTGATTTAAGAAAGCTAGCCACGTGGGTTTTTGGTTTGTTTTGCCTTTTTTAGTAGATGGAATGTCACCATGGTGGTTGGAGCTACAGTAACTGATCTCCAGATCATGAGTGGAAAAAACCTTAAGTCTGGTGAATGAAGCAGAGTGTCTGTTTGTTTGTTACTCCCTCTTTTGGTTGAGACATAGTCTCTTTATGGGACCTAGGCTGACCCTGACCTAAGTAGCCTCTTGGCTCAGCCTGCCAAGGGCTGAGATTACAGGTATTCATCATCATATTTGGCTCAAGAAGCAGATTTGAATAAATCTGCACACCTATTCCAGCCCTGGGCCATCTTAGTTGAAGACAGTGCTGTTTGACTTCTAATTACTTGCAAACAAACTTAAATTCTCATTAATAGAACACCAAAATAATCAAAAAGCAAAGATTACATTTGTACGAGTCTTTAAAGGCATAGGATGAGCATCGTTGTCATATGGCCTGAACTGCCAACCAATCTGGAAGCACATTCTCTGGCCTCCCAAAGAACAAGCCATCATATTCGCTCACGCCAGTGACTTGGAGCTGCTCATACATTTGACAAGATAGAGAGACCATCAGAGCCAGTCACCGGTGACTGTATTTAATGCTGTCATCAGAGTATAAAAGAATGCCAGCTATGCAAACAACTTCTTTATCACAGGACAAAGAAAATATCTGATCAGAAAAGATGAAAGGTATCAATAGAACACGTATTAAGATGTGCATGGGACCTTGCATTCATGTTCTTGTGTTGTGATATCCAGCACCCAAACCAACCGGCTAAACAACAGGGTAGGAGGTGTCAAGAAATCAAAGAAAGAAGAGTCTGAAGGAGGTAGGGGGAGCTGAAAAGAGAAAGGAAGGTGCTGGGGAGAGAGGAACAAAAGGAAGGAATGGAAGAATGAATTTTCTTGAGAAGACAAAATTGAAACACAGTAAATCCAGAACCATTGCTGTGAAGATCACCAGGCCTCAGGGCTTCTAGCCTCAAACACGACTGGGATTTACAGACACACTGGTGCAATGTGATGTACACTCCCAAAGGGCCTGAGAATCATAGTCTTTCTGAACACACTTAGACTGTCTTAGAACACACTTCTAGTTAAATAAAACTCAACTCGTTTGCGAGTGTGTCTTGATGTCTGGGTTCCCCAGCTCACTCCTACCATGTATGTCAGCATCTATGCTAGATTTCATTTTTTAGGTAAGACACAGTCTAGGGTTTCAAGGAGCTTATCACTACAGGGAAGACAAGATGTGTCAGGACAATTTGTGTCTGTATGATGGTTTTCAGACCCCCATGATACCTCACCAGAATCAGGATTAAAATCTGATTGGTTATCTTGGAGTCCAGCTGAACATGAAGGGGCTAAGTGAATGTACTCAGATAAAAAACCTAAACTAGAAAGATAGGTAGTCAAAGGTGAGAAGTCCAAATATTGATCCATTAGACTCCGGGATGTGTAAGACATAGCCTGAACAAGAATCAGAATTTTTAAAGTTTTTAAATGAAAGAAAATTGTTCTCTTGTTTGTCACATACAAAATCGAGGGCTAATTAGAGATAATATACAGAAAATAAAGACCATATACAGACAGGCTCATCCTCATTGTTCCTATGCACACATCAAAAATTAATGGGTCAAAAAATTGCGTAAAATGTAGGTTTATAAAAACGCCGTGGCTTGCTTCAAATTACTTGTACTTTAAACTGGTAATATTTTCCTGAGACTGATTAAGATTGTAGCTGCTCACTTAAATCTCCTAGCCTGAGGCTGAATAAGCATACAGCATTCTTTCCCAGATTGTTGATGTAACAGGCTACAGTCGCCCAGCTCTCTATCTGACAAAACTGATGCGAATTCAAAAATATTTTCCCCAAAACATTCTTCCTGTTCCAGTGTGAAGCATAGAAATTAGTATTCCACAGCTATAAAAACAGGTGGATAATTTCATTTGGGATTGTAAAAGGACTCAAATATTAGAAGACACTGAATGAAATCATAGCGTAGAAAGGAGAGCTGGGTGGGGAATCTCAGCTTTTTAGGCTTATTGCAATACCCAGAGATCTGTGCAAACTTCATGCTAGTGGAGGGGCAGAACACGAGACGAAATTGCCAAAGCACCTCAAGTTTCTCAAATCCATGTATTGACACCCAGAAGGAGGGAAGCACAGCTCGATTATATTAGCCCCACTTCACATCTTGGCATCATGGGACAGATGGAGAAACAAATTGACACCCAAAAGGTCACTGGTTTTGATATTTCTAGGCAGATATGTCTCCAACCGGGAACAAATCGACAAGTCACTGAAGTGAGGAGGCTAATCTCCTTTCCTGCCTTCATGATGTGAGGCTCATTGGCAGAGATAAGGGAAATCTTGGGTTCTGTGACATTGCAAATGTGCACAGCCTAAACACATCACCAAACGTCACACGATTATTTTACAGTGAGGGAGGAAGCTTGTAGCTGGGATGTGAGAAACAGTCTATAGGTTACGGGTGTTGCCCGCCTCCCTACAGCAACAGTATCTCTCTGAAGCGTGGTACAGCATGGAAGAAACTCAGCGGTCACAGGTCAGATAGAACTGCCTGGCTCGCTAATATGGTAGCATTAAAGATTTACGTTAAATTATAAATCACTCGCTCACGAGAGCGAACCAGGGAGGTTTCCCCTGCGAATGTCTTCATCCCTAAAAACTGCCTCAGGAAAATGGACCGAAATAAATAAATGAACAGTCCACTCAAGTATACACAGCTATTTTCAAAATGATTAAGTTTAAGCCCCACCAATATGCAGAAGTGGCGACTAGAATAATAACGTCGTGTTCTTATTCAGGTTCCTTCAGTTACTGTCTACATTCCAGAGTTCCAGCTCAGGGCCAGGTGAACCTCATTAAGCCTCTCATGTTTTGAGTCATTCTGCTGTGTCCTGAGGGGGAATAAGTACCCACTTTTCTTTGAGAGGAGAAGACTTGGTTCTTTGTGATTCCTCAGAATGGAATATCTGTAAGACAAGCCAACAAACTGAACTGTGTCACCCCCTTCAGTCCTGTGGACTTAGAAAATACCTCAGGAACCATAAGTGTTGCCTTTCAAAAAAGGAAAGAAGGAATGAGTATTGAGCTGAAATACAAATTCTTCTTCTTCCACCACACTTTGGTTATTCTCAATGTGACTTTACCATGAGTATGATTCTTTAACTAAAGAGCATTGGGGGCCCTCTGATCTTAGACACACCTTCACCTATGTGGCATAAACACAAAGTCACCCTTTCATGCACTGTGTCTGAGGTAAGAGAAGAACAGAAGGGCCTTTTACAAAAGTAAAAGAAAGTATTGACTTCTTTAGAATTTCTTACTTTGATATTAGTTGCTAGCTGGTGGGTCTATTCTATTTGATTTCTGTTGCTGTAATAAAATACCCAGACCCCCCCCCCCAAAAAAAAAAACAATGGGTGAAAGGATTTACTTAGTTTATAATTCCAGAATACAGTCCATCATTTGGTCAGACACAGCATCAGGATATTGAGACAGCTTGTTATATCATATGCACAGTCAAGAGTAGAGAAAAATGCATTTATGCTTCCTTCTTCTCAACTTGATTACTCTACTCATATAGTTCAGAGCTCTCTACCAAGGGAATGGTGCAACTCACAGTAAGATAGGTCTTCCTGCGTAAATTAACCTGATTGAGACCATCTCCATTGGGCATGTCCACAGACAACTTGAAAGATAATCCCTCACTGAGACTCTCTTCCTAGATAATACCAGGTTTCCTCATGCTGTCAAAGCTGACCATCTCAGAGTCTATGAGTAGACCGAGAACTCATGTAGATTTGCAAATTTTCCTTGGGGAAAAAATAGGGTAAGAAATAAGCATGGTGTGTTTTCCCAACACAGGAGCTCAACAAAGTTAGCCTGCTCACACACTTCCACTTATAGACAGATGAAGCCATATTCTATTGAATCACATTTTCATCAAAATGCAGCAAGTTAATAAACTTCTGTAACACAACCACAAAATTCTCTGCCTTCACTACACAGTGATGTCTTACAGATACCAAAGATCCCAAGTCTAACATAGAAACTTACAACAAACCCTTTACCCCCTTTCAGTAGGATAAGTTAAATAAATGATGTACGGTAGGGTCAGAAGGGAAGGGTAGCAGATAGGAATTTCACTTGGATAGTGAGATAGCTAGGTAAAAAGGACATAGCACTAAAAGTAAACTCAGGTGTGGAGGGGGGTCTGGGGGGAATTAATAAACGTTGAGGTGGAACTTGGCTCCTCTGTCACAACACAATTTATCATTCTACAGAACTCTAATTGGATGAGGTTTTGCAGAAACTGAAAGAAATCTCATTTAATTTTTCAGGACTGATGAGTGTCATGCCATGTTTCTGTTCTTAAGCTTCAACCTTCAGTTTGCTTCTCCCTCGGGAGATAAAGCACTTACAAAAACATACTAAGACAGGCCCTTATCTGTAGCTTCCAAACAAGACACTGGCTTGCTCATTCACTTCAGAATAGGAAGATAACTTATACACACATACAGACAGACACACATATGCACACACACACACACACACACATTCAGAGATTAATGCTGCCTACGTGTGTTCTTAATATCTTAATGAAATAAAAATTGTTATTTTGGGAGTACAAGTTTAAATTATTTTATAAGAACTTTTAAATGTTCATTCAGTCTTACATCTGAATACAGGCTTTTTCCAATGAGCATTATGGGCTATCTATGAACTTGCAAATGGTATGCTAAATAGTTAAAAAACCAAACATCTTCCTTCTTGGCTGTCACTTTAAGACATTGAGAGCTTTACTAGGTTGGCCTCCAGTTCATCCAATGGTCACCTCTGACACTGTCTGCCAAGCTTTCCAGAAATGGGGACATCTGAACATCTGGTGATTTTCATCACATTTATGATTTTTCTTTTCAGAAACTGAAGTGGCTGAGAGTCCCACACTACAGAAGCCATCACAGTACCTGCTACCTCTGAGGACAGTCACAATGTGGTCTGTACTATTAACTGTTCAAAGCACTTTCATGGATGACTTAAATGAAATTATATTTGCATCACATTGCATCTTATGAGCCGTGGGGCGGTATTCATCTCTGTGCATTGCCTCATCTCCCTTTCACAAGGGCTTGGACCACATTCCCTTTTCAGGTAAGTGGACTTGGGCCCTCAAACACATAAAGGGCCCTCTGCTTTTCCACACAGTGAACCAAACAGAGGTCCCTGCA
Source organism: Arvicanthis niloticus (assembly GCF_011762505.2). Taxonomy (NCBI): domain Eukaryota; kingdom Metazoa; phylum Chordata; class Mammalia; order Rodentia; family Muridae; genus Arvicanthis; species Arvicanthis niloticus. The sequence goes on along the minus strand of NC_047665.1, from coordinate 26,165,883 downwards.
GCTCTCTTCTCATTCCTTGTTGTGAAGGCCACCTATCTCTCTCTGATCTTAGATGCCCTTTGCAGACAACCAGGGGAACAGAGCAGACAACATAAAGATGTCAGTGTTATAATCAGAATGTAGTCTCGGTTTCTTTAGCGATCCGTATTGGGATTTGAAAGAAAAATGAATGTGCCCAATTTAAGACGTCTAGAAATGACACATTTCTGTACCTGGATAGAGGTCTGGAGGACACCTTGAAAACTGGGGAATATGGAGAAGAACAAAGTGGAGGAACCTCAACCTAGCCAGGGTGGAACCACAGGAGAAAAGTCATTCGTAAAGAGCCACGGGGCCTTAGTCAAAGCACTCGGCTGTTAAGCCGGTCAGCAAGTTTATTATTTCAAACTTTGTTTCTGTTCTAAAATTTTCATTTGTTTCTTTTCTATACTTTCTTTTCCTATTTGTGAATTTTCTACTGGTTTCCCATGTAAAATTCCTATATATGCAGGCATAATGGCTACTATTTAGAGTCGCTGCTACAATAATTGCTTTAGAACAGTTGTCTGTTTATTTTAATACCTAAACCATCCATTTGTTTTCTGTTTATTTTCTCTTGATTGTGGTCCTTCCTGCTGCTTCTTTAGTTATAGTAATCCTACATTGAATTATGATAATTTATTGAAGTTATGGATTCTATTGAGTTCTTTTCATGTTAGAAATTATTTCACATAACTCAGAGTTTAAATCCTGGATCATTTATGATCAGCAGTGGCTGAAGTCTCTGCTTAGTTAATTTTGCATTAGAGTGACATCTTGAGTTTTGGTGTTTAGTTCATAAATACATACTTCAAGGGTCATCCAAAGGTTTGAGTAGATTTTATTTGCATAATTTGGGGCTTTCTTCTATGCTCTCTGTTTTGCCAGATTTCCTCCTTATTTTCCAGATTACATGGTGGCCGTAGGCACTGTCTTCTGATCCATCTATCATAAGATAGCTGGTTTGTACACATCTGGTTCTCAATGTCTGCCTTTAGGTAACCTGTCCATCACAATTTCCTTCCTCCAGGTATACACTGTCCACAACTTGCTGCTTTTTTAGTCCCTCCCCAAAGGCCTCAGGTAACTTTTACTACAACTTAAAATGGTTATCAGAAAGGATATTGTTTCACATTTCCTCTCCCTTCACCACAAGAGAATTCTTAAACTCTATGTTCAATATTGACTTAAATGTGTAGAGAACCTGATACTAATCAATTCTTTTGAGTTGGTAAGCTGAAAGATCATATTCCATCTTAATGTAAACTAACAAGATGATTGTGCATAGACATTTAGAAGAATCTCCAATGTACACAGACTCTTCCTTTGAATGATATTATTATTAGTCTGTAATAGCTTTCTGTTTTTTCCAAAATAATAAACATGTAACTTCATAAAAGCATTACACATGAAGTATTGCATCAGTTATTGAGTAGCTACTTCAACACTATAGACCTGTTTACCTTCTAAGGAATATGAGGAGTGTCTATACTTAGATGACTTGCTGAACCAAGTTTAAGCCCCTAAGAAAAGTCTCCGGTTATTAAAACTACAATATTCATTATTATATACATCACAGAGAACAGAATACAGCTTTCAGTAAAATCCCTCTTCATGATACCTGGTGACAGTAGGGAATAGATGCTGCCACATTTTTTTAAAAAAGCAAATAAAATATTTCTATTTGGCCTCAGCCATGACCAGCACTCACTGGTGCTTCAGCTTGAGTTAATCTCTGTTGGGACATTTCAGGATGAAATCATTTTACAAGACTTGAGATAAGATCCTGAAGTCATTGTTGCCCACAGAACATACAAGTCTGGTGTGACATATTTTACAGGCCTCAAGCACAACTCTGAAGAGAGATCACCACTGGGAGCCATTTTCAACAATAGGTGTAACTTTGATGTCATCACCAGCTTGTCTACAGCTTCAAGGTTCTAACAGAAAAAATATCATTGGTAAGTTCACATCACTATGCAAGAGCTCTTCGAGGTAGAAAGCAGTAATTAAGAGTTGCAATGAACCCACATTCTTCTGGAAACTAAGTCCTTCTTCTTCTCACTAGAACTTTTATTCATTATCTCAAAGAAAGAATGTCCACTGACTACGGAGATCAACCACCCTGCCCTGCACTGGTCACACCTTTAGAAAATCTAAGACCATGGAGGTTGTTAGTTATAAGAATTATGAACTTGGCCTCATCCAGTTGTAACCCTGTTTGCAGACTGAAAACTAAAAGCAAACAGAAAGACCAGACAAAACCCTTTATCAGTCACATCGTGGAGCTTTTATCATTTCTTGAGTATCTAATCTCCAAGGCAGAGATGTACTTTCAAGTCTGCACATAGAAGTTCCCATAGCTTTTTAATTGGCCATCAAATCAGGAACAATAGATGCAAACATACAGCCCGCATAGCTAGTGTGGGTCTTCATCCTTGTTTCAATCCCTCCCCTAGGAACCTAAGCTGACTAATCATAAGCTTTCATACCTCATCCTCAGGTCTAGAGAGAAGCAAAGAGACAAACCTGTTTGGGGGTCCCTAAAACCACAGCCAGCAATAGACCTCGGGAACTTACCACTCCTGCTATGGGAGAAGGACCTTTGCAAGAAACCCTAGTCATAGAAGGTGGCTTGTCGAAGCCAGAGCAAGAGGAACAAGAAAGGTCTTTAGAACCCATGGAATGTGGGCTACTATCTAGCACAATCATGATGGATGTCCTGAAGACTTCATGTTGCTATGGGGCATTGTTCAGCTGGCTCTCCTGGTCTTCAAGTCCTTCACAATCTACATGTTGTTCGAAGATTCTAAGCCCCATCACTGGGCAGTATCATTGGCACTCACAATAATAGTATTTGATCTTTTTGAAACACTGCTGCTGGAACATATTAATGATTCAATCTTTACCCTTGAAAAGGGCTTGGAGATGTAGACTATTAGCAATGACTACCACCTATAGAAAGAATTTAGAGAAGTAAATTATTAGTTAGGTTAAGATTTTTTTTTTAATGGCTCTGATGTAGAAAATCTTAGAAAAACAATTTGAACTTCAGAAAGGCACACTCTTAATAGATGAGCTAGGGATTTTTTAAGGTCAGAGAAGAAGAGAACAATGGCATCCTGACTAGCACTGGCTGACATGACTCTTTTGCTGAGGCCAGTCTGGTAATCAAGGTGATGATTAATTCCTTGTCCCCATTTTTGCCCTCGGCTTCCTGGTATGTTTTAATTAAAAATTTGTTAATGAGTAGATGTGCACCCTGAGGATTTAAAGAAGAAATAACTGATTGTTTTTTATATACAAGTTTAGATTTGTGATTCTTTTAAGATTTTTTATAAGACTATTTTCTAAGATAATACTAAAATAATTAATTCTTTCTTTGCAACTACAAATTTCAGCCTGCCAGTAAGGAGAAACTGACTGAGAAAATTACCTTGCTTGATTACATCTTGTTGATCTACGTTGCTTAGTTATGAATGTATGTAGGTTCTTGGGTATAATTTGTCTTTTTCTTCACCTGTAATACATAAAAACAATTTGTGTAAAGGTATTGGAAAACATACTGTTTTTAAATAATCACTCATTAAAGAAAAATAGAATGCCACCACACTGTGATTTTGTTTTGCTTAAAAGATTTTGTTGAGATATATAAGCTGTGGAGAAAAAATGAAATTGTTGAAACTTTGTCCCATCCATCCACAAAATGCATGGATGTGTCTGTAAAGTGGTTAGAGGCTTGCTCCATCCATGCAATGTGTGAATTTGTGTGTGTGTGTGTGTGTGTGTGTGTGTGTGTGTGTGTGTGTGTGTGTATGTGTGTGAAGTTGCTGGAGCATGTCTTGTTTCACTCACGAGTGTGTATGTATATTTATGATTCTCCCCCACCCCTTTTCTTTTTTCCTTCTTGCTGCCCCAAAAGAGTTCAAGGAGTCTCACTGGTCACAAGGAGTGCCAGCCCCAGCGAGTCAAGCTTTATTCCCTTAGAGAAAAGTCTGATGAGTGATCAATCGTCAACATTGCCTCAGTTTCCCCAGACCTATTGAAGCTGGCCTTTTACAGTGGCTGTTCCTAGAACCATGACTGATGTTGTAGAAAGCAGCCAAGAGATGAGTTCTGTGATGTTACTATGGAGAAAATCCATGCATTTTCCTTTAGGATCCTGTGGAGTCAGTTGCACAGGTAATTAGAAGGTCCTTGCTGCCCTGCCTCCAGATTTGAGGTGCTTAATGTTCTCAGGTCCACACCTTTCTACTCAAGCTACATGCTCACCTTGGAAGTCACAATAAATAGCGTGTTGTTTCTCAAAAAACAAAAGCCAAGGTAAATGCATCAAAGGTGGATATTCACTGTGGACCCCTTCCACAGCTAAAAGAATACAGTTCACACACACCCCTTAAATGAAGATTCTGAAGGGGGTGTTTCCTGCTTAGTCCAATCCAGAAACCAGATCCAGAACCAAGGCGTGAGTGTCAGGGATGGAAGCATTAGCTGAAGCTGCAGGGAGGATTGAGTTCCAGGAATGCACGTAAGGAACCAACTGGACACCCATGCGGAACTGAAAATGAAATGGAATCCTCCTTGAGATCCAGCCAATGACAAGTAAAAATGTGCATGTCAATGCTGGAAAAAAGAAAGCTTCAGAAAAATAAGAGAATCTTCATAATAGGTTCCTAGATTCATATTCTCTCTCTCTCTCTCTCTCTCTCTCTCTCTCTCTCTCTCTCTCTCTCTCTCTCTCTCTCTGTTTCTCTCTCTCTCTCCCCCTCAAACTTAGAATCCATATGCCCATAGAGCAATGACACAGCAGTTTAAAGAATTTACTACTCTACCAAAGAATGGAAATTCAGATCCCAGCACCCACAATGAGATGCCCCCAAATGCTTATAATTCTAGCTTAAAGGAATCTGACTGCCCCTTCCTTGTCTTTGTAATTACATGCATATACACAAGAGAGTATGCATGTACTCACACATGCATACACGTGCACACATACACACATGCACACATGCATACTCAATATAAATAAAATAACTAAATAAATCTTTTTTTAAAAAAAGATTAAAAATACTGAGCCAGAGGAAAAATGATTACACATACAAGTGATAAAACATAAAATATACAAAGTTGTTATGAACTGTTTTAGATCAAAGTCATCTAACTAATAGCTGTCAAAATATTTGAACAAGCATTTTAGACTAGAAGGCATAATACAGGGGTTGTAACTATCTAGGAGAGTACTTTTGTAGCATGCCTGAGGCGCTGGGTTAGCTCCCCAGTACTGTATTACAAAGAGGACCCTCTTATGTACAAGAATTGATATTCAACATTGCTATTACTTTTTTTTTTTTAAAAATTCAATCCAATGCAATAATATCCAAATACAATAATAACATCTACCCACAAAACTGGTGAAAACATTATAGATATGCAACAGAAGGACCGCCCCCAGCAAGCAACTGATAACAGTAACACCTAGCACAGCAACATTGCCCGGAAGCCCTACCCACTGCAATTCAATTCTCAACTGTAAAGGACTGCAAGAGCCCATGTACCAAAGTACGTGTACAGAAGGACCAGTCATAATTGCCCAAACTTAGACTCCCTATGCCCATGAGAAACTTACAGTGTGTTCACAGATGGAGCAGGTGGGATGGGGGAATGAACTGTAGTTTTCTAATGAAAAAAGACACAAAAGCTTTGCACAAAGCTAGAAAATGGATGAAACTAAACCTATAGTTTGGGGCTTCGTTGCAGGCACTAAATTTGAATGAAAGGCAAAAGAAAATAATTCTGGTGACCATCACTGGAGCATGGTATTGCTTGTGATGGTGGAGGGGCACATTCTTCACAGGACCACTCTTAATCTTTTGAACTTTAAAAAAATATGCCGGTGGTCAAAAGAATATAGAAAAATAAATTATATATCTTTTGAAAGATAGTAATTCAAGACTTAAGATTTCAGAAGATTGTTCCCAGGAAGTAAAATTGGGATTACAATAAATCAATGCCTTTTCCTAGTGGTTCAAAATTCACCTCATTTTAGTGTAATGCCCATTAACAATACCAATTTTTGTCTGGTTATTGCTACACATGTATTTCCTCACCCCATTGTTTCTGAGAACACATGGTTGGTGGTTGTCTCAGTTAAGTTTATGAAATCTGTGAACTGGTGTGTTTGATGAACCCAACCCCATCATCCTTACGTGATTGGTTATTCTGAAAACCAGAGAATAGTCTGTGTGGTGTGCTACAGAATGAGAAGAAGTCTGCCAACATTCCATGCCACGTTTTACAAAAAAAAATAAATAAACAGATCCAGTGGGTTTAAAATACAATCAGAATGCTTACTTGCTTCTTTTTCCATTCTGATATACATGAAGGCTTTCAAAACAAAATTAACCTCTAGGTATCATCTCCTGCAGAGGCCCTATCCCTTTTAAGCAGAAAAGTTTTCCAATCTTTTGAAGTTGAGAACTAGAATAATGTGGTTCTTTTATTTCCATGGGGTCTAGGTCTTAAAGGTCAAGAACTTTGAGAATACTACATTGGAGTTGGAAAACAAAACGAAACAACAACAAAAACAGTACTACATTAGTGACTGTGGTATTGATGCCAAATATTTCTAGACCTACCTTTATTCCAGGTAAAATCCTGCCAAGAACCAGCTTTAGGGTTAAAAGACTAGAAATGAGTCCAATTTATGCTGCTGATATCAATCATCTGGGTCCTACAGCTCCTATTTCTAATCACTACTATTTCTATGTGTGTGTGCTGTATTCACAGTTACGGGTGCTTTTGTAAATCACAGTTGTTTAGCAAGTGGCTTTCTAAATATTGCTTGTTTTATTGCTGACAATATAGGCTTGAAAGGACATTTTTAGTCAAGATCTTATTTATTTATTTATTTATTTATTTATTTATTTTGGTTTTTTGAGACAGGGTTTCTCTGTGTAGCCCTGGCTGTCCTGGAACTCACTCTGTAGACCAGGCTGGCCTCGAACTCAGAAATCCTCCTGCCTCTGCCTCCCAAGCGCTGGGATTAAAGGCGTGCGCCACCACCGCCCGGCAGTCAAGATCTTTAAATGATTGTTCAGTCATACAGCAAACTGTCCTTACTTGTCTGTGACAAAATAAGAGGCGGCTCTCAGACAAGCCCCCCAACAATACAAAGAGTAGAAAGACTCATGGGATTGGTCCAAATGTTGTAAAAGATCACTTTAGTTAGTGATGATCTGGAACATCTCAGGATGTCATGTTTTGGACATCATTCTCCCCTCCTCCAAAGTTAATATGCTAGAAATGTCCCCACTTGATGATGCTTAGGTTGTAGTCCTATAAGAGATAATTAAGTCAGGAAAGCACCACACTTGGAGGGATTAATGGTGTCCTTTCAGGATGAGGTTAATTTCCATGAGAATGGATTGCTTACCAAAGAGGTAACTTGACTGAAGCACACTCTTTCTCCCTCTCTCATCATTAGACCTCTATTTTTTTCTTTTGTGGTCTTCCCCCCATGTCATCTTATCCATCTCGAGGCCTGTACTAGAGTCATCCTCTTGAAGCTATAGAATTTATGAACTAAATGAACTTCAAAAAAAAAAAAAAAAAAAAAAAAAAAAAAAAAAACCACTCAGTTTGAAGTATTTTGCCATGGCAACACAAAACAGAGTGGGACACATGACCTCCCAAACTCTCAAAGAGGGTGCTGGAGACAGTCTCATAAACGTAGATGGTCAAAATAAGAAGTGTTTGTGATCCACAGTATAGGACTCATACAAGATGCAAATTGGGGGATACTGCAGAATCATTTTTATTTAAAAGAAAGTAAGGGAGAAGAAGCCTATTCATTTTCAGAATTGAAAATCCCCTGAGAAGGAAGTTGAGAACAGCATGTCACACAGCCAAAGTGGAAATGTACAGTAAACACGATGAAGGAAATTGTTCCCAATTAAATGAAAAAAAAGATCTTGGAATTTTTCAAAGTGCTTCCCCCAGAGCATATGGATAGAAAGAGACAGGCACAGGAGGGGCCATCGGGCACTGAATCAAAAAGATCTGCTGTTAAACTGAGAGAACTGAGACCAGTGACATTACCCTCTCCCTGGGAGGCTTTCTGCTTTTACTTGAATCTTTCCCAAGTCTCAGAAGGTCTTGGTAAACCTGGCAGCTGTCACAAAATACCATCTGTCCTAAGAAAATGGGTGCAGAGGTGGCTGTAACTCAGGGGATTTCCCCAAATGCTGTCAGTGTGAGCTTCCGACATGATCAAGTCCCTGACAAGAAAGTGAACATGCTATAAAGTGAGTCCCTGAAGCAGGACTCACAAGAGGAAGAAAAGGGAAAAGGTTGGGTGTAGAGACAGAGAAAGGGGCTACTCACTTGAAAAGATGCAGAGAGGGAAGGCTCATGAGGAGAAGAAGGTAGGACTGAGGCTGGATGAGACAGGCAGAGAAGAAACTGTCCACACCGGTACCCATATCTGTATCCATCCATTCATATCTGTCAGCACCGCTGTCCCTAGGTAGCATGCTCCAACCTCGGGTAGCATAGCAATTTAAATACTTATCCTTTGTTATGCTGTTGTTATCCTATGTTCCGGCCAGCTTTCCTTTCCAATGGTACCCAAGCACTGGTGAGAAAGCAGAGTCATGTCTGCTCTGCACAGATCCTTTAAGCAAGTCCTGAGTCATTGCCTTGAATGGTATGAGGGTGACTGTAGATTTGATAAATACTTCAAGGTCTGATATCCAGGAAATGGGGAGGGTACAAGCAGAAGCCTCTTTTCCTCAGGTGCTAGAGAGCTGTTTGGGCGATGCCTGTATGAACTAAAGGGTCAGTCGGGAAAAAGCCAAATTCTTTAACATGAAAAAAGCACAGAAATTCCTGCAGAGCCACCATGCAAACACATGTGAAGTACATACCACAACATGCTCACGTGCAACACACTATATATATATATATATATATATATATATATATATATATATATATATATACATTCCCACTATCATACACATCCTGCCCACATATCAAATATGCATACATGCTATGCGCAGCCCACACATCTATCCTCCAAACATATACACGTCACATAGGCACACATCTTGTGCCATACATTTCACACATTCATGTATACCATACCCGATCCTTATAGGGTATGAATCTCTGAGGTACCCATACCATATGCAACCATCCTTGTGGAAGCAGCAGTTTCTGATATTTCTCTCACTTATGAACGGTTGATTTCAGGAAAGCTGATAGACAGTGGGGTTGGGGGTTGGGAGCAGGTGTCTATTAGTGATGGAAAGACTTGTAGTCTGTGAGTGTAGGAGTCACTAATTTTTCCACCTTGGGGGCGTCCTCCAGTGGATGAGATACCTCTTCAGACAGGAGCCATGTAAACTGCTGCTTTGTCAGGAAAGCAGGGTAAGTGCCATCATTCAGCCTATGGTCATGATGAATTGCAGGTGTGAGTCCCAGCAGTCCTGAACCTGTGAAAAAAGAACAGTCCTCTTCGGGAGCCAAGGTGTGTTCTGCCACACTGAGAGGCAGAGGCTTCAGCAGGTTAAGACCTATGCCTCTTGGGCGGTTTTTCCTTAGCTTTGGCTCTGTCCTCCAGATGCTCAGAAGTACTTCTTTATAGGTACTCTCACAGCTCAGAGGCTGTAAAATGTAGATCTCCTCTTGTTCTTCCGGCCTCTGGAGTATCCCTTGTGGCAGGCAAGATGGGTCAGCTGGTAAGGGTGCTTGCCACCAAACCTGACAACCTGAGTCCACTCTCCCAGAACATATGGTGAACAAAAAGAAACAATTCCTGAAAGTTGTCCTCTGACCATCACAGGTACAGTGTGACATGTGTGCCCTACACTCTGTGCACACACACACACACATGTAATAAAATATATATCCTTATATAATAATTTGTAATATATAATATGCTATAAGATACTGTAATAGTACAGATGATTATATAAGTCAATTTATATTAAATAATACTATAATTATATCATATATACATATATATTGATAGCATATATTCATTGAACAGAGTAAAGAGTTTCACTATGACATTATTATAGCAAATAATAAGCTGATATTAGTTCATAATCACCCCCATTTCCATTTTGTCCTTTTCCCATACAAATCACCCCTTCTTTTATAACTTATCCCTACACACACACACACACACACACACACATATTATCAAGAATCCAAATTTGATAGAAAATATTCAACTTCTGCACTGAGAATCAAGCCTCAACATGAATTATTCAGGGGATACAAACACTCAATACTAATATAATTTTTCTTTTTATGTCTATTAACTTCTTGTCATTATTCTTTTGCAGTCATAGTATTTAATGTAATGATTTCTCTGTAAAGAACACGTTAGCTGCATCCCAGCAATTCTGGCCTGTAGGGTTCTTTTCTTCTTCTTTTAGCTCCATAGAAAAATAGCATGGACCTCATACATACCCATTTAGTGCCCGAAAACCAAACAACATAAGAAATCATCCCAGGTTTATATATAAAAAAACAAAAGCACATATACACTGTTCAATATATGCCAATAAATTCTGTCAAGAAACATTCTGTAAACATGAAGGGTTTTAGATAAAGATATAAGTCCAATATATTACAGGTTAGTGGAATATAGTAAAGATTACACGTGGCACATCTGCAGATCATACAGTACGTTACAACAATATTAAGAAAGTACCCACAGAGGTGAAGGGAACAGAGGGAACCTGACTGACAAAGAATCTTAGCAACTACTTAATTCTAATTTAGACCGGGCGTGTAATTTTCTACCTGCAAAGATCAAAGGGGCGAGGCTGCAGTTGGTTTGGGTAAGTAAAGAAGTAAGTTCTTCCAAGAAGACTTTCCAAGCCAAAATCATTGTCCTGCCATTCTGACACTTCTATGCCCTAAGGATAAGGAGCATCTCTGCTGACTGTAAATACTGTAACACAAAAGATTCATGTAGACACTCAGGACTCTTAATATGGGGGTGACTAGCTACGAGGTGAGGTCCACATCTGGTTGGCATAGTCAGTGTAATAAAGGAAATCTTTGCACACCGAGCTCTCTAATTATAAAGGGCAGGACAATCCAGGCCACAGCCACAGGTGGTAAGTAGTACCTAGAGGCAATGCTAAAACTGCTTTAAACAATACAGTATCCTTATTTTGTCATACTAATTTTTCCTAGCATCTGATACAAGTTTCTTTCTTTTTTTAAAAAATTTTTTCATACACATATTTTTCTGCTCATGGTTTCTCCTTTCTGAGCTCTTCCCTCACTCCCCCAAACACAATTTTATATATGCCCTTTCTCTCCCTCCCTCCCTCTCTCTCTCCCTCCCTCTCTCTCTGTCTCTCTCTCTCTCTCTCAAAACAAACAAAAAATCCAGACAAAATCTATTTTTTAAAAGCAAAAAAAATAAAATAAAATAAACACACATAAATCCACAAAAAACATAAAATCATGAAACATTCTATACAAACAAAAGACCAGTAAGACAAAAACAATGTCCAAACAAATCAATGTGATGACGAAAACACCACTGAGTCCATTTTGTGTTCGTCATCTACTACTGGGCATGGGGCCTACTCTCAAGTGTGGTTAATATACCCAGTGAGACTGCACTGGAGGATATCTTTGTGATATCTTTTTGATATGTTTTCAATTTGAAAACATTTTGTTGAGACCTTTGCATCTATGTTCATAGGTGCAACTGACTATGACTGGTTTATGATTTACTTTTTAAAAAGTGTATCTTGAGCTAGCAAGATGGCTCAGTGGTTAAGAACACTTGCTGCTCCTCCAGTGGGTTCTGTTCCTAGCACTCACATGGTGGCTTACAGCCATCTGTGATTTCACTTCCACTTCTGGTCTCTTTGGGTACATAGCCAGTGCACTAACAAACATGCAGGCAAAACACCCACGCATATAAAACAAAAATTACGAATTTAAAATTTTATCTTTATGTGTCTTTAGCATTTGGAGTAATACTGATTTTTATAGATTTTTTTTCCTTTCAAAATGATGGTATAGCTTGAGAAGCATTGGTGTTAGCTCTTAAAAGATGTGATAGAATTAAGCAGCAAATCCATCTGGACCTAGATGTTTTCAATTGGGAGATTTTATTATTGTTGTTGTTACAGCTTCAATCCTGTTGCTTACTGTACATGTAGCTAAGCTGCTACCTAAAATTGCTATTTGCTTTGAGTAGGTCCTATGAGCCTAAAAATGCATACATTTCCTTCAGACCTTCCAGTGTGCTGAAATAGGGGTTCCTAAGATATTCTAATGGTGTCGTTACCTCAATTGGCATCTTCTGTCATATCATTTTTTATCTCCAATTTTATTAATTTGGGTCTTCCTGTTCTTCATTTTGGTTAATTTGACTAAAGGTTTGTCAATAATGTTTATCTTTCCAAAGATCTGGCTGTGTTTCATTGATTCTTTGTATTGATTTTTTTTCTTTTCCGTTTCACTAGTTTCTGACTTTATCTTCATTATGTCTATCTACTGACTTGTGATTTGCCTTCTTTGTTTTTTTTAAAGCAAGAGCTAAGGTGCACATATATTTACTTAAAATCTGTCTAATATCTTTTTTAACTTATTAATTTTATGTGTATAATGCCTAATTTTGGTTGTCAGCTTGTCTGCCTTTGGAATCAACTAAAACCCGTGCTGCTGGACACTCCTGTAAGGGGTTTTCTTAATCTGATTATTTGAACCTGGAAGAATCACCCTACATCTGGGCCACAAGTCCTGGTGGCAGCCAACATAAATGACCATGGAGGAAGAAAACTGCTTCTTTCCCACTTCCCCTTACTCTCACTGGCAAATTCATCTGTCCTGTTACTGTGGCTGACATTAAATCCAACATGTTCAGGATTCTAACATAGACTAAAGACCAGATGTCTTCCAGGAATCCCTGGGACACCAGCAAATACTGGCTCCACCCCTCCGTAGTGCTTCCCTCTTCCTTTCCTCCAGCTTCGAACCTGTTGTCCTGTAAACTCTGTTTCTAACCAGGTTTTCACTTTGCTGATTGCTGCCTAGTTCTGATCTAAGGACTCTTTCTCACAGTTAACAACTATTCTGAAGGTCAAGTTTCAGCATATAGCCTGTGACTCTTGGTTGAGTTTTCAGGACTGTAGTTCACAGAGGGACCTAGGCTACCCAGGTACTGGCTCCGCAGGCTTCTTTTCAAAATGTCACCCTCATCTTCTCTGGTGAATGTCCAGTAGAGAGGATTTTCACAGTTCCTTTTCTTCCTCTGCCATGTCCCATCTGTCTGTTCTTCCCTTTGTTTCCTGCTCTTAGAGTATCCATGGCTGAAGGGGAAGTGGAGACTTCTTGAGCAAGCCTGTCTGAAGCTGTTGCTCCTGCTGCTTGGCTCCTGGCACTGCTCCTTACTGTGGGTAAGGAACTCTCCAATCTGAGCCAATCTCTCTGGGACACTCTGGACTTTTCCTCCTGCCTTGGAAAGTTCCCAGTGTTACATTGCTGTTAAAACTAGAGATACTCAGCCATCATCCACCTCTTCAGACAGCTGCTATCCAACTTTCCCCTGAAGCCTGTTCCCTGGAGAGTCCAGCAGATGGTCCCTGCATGTTATTTGCCATCTCCCTTCTTCCAGTGAACTCTCTACTTGTGAGTAGTTAAAACAAATGAAGAAGCACACCTCTGAATGTTATGATTGGCAAGAAATGGTAATATATTCATGGGTCAGAAAATGTCCCCAATGTAACCTATAAAGTAAGAGAGAGGGGAAATGTCTATGTGTATGAAATGTAGCAGTCTTTGGATATAAACTCTATTTAAGCTATAAGTCATTTGGGATAAGAGGGTGGAAAAATTCTGTAAGAGAACCAGAGCTATCGACTACCCATGAAGTCCTGGTAGTCACTGTTTTGGGTCTTCTAGTTTTGTGACTCCTTAGAATTTTCAAACGTTTAAACTCATCTCTCAATCACAAATTTATAAAATTGAGAGAAAAGAGAACTCATAGTAATCTTCCCCTGGCTGACCGCAACCCAAGAATCAGGACTGCAGGGAAATACTTTAATCAAGTGATGCTGTGTCTTGACCGTATGTTGTTGACGGTATCAGTTGTTACACTAATATAGCAAGGAAACATAATCAATGAAAATATTAGAAAGAGAATGTCTGGAAAGATGTCTAAGCAAGTGGCTGTGTACAGCCAGAAGGGTGCAGATATGTCTATATTAAAGGAGTGGTTTCCAGCTCTATCCTTGGAGGACACATGACTGTTTGATGCTATGGAAAGGGCCCCTGGCTTGGGCTTGAGTGAAAAGGGTCACAGATTTTCCTCCTTCTCCAGATAAGCCTTTCTTTTCAGTGTCCTGATTGGTAACATTCATCTTGCTGACATCATCGCAAAAACACTCCCTTCTCATTGCATAGATTTTGCCACCAATGTGTCAACATGCTGTATCTCTGTGTAAAAGTGCCTCTGTGCTGCCCCACTTCACCCTAATGATCTAGAAAAAGTCACCCACAAACTTGTCTTTTTTCTGGTGTTTACATAGGCACTTTTTTGTTCCCTCAGAGATAGCAAATGTTACCAGAAGTACACATTCTGAAAGGACCAATAGCATTTATGGAGCATGTTCTTAACACAGACACCTTTGCAAAGTCATTATAATGGGCAAACATTTCTTTCTTTGTCCACATAATTATTTCCTAGGGCCTTCTATGTCAATGCAACAGTAGGAAGAATCAGCCAAGACAGGCATTAGAAGCTATGGTATCAGCTAGGTTTAGTGGTGCATGCCTTTAATCTATAGCAATTAGAAGTCAGAGACAGGCAGATAGATCTCTGTGAGTTTGAAGCCAGCCTAGTTTACATAGTGAGTTCCAATACAGCCAAAGCTATATGGTGAGACAATGTATAGAAAGAAAGAAAGAAAGAAAGAAAGAAAGAAAGAAAGAAAGAGAGAGAAAGAAAGAAGAAAGAAACACACACATATATACATATATACATATATACATGTATACATATATACATGTGTGTGTGTGTGTGTGTATGTATGAATGAGAGCGGGGAGGGGAGGGGGGAACTATGATGCTATAGTACCCATGGCCTTTGACCACTCTAGTTTTCTCTACCCTAGCCACATCAGAAGGCTAGTTCTTAGAATTATCATGTAAAGACACTTGACTCGATGCTACAGAATGGTCACTGTCTCAGATTCATGGAAAGACTGTATATGATTTCCTTCAGGACCCTGCCTGCTTTCTTCTCACATTTTGATTAGTAGTTTCTTACTGTTTCTCTGTTCTGTCTCATCTCTCCCAGTCCCCAGTTCTGCTTCTGATATGCTCTTCTCAGAACACTGCCCTTGTATTGCTAGCATAGATAGGCCACTTCCATGATACTTTCACTATCTGCTGGTATCTCTAAAATTTCAGAACAGTATTGGTCCTATGCTTTAATAAGAAAGTCTCTCAGATATTATATGATAAACCTTTTAGTATAAATTCCAGTAAGGAGAATTCCTGTGGCTTAGGATTGCATTAGTAATTACTATCTTTAATGATATCTACCCAAGGTATCTTATTAAAAGGAATCATGGTAACAAATATCTTGTATTATTATTAGCCCAGTTCCTGTTTTGATATCAGATTTATGTTGAACTTAAATCCTTTTGAGTAGAGGTTTGTTTCTCTTTTATCAGACTCCACTGCTAGTCCTGCATAGAGCCTGGTCATACCATTCAGAGTCACAGATGGATAAGGCCTCCCTGAAACCAAGACCTCAAGCTTGCTACCCTGTTCTCTCTTCTTCCATGGCTGGCTACATGCAAAGTGTGGGTCTACTTTCTATGATGTTACAGGGAGGAGTGGAGTATCTCCAGGAGTTACAATAGGAATAAGATGGGCTTCTGTAGGTTGTCTACACAGCTCTGGGTCCTTCAGCCTCCTGGAAGATATATCCTCTCAGAGTTATCTTGGAACATGTGGATGTGAGTCTGGAGGTCCTCTTAGGAAACCTGATTTATTTCCCTCTCATCTGGATGTTTGTTTTCTTTTTAAGGGATAGTTTTTCTCCAATTAGGGAAACTATTTCTCAACCATTTGCTGAAAATTAAGATTTATAGAATGCATATGGCTGCTGCCCTGAACTGCCAAGGGACAAGAATTTCAGAAAGCCTGGACCATTCAAGCCAGAAAACGTTCTTCCTTTTCCTTTTGCACCTAAAAAGTACAATATACTGGGGAAAATATTTCAGTGATTTAAATACAAAATGTTCTGAAATCTGAGGAAAAGGCACCACCTGAGCATTAGCTGGTAACCCAGTTATGGGTGCATCTACAAAACGTAAGCTGGGAGAGTAAGCCCTCAGGTCAAGGCTTGGTGTCAAGTATGGCACTATCTTGCTCAGCTCAATCCTAATGACCAGACTGTGATCAGTAAGCTTTCATTCCTCCATCTATAAAGACAAACCCCAGCTTAGCTAATCCCCTTCATGCAAGAGGGCACCTTCACAACTGTTTCTATTTCTCTGAATAAATGCCCTTGAGATAAGACCATTTGTAGTTCCTGTCACCTGTGTTAGGCTCTAAATAGTTTTATTATGTCCCTGAATACTTGAGAACTTCCTCCATCTGTGGTGAGGACTGTCCAGGTGTATCCTCACTAAAGGGTTGGTGACTGAAATGACCCTGTCATAGAAATGACCACCAGCTTGAACTTAGGGAAAAGTGTCACATGACTTTCATCATCATCAGAAAAGCTTTTCTTCTTAGTGCCTTTGGTTAGAAACATTGCCGTCAACAACCTCTCTTGAAAACATGCCTAACCCCTCATTGAGGGGTTGAATTTCTGAATTTCTTCTTCTTTTTGAGTGACTACTACATCCTAGATGAGCTTGTTTGAGTTTTCCTAGTTACCTCTCTGAGATAAGAAAGCTTTGAATCGAGTTGATGCAGGGCTGTGAGCAGCACCACTGTCCCTACAGGGTTTCAGAAGCATCTGCTGCATCTGTGGACAGGTAGCTGGGTACACATGTACCAGATGAAGCCCTGGCACACTCTGGTGAAACATTTCTATGCTCTACAGTACTAGTCATCAGCTTGGATTCAGTACACTGATTCATTTTAATATCTGCATCTTTAGAGATCGTTGAATCAACGTTGTTTGGGGTTAAACGATCTTGAGTTGCTCAAGGTCACTCAATGTCCATGAGGGTTAAGGCAGGTTCTCCTCCTCTGCCTTCTTGGCTTAGTTTCTTCACCTCATTCCTTCATGGAGTATCAACATGCCCATTTCGCTCCTGTCTCAAAAGGAATCACTAACTTGGAAGCAAGACTAAGGTATTCTCTCTGGTGGCACATCTCAGTGAAACCTTTCCCAAGACAGACAGGATTTTTCCCTCTAAATATCCAACAGCAGTTTTCAATCAGGAATTGTACAACCAGGGGAAGCTCTTCTGTAAATTCATTTCCTCACTCTGGGCTGGGTTAAGCAAGCAAAGAATGCCTGGAGCCATACGCACTGTGTTAAATATTGTTTAATACCCCCAAATAATTACCTTATAAAAACAACATTGGCAAGCAGAAAATGGTCTAGTATCCTTTGGATTGTATTCATTTCTCTTCATAATCTCCTTGATACACTGCTCATACCCAGTTATCATTGAGATCTGATGAGAAGATGTTTCCTGGAGTATTTTGCCAAATGTTCTGTATGACAAATGCTGTGACAAAAGGAGATTCACGTATAAGTGTCCTTAGACTTCAGAATACAGTTTCTCTTTAAGCCCACTACAGAAATTCATGTTGGGGACAGCCTAAAGATGGCTTTTGAGAAGGTATCTTTTTTATTAAAACAGCAGAGCATATCCAAGCTGGGTTTGGGCAGATTGCCACTATTGCAGATGGCAAATAGAGAAAAATCCAAAGATCTGCCATGGCATGAGAGATGCTGGTAGCATGAGCAGGCTAGAAACCCACCAACATACCCAGTTCAAGGAAGATTTCTTTTGAACTCTTTTCTGACCCATGTCTCTTGGTTGCTATGCTGTTGCCAAGTAGATCGACTTCAGGATGAAATAGCTGGCATGACATTTCTTAGGGTCATGGGGAGGGACTTTTGGAGGCTGAAAAGGATGGGGGAATCCTAAGATCCCTGAGGTAGGAGGGCAGTGTCTTAAAATGGTTCTTTTTCACTTATTGGAACATTTGTACTCAATATGGATATGCTGCAGCTGCTTTTCCAGGATCCATGTGTGTTTGGTGATCTTCCTCAGACACATTTATCATAACTCTTAGTAGTGGCATGTTGGTGACTTTACTCGCTGTGTCTGAATTCACTGCGCCTGTTTTTGCAGTCGGCATAATTGCCAAAGTCATTAGTGAGGCTTTCCAGAGAAATGCTCTTTGGGTTGTTCCTCTGTTTTTTCTAATGACGGATCTCTGGAGGACAGAGAACCATTTTGTCCTAGAAAGCTGAAAGTGGCCTAGACTGGCACAACATAAAATGTTTTATGATATTGGTGCTACTTCCTCTGACTTGGTCCATGCAGTGTGCTGTTCACAGATGGCTTCGTTATTTTTCATCTTAGAGCCTTTGCTATATATAGCTTTGGCCTCAAAACACAGATCATCAAATAGAAAATGATGCCACTCCTGCAGGACTCTTTCTAGTTCTCCCTGGACCTCAATCATCAGACTTGTAGGAACACCACTAGCTGGATGCTAGCAGTACTTTCCCTGACATTACACCATCTTTGCCTGGCTCTGTCTGGAATCGGAGCATGATGCTCCTTTCTGCTTTGTCGTCATTTTCTTCACCAGTACTTCCCAACATTCTCAAGTAGAGGTCCATGTCTCTGATGAGACATAGCTGACTCCAGCAAAGCCATCTCATGGGACCTAGAAGAACAAAAACTGGGAACCCCAACACACATTCTTCTCCCCCCCCCCCACATACACACAACAAATGGGAGACTCATGGAGACTGCAAGGTCTACTCTGAGATGGCATAGGGTTGTAATAAAGAAATGTGAACCAGCATTCCCCTAAGGTACCCAGGAGTCAGTGTTCTAGCACAGCACTGAGTAAAGAATAACTGGGTGGTAGGGGGGAAACTATTACATCTTTATGGTGACCAGCTCAAGTATCTATATGGGGATGCAAAAGTCTTGAGTTGCTACAACAAAGGTCTTAGATTGGAGGGCATAAGGTCCTCTCCTTCATGGTCCATGGCTTTCTGTGATGTGAGATACTCTTGTCATAAAGCAGAATCACCCTGTAACCCTCTTACAGTATCTCCCTATGAGACATCTCTTCTATGAAGAAAATCTTCAGGTATATCTGGACCAAATGAAGGCTACAAGCCTGGTGGCCGATGGCCGGTAGCTCGTGGCTTGTGGTTTGGGAAGGTGGTATATGTGGATACACAAACAGTTTCTTCATTTCTGGCTTTTCCCATTGCCATTGTCTGATTGACAGAATATGCAGAGACCTTGCTGTGTGTCACAAATACCTGCTCCTCCTGGTCTCCTCCACATGTCCTCATACACACTCAGAAAACCAGCTCCATCTTTTCTCGGGGGAATTCTCTTAGCACTTTTTACTCTGCAAGCCAGGTCAGGTACTTTGCCTTGGGTTAAGAGTGACAAGCTTTGATATCCTAGTCCTCGTCCCTTGTGTTTTTCTGCCTTTTGAGCTGAGACCTGACACTCTTGAGTCTAGGAATGCTGTTTTCTCTCATCTCTACTGGAGCATCACTGAGTTAAGGCCAGATACATAAGTGAGTTTCCTCCCCATTCTCTCTCCCTCCCTCCCTTTCCCCCTCTTCTTCCTTCCCTCCCTACCTCCAAACTTCTCTTCATAGTCTGTTGATATTTTCTGGTTTGAAATGACTTCTAGCACCCTGGTGCCTTCAAGATTGGGTCTGAACTCTACAGAGGACTTGGAGAGTTCCCAGGGAGCCCAGCTTCCTTTGAGTTTCCCTGGGGCCCTGCTTGACAGATTGTCACCCTGCCTCTGGGGTGAGTGGGGGGTGGACAGGTGTGGGGGATGAGGAGTGAGGAGGTGGCTGGGCTGTTTCTTCTGCAGCAAGGCTCTTCACAAAATTTTCCCACACATGTCCTCTGTGCACACAACTCCATCCAACACAGAAGCCCCTCCCCACTGCCCTTCCATGTGTGTGTGTGTGTGTGTGTGTGTGTGTGTATGCACGCACATGCGCACATGCGAGTGCAAGTGTTTTGCATTGCCCTGTTTATATCCTATTGTATATACAGAGCAGTTGTTGTTTGTGGATAAAGTGATGGAGAATTCATTGAATATATTAAGAACAAGAGAAGGTATCCCTGGTAGCTGTCTGTACTTGTCTGCTTTTCATCTCCTCCTCTATGATGATAATTTCTTTGCTTCTACCCAACATGCCTGTGGCTACCAGACTCCATTGAGACTTCTGCCTAAGAGATCCCACACATGTTTCTGTCACCAAGTGCTGAAGGTTTCCCTTCTTACTGCTTTCTGTCTATGTCCCCTCAGCTTTGTTCTATGGGCTTCAGTTTCTTTCAGAAAACTGTGAAGACCTTGTGTGTTATATGTTTTCACCTCCCACCACCACCACCACCATCTCCAACCCCATATCCCAATCCCTCTACTCCTTCCTCTGCAGTGGAGTAGGAAAGCCATGCAAAACTGCACTGGGGTGGCTGAGCAGTGGGTAGCTTCCCTATTGTGCTTGGTCAAAGCTCCACCTTCCATCTTCAGGATCAAACACACACACACACACACACACACACACACACACACACACACACACACACGGAAGTGTTGCAGGTGCCCATTTCAGAGCCCTGCCTCCACTCTGCTAGTGGCTTTTCTTTGACTTTAGGGTAAAATTCATCCTGGTGTCTGTCACCCTGATCCTGTCTATGAAGACTTGTTGTCTGACATTGGCTCATCAGTCTTCTCTCCTGTCTCCATTACGTAAGGGGTTTCGGACTCTCAGCAGTTCTCAGATTGCTTGGTTCTGCTTCTTTCCTGCTTGGAACATCCTGTACCTCTCTTCCACCCAGGACTTATTTCTTCTTCCAAGCATTCTCAATGATTCTCAACCTGTGGGCTGAGACCCCTTTAAGGGTTGAACTCTTTTAGACCATCAGAAAACATAGATACTTACATTATGATTCATAACAGTAGCAAAACTACAGTTATGAAGTAGCAATGAAATCAATTTTATGCTTTGGTATAGGCTTACATTTTTTAAACCTACTTTTAGGTTTTAAAACCTACTTTTAGGGGTCACAAAAGCTTTGGCCCCCCTTCTAGCCCACTGTCCAGAGGTAGGGGAAAAAAAGATGGTAAATCGGACAAGGGGGTGTGAACATGTGTAGAAGTAGTTCTTTGAGGCAATTCCAATCTCCATTGTCAGGATACCAGTCCAGTGCAGTAGTGTCAGGATACGAAACATGAATCAGCAGCAGTGGTATAATCCAGCAGAAACAGCTAGGCCTCCACCAAATATGCATGAGTCAGCAGGAGTGACCAGGAGCAACCAAATGCCAAGAGAAGTTCTCTGTGGTGCCTCTCAAGACTAACGAAGCATTTCAAAGCTAGCTGTGCAAGCAAGCTGTCACTGTCCATTGAGTCCCATTTATACTCTCTCCAAACATCATATGTCTTCCCATGGGCTTGCCTCAGCAAAACAACACATGAGTCTGCATCACCTGACATATCCAGAAACTTCTGCTTCAGTTGGGGGTCACCACAACACGGGTTGCAGCATTAGAAATGTTAAGAACCACTGATTTAGGAGCACCAGAGAGCTTCTGAGGGCACAGAGTGTCTATGCTGGCCCATTTATCCATCCTGTTTGTCCAGTTGTACATGCTAGGGAGCCATCTGTGAGCCACTCAGGCAACCTCTTGATCTCAAAGTCTTCTGTAACATTGTGATACTTGATTCATCTGGTTAACTTCCTTCCTGAATTAGAAATTGCTCGAGATCAAGCAAATCTAGCAGGTCCCACTTCCCAGAATTCATCTGCTTTGAGTTTACCCGTGTGGAGAGGGTTGGGTCCATTAAGTTGAATTAAGCAGGATCCTGCACACCAAGGGCTGCTCCTGGATGCCCTGGTCTGGTTCTCTCTTCTCCATTGAGCATGAGTCTCACCAAGTTCCCCACAGCGGGTCTGGCCAGGGAAGACATCTATGGACAACACTTCAGTCATGATTATGCATGAGCCTTGTGCTTCAAGGGAAGCACTTAACAACTGTGCTATCTCCCAGTCCACTTTTATTTTATTTTATTTTATTTTATTTTATTTTATTTTATTTTATTTTATTTTATTTTTGAGACAGGTGCCTGCTGTATAATCCAGGCTAGGCTAAGACCTGCAATCGCCCTGCCTCTGCTTTCTAAATGCTGATGTAATATAAAGTTTAAGGGTTTTTGTTTGTTTGTTTTGATTTGATTTTTTTTCTATCATAGTCTCACTCTAATTGGGCCTTTAGAAGGGGAAACTTATGTGAGCAGAGTCTCCCACTCTCCCCAGAGGTAGAGGAGGATAGGTTAATGTGTTTGGATTGCAGGTTGAGTGTCGACTGACTGGAGGTGTCTGATGTGGCTACTGTGGAGACGTTTTGTGGCACCTTTACAATGCCCTTGTCATTTCTTCTCTTGGGATAATGAACTATCAAAGGTCTATGTTTGCTTATGTTGGTTTTAAGACAGGTTCTCCATCAATAGTCCAGGCTGGCATGAACTTCTTGGGCTCTAGGAGCTGTTGAGACAACAAATGTGCATCAAGCCAACACCTGTGGGGAGCCGACAGAAGGCAGATATCATCTTTGCAGCCATCTTGAGCCATATACCCTAATAAGAGATTTGATTATAATAGCCTGCAACAGCTGAGCACACTCTGATAACATCTTGGTTTAGATACCCAGGATCTTTCCTTGGGTGTGTGAGATTAAAGGTGTGTGACTTAAGGGCATGACTTAGAGATCAGATTTAGAGACAAGACCTAAGGGCATGACTTAAAGGCGTGACCTAAAGGCATGGCTTAGAAGTGAGACATATAAAAGGTGAGAGGCAGACAGAAGAAATTATTATGAGTACAACTTGGAGTAGAAATTAGGCATTGAGGAAGAAGACACTTGGACTAGAGAACTTGGAAGAACAGGTATTAGGCACTAGGCACTTGGAGGAAGAACTTGGAATTAGACATTAGCCACTTAGCACTTGGAAGAAGAAACTTGGAACTTAGAGGCACTAGGGACTAGGAACTCAAGACTTGGGACTTGGACTAGGAAGAGAGATTGAAGAATAAACGGGATTGAATTACACTCTGTCTGGTCTCCATTCTTCGAGTCCGTCCTCACTCTCTCTCTCTCTTGCTGAACCCTGACCCGCAGACAGAAGCTGTTTGGGGCAGTGCAGGCTAATAATTTAGCCCCCAAGGCTTTTGGCAGTGCGGGTTCCAACAATGACAGAATGGTCCGGGACATTTTGGACCCCAAACGTGGGGTAGAGCAGTTCTCAACATTTCTGGCCCCTAAATGTGGGTCAGCTTGGGCCACAACAAACACCCTAGCTCATTCACTAAAGGCTTTGAGCAGGGGCTATGTCAGGTCCAGTGTTAGTTGAAAAACCAAGCCATCTAGTCAGGAAGTAGAGAGCAGGCTCCTGGAGTGTGGACTAGACAGGAACTGTCAGCTTCTAGGTCTTCAACCATCGAGGTTGGCCTCACCTTCTGATTTACAGACTAGGACAGCGATCTGCTGTGTCCAGGATGGGTTTAAACTGTCTTGCTTACATTTTGTCTCTCCCACTCTGCCGTCCCACTGTGAACATGGGGTTGAAACTGACAGACATGGCTATGGGCATTAGTTAGCACATCACTGGTCACTGTCCGGACATAGTGGCAGCTCTTGGTTCCTACTGTGTACAATGAGCTCCTGAGCTCCCTAAGGAAGCTCACGGCGGCCTGTCCAGGAATGACCTTGACCAAAAGGGGCAGAGAGAAGCAGCTTGCTTTCCCTCATAACTCTGGTTCAGTTACACTGAGAGTGCATTCAGTCAGAAAGGAGACCCTGCTGACAGTGGTAGGAAGAATTTCTGGGGACATTATTCTAAAAAAGGACATGGCACATTTGGGTTTTAAATTAGTCTCTGCTTTCTTTTCATTACTGGTAATTTCCTTTCTTTTTTTTTTTTTCCCCCTCTAGTGTTTAGTGTAAGTCAGAGTCTTGGGCATGTTACACAAGTGCTCTATCATTAATCTGAAGTCCCCACCCCAGTGGTTAATAATTCTGTATTCTCCTAGACAGTTTCCAGATAAACACTATTTTATCACTATGATTCCCCATTTCCTGAGTTGGGGAAACTAGACCTCAGAGCACAGAACAACCTGGTTCTGATACACACAGTCAAGGAGAATATCTTCCCTGTCATCAAGCTGGTATTTACACACTGGGACTAATAGATCTCAGATCTCAGGACAGTTCACCTCAGATTTGCACATGGAATCTCACATGTAATCCCTGCCATGGTCAAAAAGGAGATTCCAGCTTATAAGCTCATAGGAAGAGGGGAAATGAGACACATACAGGTTAAACAATTGGCCAAAATTCATCCAAGCTCATCGTAGTACCAGAATGAGAGAACCAGACCCAGTCTGGCTCCAGGGCATGTTCTTGGAAATGTTCCATTGAACTATCTCCATGCATATCGTGCAAGGCCATAGTGTTCCTCCTGCTTCTGGCTGTGGACTCTGAAATACCTATAGCCATGGATGATGATGGCCACTGAGGGAGAGCAAATGTAGCTGGCTTGCAATGTCTAGTGTGCAACAGCTGAGTTTCTTAGTTTTCCACAGGTTTCTTCTAGAAAACAGAGCAGTGACTTCTTTGGAAGAAAGTAGAGCTGGATTGCCCCTCTCCCACATTGTTAGGCCCTGTGTTCTGTCTTGTCTATCCTTAGGGAAGGGTGGCTGGTGAGGGCTGATGAGAGAAGAAAAGACCCTGGGGATAGCTGGTGTCCATGAAGTTTCACTGGTTACAAATGGATGTGTGCCCAGCACACAATCACCATGGCCTCCTGCAGCTAGGATCTCAGGCTCTGAGTCTATAATGATTCTTGAAATCCCAAAGTAGTATCCACTATATCTACAGGACAAGTCTCATGGCACTTGGCTCCAGCTGCCCCTGATGGCAAAGAGTTGTGCTGGTCTCATTTCTGCCACTGGAAAGCTGGTTTGTGTGAAAGGACCTTGGTGTGCCTTGATTTTTTGTTGGGAGCCAAGGGCAGACTCTGTTCCTGCCTCCTCCTCCTACGGAACCTAGGCTGAGCAAGGCAGCAAGACACTATACCAAGCCTCCCACCCAGCCCTCCACTCCTTCTGAATCTGATATTTCTCCCAGGCACTTACCAGCACATGATACTAAATCTGAGTCCCTCAGTTCCCATAACCAGGATGAAGCCATCAGAACCCCAAAAGCTGTGTTTTTCTGAGTACTAGTGGACTGAGCAGGGTGAAGTCAGAAATGAGGGCATATCAGATGCTAGGACACCTACACAGGTAGCCATCTGTCAATCTTCCTGTGAGGAAGGAAGGCAGAGGCATTCAAGAAGACATGTGGTAGGGGAAAGGGAAACATCTTCTTGTTGGCACAGATGCTCTGGGTCACCAATGGGCCCACAGGCATTCCTCTGTTTCTGGACTGTCTCTCCCTTCCCTCTGTCCTCAGCTTAGCCCACAGAATCAAGAAGGAGGAACGCTCCTGTCTCAGGTTTTAAAATTTTGTTGAGAACTCTCATAGAATTAGAAAAAAACTTTTATGTCTCTAGGTCAAGTTGTAGCCACTCTCCATAGATTCTCTGTCATACTGATGGGGCTATGGACTTGCCCTATAGATTCCAGGACATGTCCTTATCCTCTGGAAATGATGTTAGTGTGATGTAGAGGTGGGGGGTAGGACTGCTGAGGCCAAGGTGAGTAGAGATACTTGAAGCTTTGCCCTACAAGAGAAAATAAAGATGTCTCTCCCCAGAGCTCATGAGACCAGCAAAGGTCACTGAGCTTGGGACAAGAGGAAGGAGACCCTTGGGCATGAAAGTTTATAAACATTGGTGTGCACACTGAAAATGTTGCATGGAACCTAGGCTGAGCAAGGCAGCAAGACACTATACCAAGCCTCCCACCCAGCCCTCCACTCCTTCTGAATCTGATATTTCTCCCAGGCACTTACCAGTACATGATACTAAATCTGAGTCCCTCGGTTCCCATAGCCAGGATGAAGCCATCAGTCACTAGATCTCCAGTGTTTATATGAGATTCTCTCTTGTAAATAAGGTGTGGGGAGAGAAGACAGAGGCATTCAAAGACCATATATTTGTATTAAGTCACTTAGCTCATGCATACATTACACATTTTATACATTGCACCTTTGTTAGTTTTTATATCACATATGTATGCATATATTTTAATAAAACCCAATGAAATAAGAGAGATAATATATGTAGATGTATTTGCATATGTCAACAAACACTTATATTGCAATTGTAAGACCTTTATAGGTGATAACCCATTGAATCTTCTAAACTACATAACATTTTAACTGTCTACCGTATCCCTATTTTACAGATGATGATAATAAAGGCCAGACAGGCTATGGAACAAGCTCCAGGTCATACAGCAAAATTAGTGAGAAAAACTACGAGGACTGACTTGCATATATACATAACACTTTGTGACATGAAATATATAATAAGATTTATGTTTTAAATCCTGTTAGCCTATGTTGTGTTGTGTTATTGTCACTGAAACTGGAGTCCAAATCTTTTATAAACAAGGTGTCAAAATCCTGTCATCATGTCTGTCTTTTGGTTCCCATTTTTATTTTGCTATTGTTTTTTTGTTTTTCTTATTATGGGATTTTTCCATAGTAAGCTTGCCCTGTTTGCTTTCAACTGAAATTCCAAGTATCCAGGAGACCTGTATGCGGTTTAGCTTAGCAGTCTGGATGAACACTGCATGTTGAAAAACCCATCCTTTTCTCTTCCATACACAGACAGTTGCTGCCAACAGATGAGACTCAGAGCAATGCAGACAGGAGAGTAAGTCTGCTTGGGCAGGTACCTTATGGTGAATGCAGCTATGAAGACGCAGCTGAAAATGTCACTCCCTACCCCATGAAGGTCTCAGCTGGGTGAAGAGGTATCCACCCTACCTTGAAGTGCTGAGGAACCAAGAGCCTCATATTTATTATTCATAAGAAATGGAGCCCATGCATTTCAGATATCTGCAGAGCATTGCAGCCTTAATGAGGTGGGGGAGATGAGCCATGCCACTCCCCAGTGGCCCCCAACTGTGTTTATTTGAATACGTGATCATTAGGCTGCACAAAGCTCTCTGGGGCTCGGTGCCCAGAGTGCATTACACCCTGGAGAATGTGAAAATACTTTAATTAACAACAGGAGTGGGCAGACCTGCTGAGTTCCTTCTGTTATCATCTTCAGGACCTGAGAAGCCAGGATGCATGCACCACCCCCACCATTTCTCATCATCAACATAAAAGAAAACCTTAAGCAACAATTTCTTTTAAAAATTGATTTGGAAAGACCAGAAAATACAAAATATTTCCCTCTTTTCTTTCCTCTGACTCAACCTTATTAGTCATCAACATATCCAAGCACCTACAGCATGCTGTACTTGCTAGTACATGCGTGAGCACACACACACACACACAGAGACACACACAGGGGAGAGAGACGGGGGAGGGAGAGGGAGAGGCAGACAGACAGACACAGTGTTATGGGAGAAAGCCGATACATCTTTATAATTCACATACTCTGCAAACATTACAGTACTCTGGGGTATACAGATGAAGAGCATGCCAGATTGGCTTGGAATGCGAACTCATTTGAATGTGAAAATTTACATTAGTCAATTACTCAGATAAATGCTTTGGTTCATTAACTTAAATGGAATGCTGTCAGTTTCCACACATGCTATCTGGCTAAGAGATTTGTTTGTTTGTTTGTTTGTTTGTTTGTTTGTTTGTTTTAAATTTGAGTCATTATTTCTGCCTGTATTTGAGATCATGCAAGAGCCAACCATAACTTGTAGGCCAAGAGAAGGAGGCTGCCATGCCACTGTTACAAGTCTGAATGGCTGCATAGCTGTATCGTCTCTGTCCAGAACTGACTTACTACCTTTGTAAATGTGAATCTGAGCTGAGCTGGATCTGCACATAAGGACTGGCAGAATGTGGCACTGGCCCCACCCACCACTTGTTCTCCAGACTGGCTTCTTGCAAAATTGAGTCACTTTATGACAAGGTCAGTGGTTGCTCAAGAACTCAGAGGTTGCTTAAGAATGATCTTAGTGGTCATATCATTCCATCGTTTGAACGTTCTTGGGAAGCATCTGCTGATGACCCTGCACTGATATAGGCCCTCTAAACAGTGGTTAATCCACAGAGTGGGAAGGCATCAGAAAAGTAAACATTTGAAACAGGGAATGTCACCTTCTTGAAAGCATACTATGTCCACAGGTGTATCAGCAAAAAAATCTTTTTGTTTGTTTTTGAGGTAATATACTGGAGTGGAATAAAAGAATAGTAACTGAGCAGGGGCAGTGGTGGTACACACCTTTAATCCCGGCACTTAGGAGGCAGAGGCAGACAGATTTCTCAGTTCGAGGCCAGTCTGGTCTACAGAGTGAGTTCCAGGACAGCCAGGCAATACAGAGAAACCCTGTCTCGAAAAGCAAAAAACAATCAAACGAACAAACAAACAAACAAAAGAATAGTAACTGAAGGAGCCATTTTTCTTTTCAAAATTAATTTTAAGTTTTCAATAGTTTTAAACTTGAAGATAAAATTTCAAAATGTTAAAAGAATTTGCATGTGTTCCACATACCTAGTGTCCTCGATGATTAAGATTTATATTACTCTATTACATTCCTCATAATTTATGAATCAGTATTGATATTTATCTTAGTATCAACTAAATATTCCACTTTAGTTAGAATTACCCATTCTCTGATGCAGGATCCTATGCGAGTTATTTGAGTATGAGTTAGTTACTTTGGCATGTGTCAAAACACTTGACATAAATCGAGAAGAGATGATTTCTTTGGGCTTATGGCTGGATTTCAGTGGTGTTGGTCAGTCATGGTAGAGACGGCATGGTGGAGAGGAGTACCTTCTATCACAAGGACCAGGAGGCAGAGAGAAAGAATGCTCTGACCATTTTCCTCATTTTATTACACAGTCCTCAGGCTATGTGATGCTGTCTGGGTAAATTCATCGTATGCCTCCTTGCTCAGTTAATATCTCTGGAAACACGTACACACACACATACACACACACACACACACACACACACACACACACAAAATGAGCTCTTTAAATCTCCTTGTTACTTTTCAATCCAGTTAAGTTGTTAGGTAAGATTGCTCATCACAGCCCACATTTATCTATTCCATCTATTATCTATTACATATTACATATCTATTACATATATTATCTATTACAAGGCTCTCTTGGGCTGTGACAGTTTCTTAGACCTTTTCTAGTTTCTGTGACCCTTTCTGTTTGAAGAAACTCTGGCCAGGTATATATGGCCAGGTCTCTCAGTCACAATTTGCTGAGTAGTTTCCTTGTGGTTAGACAGGGCTTGTGGTTTTGGAGAGAGAGACCACAGAGGTGAAGTACCTTTCATCACTCGATATGAGGAGCACAAACTGATGTGACTAATCACAGGTGTCTGCTCTTTATCCCTGAGAGGATGAATGCCCCCAAACCTTTAACTCTCTCTGCAAAAGACAGCCTATGGGAGCACCAGCCATACCTACAAGCTCCTTCATCCATTTCCTGGACTGTGGTCAGCCTATTGGGTTCCTTGAATAGTTTATGGACCATAATACTTATCATTTTCAGCATTCGCATTAAATATTTAACATGGACGGCGGCTGCGAATTATTTTACAAAGACTATAATTTCAACCTCAGTCTAGGAAATCAGATCAGGCTCAGTGTACCCATGAGAGAGAAGTTTCAGCAACTGAGGGTTTCAAGGAAAAACTTATTCTATTTATTGATCTGGTGATATTACATTTTAAATGTCTGTGTCACGGTCGAGTGGCTGTAGGCATGCTGCTTATTTTTCTCATAAGATGTCAGGTGAGGTAGGGAACAAGAGGGGTTACTGAGCATCTACTGAGTGTGCACTCCCATTCTATACATTACTTGTCATTTGATAGTCACAATCCCCTACAACTCAGGTATAATGATGTGTACTTTGCAGAGGAAGAAATGGATACATGTAGAGCATGTGGCATGACTGATGGGTGCTGAGCCCGGTGTTGGCATGATCCATGTCCTTTTCATACTATATTCCATTCCTATGGTGGTTAATGATATATTTTTAACAGTTATGTTTCATTTTTCTGTTTTAGCTGAACTGTCTTCATTAATGATATAAGACTTCCGGTCTTTATAAATGTCCATGCTCCAAGAATTTTTAGGGAAAATGTAAGGTTGTAACCTTCTGGTTATTTCCATAGCCTTTCATACTTATTAAAAGTTATTTATACCTCTTTATTAATTCTACATTTAGGCAAGAGTTTTTCCTCTTGTTGATAATGATATTAATGTGTCCTTAATAAATTTTTCATAAAATATGTGGGACTTGTCCAGAACATCAAGTAAGGATGATGTTAGTAGAAATATTTCATTATAATCAATATTTGATCATTTAAAGATAGTTGCAACATATGTAACAAAATAGTATTTTCTCTATAACATATAAGGAGCTCACCTGACTTAGTGAGGAAAAAAAATAGGATCATGAACCAAGACCATAAATAGGTCACTTTCAAATGAAGAAATAAAAAATAGCTAGTAAATTTATGAAAATATATTCAGCCTCTTTACTAATCAAATACATGCTAAGCAAAGCAAAAACAATATGTTTTTGAAACACTAGTTGATAAGTATTTAAAATGCCGATATCCAGAGTTGACAAGAATGTGGAAACAAAGATTTTTAGTAATGCCTAATATTGTTTAAATATACATTTCCTTAAAACCCAAATTTGTCTTCCAGAAATTTATTCTATAGAAATAGTTGTTTAAGTATGTAAATACACATTCCCCTAGATGCTAACTGCATTATTGTTTGCATAAAGAAGGGGGCATATTGAAATAAATCACAGTATATACACCGAGTACAAGATCATTCAAGTCACTTAGAAGCATATGAAGTGAGGCTACATTATGTTATTGAATAAGAAAATAGGGTTTCTCAAGAGCTTAGCTTTTGGTAGAATGAATCAATGTGTTGAACTTTATCTACACATTGGCACATCTGTCCTCTGAAGCTTCGAGGACAACATTATACAAGAGAGACTCATCAGCTTGCCATACTTTTACTTCTTTGTCTGCTCCTGAATAAGAATCTGCAAACTGACTGAGGGAAATATTTGTAAGCCGACTCAGGGTATTATAAGCAGAAAAATTAGTAGATTGGGGCTGCTGTATATTTTCAGCCAGTATTTAGTTCACATTGCACAATGACTTCTATCAAACATGTTCTAGGAAATTCCAAATGATCAAAAGCATAGTGATTATATGAAATGGTTCATAAAAAAAATTGTGGTAATGGGTCCAGGTTTACTTAATCTTTTCTCATCTCTTTATCATATGGTGCACTCTATAAGGTAAGAAAACCTAAATGTGCATTATTGTATTTCTACACATGGTACTCTTAAATTATTAACTACAAGTAATAGCTTTCCAACTCTAACCAATCTGAAGAAAAATTAGTCTCAAGTGTCTGCTAAGGCTTCATCCCAGCTTAGTCAAGGTCCATTTCAGGAAAGACTTATCACTGCCAGGCTCAAATAACCTGATCTTCTAGAAATGTCTTATACATATTATGCTGATGACAGTGATGAGCCAAGTGTAGTAACTGCACAGAGCCTCAGAGGTAAAGGCACCACATTCAGAAGCAGTAATTGACAAATGAAATGCAATCTATACTGTTGGGACAGGAAGAGGGGTTAGGACAGAGCCACATGGGGCTCTGATGCTCCCAGCAGAAACTGAAGCTAGCAACAATGAAGGTGATCTTCCCCTTGTCTGCACGTGTGAGGCCTGGATAAACTTCACCTTTGTTGAACAGCTTTTGGATTACTGAGACCAATGTATCTTCTGGTTTTTGGTGGATTCTTTTAGGAGTTTAAATTCACCTCATATCTTACAGATGTTCAGCCTAATTTGGGTTGTAAAATAATCACTCCAGCCACCCCTAAGATTTTATATATATATATATATATATATATATATATATATATATATATATATATATATAGAGAGAGAGAGAGAGAGAGAGAGAGAGAGAGAGAGATCATGAGTCCATAGATCTAAAACTGTTTAAAGGACACTGTGCCATCATACTGGTTATTATAATTTGGAGTACCTCAGTGGACAAGCCTCTTCAAATAAAAGCCCCATTAAAAATAGTGAGTAATCTGAGGAATAGCAATAAATTAAGTGCTCATGGGAAATGAAATCAGGGAAGTATAACAGCCTCATCTGACACAAGCGCTTTCTATAACAGCAAGTTCTTGAAATAGTAAGACTCAGCCTTATTGTACATACAGTCTAGCCTGTGGCCTCTTCGTCATAGGATGTGGTCACTTTGGTACACTACGCTCACATAATTAAAGCTCTGTGGTACAAGATACATTTAGGACACACTACAAGTGTGGCACTCATCTTCAAATCATGGCATACTGTTAATATGCAATAGCACATACCAAGGTTTCTTTATCTTAAAATCCTTATTTTAGTTGTATTGTTGATAATGCTGTTGCTGCTGCTGCTGCTGCTGTTGTTAATGAGAGGTATATGTGAAGGGATAGAAGTCAATTCGTCAGCCTTGTGCAGTACTTTTATTCAACAGGCTGTCTTTCCAGCCTAGCTCAGCACATGCCAAGTTTTAAATGACAACAGCAAACCTCAAGCATCCAACCTACTTTCTTTAAACATTGAAGTGCCTAGACCCACTGGGTTCCATAGCTGACTCACTGCAAAAGGAAATCTGGGAACTGAAGACAGTGCTAGATAATCAAGTTACAATTCTCCCAAGTAATTACTTTCCCTGTCTCCATTATTATTTCTTCCTTGACTACTTATTGTCAAGTATTTTTGATGTATGGTGTGATAAATTTGAACTATAGTAATGTAGGTAATTGGTTTCCTTGTTTTCCTTTGATAAGCAAAGACCAAATGGTGACCTATGATGCTTTAAAAAAAAATATTAACTTAGACTACAAAATTACCCTTGTGTGTTGTTAAAAGCTAGCTGTCAGCATATGAAGAAGAACTGTGGATCTATGGGGGAATAAATCCCTGGATCAAAGAGATTATGACTCATCTAAGTCAGAAGCTAGACTTTTGAGTCCCTAGCCCAGCCTTCAAATGTCTTCTCTGATACTGTGTTTTCAGCTGGTCCAAGTCTAGTGCATCCATAGGGAAAATGGGGAGGGTCATGTCTAACTGGCCATTGTCTGGGGATTCTGAAGTCACTAGTCTTTCCTTGTGTCAGAGGTTGTGAGCACTTAGGTTGGTGGCATCTTGAGATTTCCACAGTCCACAGATACCTTTATGGACATGATTCTTTTTTAACAACAGCATATAGGTGGTAAAGAAAATCCCTTCCAATAAGCTCCTAGTGCATGGCTAGCTTCAGGAAAATACAAGCACTGGTAAGGATAGTAAGTAAAGAACCCCCTACACTCTGGGTGAAGAGAGACTAGTGCAGTCACTACCAAAAGCAGTGGGGAGATTCCTGAAAAAAGTTAACCTAAAAGGAGGACAACCATTCCACTGCTGGGTATAAAAACCAAATAGTGCAAAACCAGGATAGCACATTAGCCCCAGTAATGATGTATAGAATTAGCCTAGAGGTCTATTAACATATGAGCCTAGAAAGAAACTAAGTTCATACTAAATAAGTTCACACACAATTCTCACCCTCTCACACACATACATCCTATAATTAGAATTGTTGGGAAGAAAAGCTGAGGAGATAGTACTCTCCGAGTCCAGCCATGTTTTCTACTTTCATTGCTCTGACCTCAATCCAGCCTACCAACAGCTTTGACTTGTATTGTTCAAGAATCCCCACTGGCCTCCTCTTGATCTTAGCCTTGCCAGTCTGTTCACTAGCCCAACCAGAGTGATGCTGCTGAGACTTAAGTCAGGCCAGGCCACTACTCTGTGTGCTATAGGCTGCTGTACAAGGCCGACTCAGAGAAAGGGAACTTGGAGGGAAAGCTGAATGAAGAAGACAGTTGTGTGGAAAACTAGGAGAAGAGCACCCCAGGCATAGGACCCTCCAAGTACAAAGACTCCCAAGGAAGACTTTCTGATGGCTTGCACCCCAAGGACGGGAAGGTAGTCATAGCAGAGTAAATGAAGAGGAAACAGGGTCAGGAAGTGATAAAGCCAGAACACACAGTCTTGCAGTCCTTGGGAATGGCTTTGGGGAGTCTGGTGAGTTAGATAAGACTGTTGTAAGGAACTGCGCAGAAGAATAACTTGGGCTGACTCAGGCTTAGGAATCATGAACCTGGCTGGGCTAGTAAACAAACTGGAAGGACTCAGATGGGGAGTTAGGAGACCATTTGGGACCTGGTGAAAAAAAATAAGTCTATGAAGGGGAGAAATGATCTGTTTTGAAATTGCATGCTGGCTGCTTTCTTCTCGATTACTTTCAAACTCCTCTTCGAGATCTCCTTTCCCGTGGTCATCTGGCACTAATGGTCCTGGATGTTCATGCAGCCTCTCCGGATTCATTTGGCACATCTACTTTGAATTTGAAACAATTCCAAAACTCTATAGGTAGACACACAAAAGAGAAGCTCTAACAGTGAATAGTCAAGGACAACATTAGCTGCCACCAGCTACTGGGCTCTCCTCTGCAGCAGGGGTATCCCAGATTGTACAATAG
Organism: Arvicanthis niloticus; assembly: GCF_011762505.2. Lineage (NCBI taxonomy): Eukaryota > Metazoa > Chordata > Mammalia > Rodentia > Muridae > Arvicanthis > Arvicanthis niloticus. The sequence goes on along the minus strand of NC_047665.1, from coordinate 26,130,833 downwards.
GGACTTGCTGCTATCTGGGGACTTCCGTTGATTGGTGCCTCTTTGGAATGCACAAGCAATGACAGAAACAGAATTATGTTGTGCTTGTAGAAAATTGAATGTGCCCATTGATCCAGCAAGTCTGAATAAAGCCTGCTTCTTGTTAACACAGCAATTAGTCTCTGTGGTCACTGGAGCATGGGAATAGGATGCTTGTGGTATCTCTTAACTCCCCCCCCCTCCACTATCCATCCTGCACTTCTCAAACATGAAACACATCCAGGTTGGCATGGAGCGAACCTCCTTAGCATTCAGTCACCACCTGCCTCTCGTTAGGAAAGGGGATGAGGAGACCAAGTAGCATGAAGGTGACATTTACTTCTAAGATCTCCCCACTGCTACCAATGCCTATTAGCTGAGCCCTGCCATAGAACATGGGCATTTCCTAGGACTCATCTGCACAAGAAGATTTCCAGCATCCTGTCCTGAAGAGTTACAGCTTATACGTATATATGTATACAGTGTGTTTACGGCTGTCATGAGTCAAGGGTGCCAACAGATGAAATCTATAGCCAAGATCTGGGGAAGCCAAGTCACAGCAATAGCTCTACCACCATCCTTCACATAAGGTTTCAAAAGTGTCATGCATGGCCAGCTTCCCTTCGGATGAAATGTCTAACACTAATGGTAACATCTCTCCAGTCATCTCTCCGATATTCTTTAACAATGGACCTTCAGAGTACATGCAGAGACCACACCTGAGAAGACAGACATTTCATGCTGACATTTAGCTAGTAGGAGTATGGTAGATGTTGTGAATAGAGCCCTTCTACTCTCTATGAAGTTCAGCACATTCATTTATAGCTTATTTCATCATCATAAATGAAGCCTGTTGGGAAATGGTAGTTCCCATTAATCGTGTACAGTGAACAAGGGGGAGAAAGCATTTCAACATATGCTCTCTGTTCACTCTTTTTGTAATATCCTTATATAGCTCACAGATTTGATTTTCCCTAAGCACACTTATGGAGAAAGTACAGCCTGGATGCTTCTCACGAGCATCAGGGTCTCCCCATGGACAGGGTGTCTCAACCTTGTCACTAAAGATTTGCACCTGGGTAAATCTCCTGTTGGCCGGCTGTCCTGTTGCATCGAAGGAATGTTTAGCAACATCTCAGCCTCTACCCACGAGATGCCACGAGTATTCCCACCCCAGCTGTGACAACCCAAAGCATCTACACACATTGCCAGTTTCCAGATGAAGCTTAAGCCACCCCAGATCGAATGCTAATTAAGCCACATAGAATGTTTCAGCTATAAGGTATAAAGAACAGTTTAACCACCATGGAGTTGTCCAATTCACCCAAATGTGGTAGTGATGGTTGCACAGCCACATGAGGCGCTTCACGTCACTGACCTCTACACTCCAAATCAGTTAAGACAATAGACAATCTGTCTCCTTTATCTCACCACAGTTAGAACTAATAAAAAGAAAAGGAAATGAGGAATGATTTGGGGCCCAAAGCAAAGTCTGACTTGTCAAACCTGAGTTTGATAAGGATACAAGAAGACTGAACTCATCTCAGGTGGGTCAAGGAAAGGTCAAATCAAAGCCCTTAGACATGGGCAAGGTTTAGAAGCCCTGTTAGGAGTGCCAAGACAGAGGCAGCAGAGGGCCATTACTGCCCTTAGTCTAAAGAGTCAAGGCATGGAATTTGAGTCACCCAAGCCACTGAGAGTTGGACTCTTGGTTATAGGCCCTCCAACAAAAGCAGACAAGACAACACCGCTGTCACTGCTGTGGTGTACGGTCCTGGAAAAAGTGTGTCCATTCTGGTCTCTGTCATTCTTGCATCTTCCCGGGGCCTCCTTTCACTGAAGCCAAGAGAAGAAAGACAGCAAAGGAGTCAAGAACACAATGGATGGGAGCCAGCCTCTCAGGATACAGAGCTGGGAAAAGCAGACATTTTCGACATGGTAGCTCTGTAATTTGCACTTTTAAAGACTGCCTCAGGAAATTCTTTTGTAGGTTCTACAAGCCCATTATAAGGATGCTCTTTTAAGAGGAGGATCCAGAATGCAAAAAAGTGTTATGCAGACAGAAGTGGACAAAAAATAGAAATTATGTAGATGAAGTTAAACAGAGTATGGTCATAACTAACCCACAGGCCAGTTCTTTTCAACATCCAAACCAAAATTGTGTAACAATTTCTTTGTGACCTCCATCACTTCAGTGGGCTTTGACCTACAACTCATAAGCCATAGCTTCTGTGGACAAGGATCCCCAGAAATAGATTTCTGTGTCTGGAAAAGTAAGCCTCCTTTGCAGATCTAAGTGTGAGACGGCCATACTGAAACCATTAATCGTTGCTTCTCTACAGACTGCATCCACTTTCAAGTAAACCCTTGGATTAAGAAATAAACCTGCATAATCCATGGAAAATCAGAAGCAACAAAAGAAACGTTAACGTGTGTATAAATTAAAAACAAGCGGATTGTTAACCGTGAGTGGGATGGAGCCATTTCAATAAATCTCAAGGTCTCTGAAGGTAAGCCAGTGGCTTCTGAGCTGTGGAGATGGCAGTGGTAGAGCACATGCTGAGTGTATGTGGCTTTTGAGCATAGAATGGGAATCAGTAATACAAACTTGGGGTTCAGATTTACTCCTTCAGTTAACTGATGATATCCACTGCTCTATAACATGACAGGAGCCAAACCAAACAGAAGCCATCTGGACCCCTACATAACTCATGGCCAGGGATGTGACAGACTAACTAACTATCCCCTGGCTTCGTTTCTGTCACACCACAGGTTTTAGGAGTTTTTCACTGACTTGGCCAATGATGCTGACTTTATCTGAAAGAGAGTTCCAGGCTCTATCTCATACACTCTGCCCATCAAAGGTTGGCCTCCTCCTTCTCTTCCTCTCTGTTCCCTCTCTTATTGTTCTGTCCAATCCATCTATTACATTACATTAATAATGTTTTTAAAACTGTCATTTTAATATTCACTTATGGCCAATGATTTCTGGGACACAACTTTTCAAACAGCAAACAAACAAAACTTAAGTTTTTGTTGTTGTTGTTGTTGTTCTGTTTTATTTTTGAGTGAAAGCAATCAAACATACAAACGTGGACTTCATTGTGCTAAATGAAGGGGTCTGAATGATCTGCCTTTTGTAGTCACCAATGGGTGGGGAGGCTTAGGAGGTGTGGCAGAGTAGGAGGTGGGGTACCACTAAAGGTCAGCTTTGACACTTTAAAACTCCAGCCAGTTCAAGTTTGCTCTTTCCATCTCATGTTTGTGGTTCAAAATGTGAGCCCCCAGCTTCCTGCCCCTGCCAACCATGCATTCCCTGTGCTATCACAGACTCCAACCCTTTGTTTAATAATAAACAGCCTCTCTCTTCCCTAAGCTCTGTTTGGTCATGGTCTTTATCTTAGCAATAGGAAAGTAATTAATACACCAGGGCATATTCTGTGTTTTCACTGATTAACTTTAGCAAGTCAGTCATTCTTAAATTAAAGATTAAATTTAAAAAAATACATGGAGTTTATTCAATGATAAACAAGTAGCCTCATTTGTGCTCTATGCAGTAAGAGAAAGCCCATTGCTTTGGGCACTGTTCTGCTGATACTTGGCTGGCATATTGCTGTCATCATTGACTTTCTGTCTGAAAACTTGGTGATAAACCCACTCTATTTGAATATGAGTCCTCTCAACTTAGAAGCCAAGGCAGTTGATCGACCTTCCTGTGACACAGTATTCCTGTGCTCTAGAATTAATGAATGTGCAAATGAAGAAATGACCTTATAAAAAGATACACTTTTCATACTCATATTCCATCAACTCAGTTCTAGGATAATTTTGTTTTTCAGAAAAGAAACAAAGAAGAAGAAACGTCCATACATCAAGTTGCTTTTAATTATAACCATTAAAACTCAAATGTTTCAAGGTTCAGTATTTAAAAGGTTTCAAATTCATATGTTAACCCAGTTGATGTGAAGTGTTTTAAGATTCTTGGACACCACTCTCAGAATTTATTCATGTTATAGTCTTAATTTTTATTCAGCCAAATGTAGGCAAGGTGAGCAGAGTTTTGAAAAACATGATTTCATGACTCTTTAAAAAAAAAAAAAAGAAAAGAAAAGAAAAAAAAGATCTGATAGCTCTGGGGCAGCCAGAAAACTAAGTTTATAGCTATCTTCAGGGCAGATGTAATGAGGCATGTGGAAATGTTGGGCAGACTTCCTTGCTTGAAATGACCAACAAGAGTCACATTATTCCTGTATCATCCCCCTCATGCAGTCTGCAAACCCAACAACATGAGTTTGTGCTCCATGGTTGAAGGCAGCTCTCAGCTCATGACCTCAAGCTTAATAAGCCCTCCTAGCCACTGCAGCCTTCCATCATGCTCAGCTATTTCTCAACCAGAGCATCAGGAGAAGCGCTCTCTCACTCTCTTGTCCCTCCCACTCCAAAGTTTTATGAGCCATTATCCTTCTTGACTTCAAGGTGAGATCACAGCACAGTAAAGCCTGCTTCTTTCCCACTGCTTCTCACCTAACAGGCAAATTCATTTCCCACATAAAACAGGAATCGCAGGTGGAAATGCCACCCACACAGCTATTTCACTGCAGGGCCCATCCAGAAAACAAGAGGAACACATCCATAGGACACACTTTACGATGGATTAACACTTTTAAATAAAAGCAAGCCACAAATACATTTTCTCCCTCACTTTCTTTCCTTTCCTTTCCTTTCCCTCCCTTCTTCCCAGCCTTTCTTCTTTCTTCCTTCAATCCCTCCCCTATACCTTTCTTCTCCCCTCTCTATCCTTTCTCACTTTTCCCTTTTTTCTTCCAATTTCCTAGATTCATATGGCTGCAAAACCTCAGTCATAAAATGACTCTCAACAGTCCACATAACCAATGATTCTTTGCAAAACAGCTAAGGACATATCCTGTCATCCACTGAGTAGACATGAATAAGCTACTGTGTCTTTGTTTCAATGGATTGCCCTCTGTGTTCTTCCCTTCTTTGTAGAATATTCCAGAGGACAGCCCATCCATTTCAGTCCCAATTCAGCCACTAAAACAGACAAGGGTCTCTTCACCTCTACTGTGGTAGTTTGGGGTTCTTTGATGTGCCTAAATTCTAATTTCATTCCCTGCATATACAATTTAAATCACACATGAAGGTTGTTGAGGGTTCAATTACACTCCCAATGCATATGCTGAAATCCTAATTCCCACTAACCCCAAAGGGAACCTTATTTAAAGAAATGGCCTTTAAGGAGAGGTGCTAAGACGATTTGTCTCAGAGAATTGTGAGGCATATATATGCTGAGAAAAGATCACGTGACCATAGAGGGAGCCAAGCCCACCTAAACGTAAATGAGATTGGACTCAGAAGTAGCCAACCCTGTTCTTCCCTTCATCTTGAATTTCAACATCCAGAACTATGAGGAATACATTTATATCAAGTCTCTCTGTCTGTGGCATTTGTTATGTCAGCCTGAGCTCAGGAGTCAGATGTCATGGAGCAGAAAGAGAATCTGGAAAAAAAAAAGTCATATACCAGAAGGAGCTTCATTTACCTGGTTTGTCAAGAATGCCAGAAACACATATTGATGTTTCTTTAATGCTTTTGAAGAAGCTAGAGTCAAATTTCTGTATTATGTGTTTTTTTTTTAATTTTTGGTTTTATGAAGGATTAATCAACAACAGTAACAACAACCAAACAAAATTTGGTGTGTAGTATGATGGTTTGGTATATGGGGGCATGTTCTGAGAAATGCATTGCTAGACATTTCATCGTTGTACAAACATCACAGTAAAGGTATACAACCGTTGGCAGTTGGGTTAAGCATTCCATATGATATCTCTCCTCTCTCTCTCTCTCTCTCTCTCTCTCTCTCTCTCTCTCTCTCTCTCTCTGTGTGTGTGTGTGTGTCTCATGTGTGTATGTGTCTGTGTGTGTATGTGTGTTATCCATGTGTGTGCACATATATTACCAGTACATGTCCTCCTCTATCACCTTCTATCTTATTCACTAGCTTGAAACTCATAACAAACCTCCTGTCTCAGCCTCCCAAATGCAGAGATTACAGGAGTGAGCCATCACACACAATCTCCAAATGGACTTTTAATCTAATCAAGAGCCATAATAAGTGTAAGATGGATAATGCATGTTATGCCACTTTATAGTAAACCACTGCTTTAATTTCTATAAAGCAATGCTCTAAAATAATGATTTAGAAGTATAGAATAGTATATTTAGCAGTAAGCATATGGTTGCATGACATACTATGTATACATATGTACTGTAGGTATGCTATATTTTATATGTTGGATGATATAGAAGATTAAATGACACAGCATCATTACACCCGACTGAAATTTTGTCTATGATGTCATTATTGCTTTGATGTTATCAGGTGATAGGAATTTTCAATTCCATTATTACCTTATGGGATCACCATATGTGCAGTCTAACATTGACAATGGCATTGTTCTGTCACCACTGGATACCCTGAGAAATGAGTAAATCAAGATAACTGACATATTTCTCATCTCACAAATTATCTTCATGGGCTGAGAACATTTTAGATCTCGATGGCCCCTGTGGTTTCAAGGTAAGTACTCGGGCAACTGTGTCTACTCCAATGAGAAAGAAAGGGAAAGAGTGAAAAGCAGAGAAACAAAGGTCACCTACATCTGCAGCCCACTTAGAGGCCCTTCTTAAACTCCACCCAACAGCTTCCAGTGTCATCTCACTGGCCAGAGATACTTCAGTGACCCATAGCCTGGAGAGAGACTTGAAAAGGCATTCTTACACTTTGCTCATGACCCTCTAACAACATTAAGAAGGAGAAGAGGATAGTATATACTTGAAGATGTGGGACCAGCAGAGAGCAAAGGGAAAACCACTTATCTGGGATGGCTTCCCCAATCATAGAGAATGAAGGATGTGAGCTGGATCTAGACGAAAGCTTCAGGGAAAGAACAACCAACACAGATGGTCCCAACAGAGACCATCAATCACATAAGAACAACCAACACTAGGCCTTAGGGTTTATGAACATGTGGGTTAAAGCATTAGATGACCAGTTGGAGCCTGCAATTTGGGCCAAACAGCCAATTTATTTGATCGTTAGGCTGCTGTGACAAACACATGACTGGAGAGCATAAATACCATTTATTGCGTCACAGTTCTGAAGACTGGAAGTCCAAGGCCAAACCATCAGCAGAGCAAGCTTCTCTTGAGATTGCTTGCGCTTTCTTGTACATAGATAGCCTTTTCTGGTTGTGTCTTCACATGGTCTTCCCTCTGTACATCCCTTACATTTCTCTGTGTGTCCACATCTCAAGAAGACACCAGTCAGATTAGATTAAGGGCCACCTCATCTAACCCACCATAGCTTAAGCATCACTATACAGGACTCGTCTCAAATCTGGTCAGGAACTGATTGCTACTGTGGGCTAGGTCTTCAGCATGGCAATTTGAAGGTCAGGTGAAACAGGGACAAAAATCAGCCCATACAGGGAGACATTTTAAATTCCAGGTGATGGGGTTTGTTTCAGTCTATATGCAACTAGTTGACACAGTGGTTTCTGAAGAGAACATTAGTGAAGTTTTCAAGAGGCTAGCCCTCCATTGTCTTTGTATGGAGGTGGCTCATGGTGGCTCTTATTTGTGTGTGGGCTGAGGGAAATGATGCTGGAATTGGAACAATAGTAGCATACAAACTGCACATGAAGTAGGCAGTACATCCAAGAGACACTATAGGGTACAAAAGCCCCAGGATTTAGTGATGAATTTGGTAATGAAGTGAGGAGCCCCACTTTTCAATTGCTAGCATGGGTAGATGTCTGTGTACCTTAGAATCATTGCTTTCTTTCCTTCTGTTCAAGCCTAAGTGGGATGCATGTAACGAGCATGCATTACAAAAATTCTAGGGTGGACAAGCTTAGATTTGGTGCAAAATTAATTTACCTAGGAAAACATTATTGTATTCCCAATTTCTGTGCTGTCTATATAGTAGCCTTGTTTTATTTCAATAAATTAAAATGAATCATAATTAAAATTTACTTTCTTGGTCATGTTGGCTCCATTTTTAGTACCCAGTAAACACATGTGGCTAGCTACTATCACGCTGAACAGGCAAAGAACATGTCCACCTTCACATAAACATCTGAGACAAGCTTAGCACATCTGCCCCACTTAAGATCGTAACTGTGAAGTCCCACCGCTTACTTCCTGTCCATGAGACCCTCCTACCAATATCTGGATGGCTCTAGTAAGAGCAGATTATTAGCTTTAGGATGTTTAATTTGTATTGTCGCTGTATGTAATTGTGACTATGATGGTCTGTAATATACATGTTGAGTTTTTAACTGACTTACTGAGTTATGACTCCACAGACATCACAAACTGGTATGGTTAGTGGCCAGGATGGAGTTTCTAAGCCTTATACTGCTTATCCAGCTGTTTTTGTGAAGTGGACATTAGGCCAGGCATTTACTCCTGTTTCTTCAGGGGATGCTTAGAGAGGGTGTGTTTTCTTGATTTCAATGGCCTGTTGCATACAGTACAGACCATGGGACTTCTGTGTGAGATCTGGGGCTCTGGTGCCCACATCTTCAGCTCCGTCACTTTTCATTTCTGTCCCTTATTTTCTAGTCTATAAAATAATGACAAAACCAATTTAGGCCTCACACATTTAGAAAAATTAAATGAACTAAAAGATGCATACTTCTGAACAAAATAGTTCATAGCATGTTGTTTGAATAATCAACATATTTTCTTTTGTTGTTGAAGGAGTAGTATCCAAAGCCCAACTCTTTTCTGGCCAAACATCATATACAGGAAGTCTGGAGCTGTGGTTAGTGATTCTGGGTTGTTTCTTGCCAGAACAGCCATTTCAACAGTTCCTGCTGCTTGGTGAAATTTCCTGTTCTCTGTTCCCCTGCTTTTTCTCCTCAGATTAAAAACTATGAGTAAGCTGAATAGCAGCCAGCAAGCAAACACTGAAAAAGCTTGCTTGTATTTTTCGAGAGAAAAGACCCCTTGTAGCACACCCACCTGGAATGAAGGTAATTGATCAAGGTAGCCTTACCCCCTCCATCTCTCCCGTCTCTCCTTTGAATGGGTCTATTGTAATGAGAATAAAGTGGAGGATGAGAGATAACACCATTTTTATAACCTGGAAGCACTTAGAATTTAGCAGACATTCACAGAATGTGAAGCACTTAGAGAATTAGATCCTCTCCTAAGACCATGCCCATCCACTGAAGGAAGTCCAGCCTAATGAAGTATGTTTACACAGAGAAGACTGTGTATTAGGGTTGCCTTCATTCTTCTGACTGTTCCTGCTTTCCCCCCTTTGGCCTGGCTTCTACTCCATCACTGTGATGAAATGGCTCCTTAGACATGCTAGAAACCTCAAGTCTTGACCTCCACAGTACTTTTGGCATTGCCAGCCATGCTTACTTGAAACTTCTCCCAGTAGTCACAGCTTTTGTGTTTGCACCTTGACCTTAGAGCTCTCTAGATTGGTATGTATGTGAATTCTGTCTTATTAAAATTTAATACTACTGTCTCAGATAAAGTCCTTGGCAGAATGATATTCACAATCTGGGCAAATGCGAAGCAGAGAATATTGCCTAAAGTGATGGACTGCATAATTAAGACAATAAGAAATAATCAGATTAAAATAATGACCTAACCAATTGTGTTCCCTTCTTCTGTATCTCCCAGATATCCAGTTGTAGTAGGTTATGAACACTGGATGATGTCTTTTGCCTTTCTGGTAACTGTTCTCTAATGGGAGGTAGGTGTTTTCTTGTGGCTTTGATTTACATTTATCTGATGAGTGGTGTGAGCATCTTTCCATAGATGTACTGTGAGAGTCCCAGCATATGTTATGAGAGCAATTCCTTACCAGATACATGATTCACAAGCATTTTCTCTCATTCTGTAGGCCGCCTACCCTGTGCTAATGGTGGTAACTGTGATGCAGATATTTAATTTGATGCTGGCCTACTTGATTAGTTTTATTATTGCCTATGCTTTTGCTGCCATATTTGTGTGATCATTTCCTGGATGAGCATCATATGGATTTTTCTTATGGTTTCTTCTAGGAGCTTTGTAGTTTCTGACATTTCTTGTAAAAGCTTGTAATTAAGTTTGAGTTGAGGAGAGAGAGAGAGAGAGAGAGAGAGAGAGAGAGAGAGAGAGAGAGAGAACAGTATAAGAGAAAGGTCTGCTTGCTTTCTTTTGTATGTATATATCAAATTTTCCTATACTTTTGCTAAACAGACAAAAATCAAAATTTAGCATGATATTGGAGAAACTTGAGGTTTGCCAAACTGTAGGTGAGACTCAAAATCATGCAGCCAATAGAGCAAATGGGGTGATGATTCTGCAAATATCATAAAAATGGAACGTATCATGATCTAACAATCCACCTTTGAGGTGTTTATTTAAAAGAAATGAAATCAGAATCTTAAAAACATTCTATGGCAATAAAGAAACTGCGGCATCTTTCAAAACAGCCAAGGCATGGAAGCCACAAAAATGCCCACTAACAGATAATAAAGAAAGTCATGGAGGGGCTGAGTGGCAGCTTAGTTGGTAAATTTCTTGCTTAAATTTAATCCCCAGCACCCACATTTTACAAAGCCCAGGAAGTAAGTGCTGGTAATCCCAGTGGGTGCTGGAAAGGTAGATCTTTGCCACTCAGTGGTCAGCCAGCCTGGTTTTCTTGGACAGTTCCAAGTCAAGGAAGAGACTCTGTCTCAAAAAGTGGGTGCTGCCTGAGGAACGACACCTGAGGGTGGTCTCTGGTTTCCACCGGTACATATACACATGAGATGTGCGCCTGCACACACATTAAAATGCATGCACACCTTTGATCCCAGCATTCCACTCAGGAGGCAGGTGGATCTCTGAATTCGAGGCCAATCTGGTCTACAGAGTGAGTTCCAGGACAACAAGTCAAAACAAAATAAAACAACAATAATAGAAAGAATGCATACACACCAAAAAATGTGATATACATACATATATATATATACATATATATACATACACACACACACACACACACACACACACACACAATGAAATATATTAATTGGCCTTTAGAAAATAAACTATGCAATTGTGACAGCCTGGATGAACTTTAAGAGCATTAGGACAAATATCAAAGATTCTTATGTATTTCAGATACCCAAGAAGAGCCAAATTCAGAGACTGAAAGACTGGACTGGCCATTTCCAGGACAAAGGGGAACTGGAACCGAGAAGTTATGAATCAGTAAATATCAAGTGTGAATGTGCAGAGCAACGTCACTTTTGTCTGGTGTGAATTCCTGTGCTCATTCAGTGATAGATTAATAATCATCCCCTTCTTCAGAAAAAGACTGAAGGATTGAGGTAAAAAAATGCAAGGTTGCTCTTCCTGAACTGTGGGCCTTCTTACAATCACAAAGGCGTTTTTTTACCTCACTCCCCCCCCCACACACACACACTCGCACAAATTGTCACCGCTAAGAGCTTAGCGTGGGGCCAAGAAATAGTAATTACTCAATGAATACTTATCAAGGAGCAATATATTTGAGTCATCTCATCCTCTGTACCTTCTGGCACAGGACGTATGGCTTAGAAAGCATTTGAAATGTATGCAGACATTCCTCGGGTGAGGGGTCATGTAAGGTGCTATGGAATCTGTAAGAGTTATGGCTTATGAGAGGCCCTTAGGTCATTGGACCATACTCTCTGAAGGTGTTTCTCCTGTCAGCCTTTGAGTTCTTCAGGGAAGGTTGCTACAGAGGGCAAGCTTGGGCATAAGTTACCTCTGCCTCCCAGCTCCAGATGTGGCTGCTCCAACACACAATCCCACCAGTATGATTCACTGCCTACTATACACCAGTTAAACCTCAGCAGAACTGAACTAGAATTTTCAAACTTCCAGCCTGCAAAATACGCTAGGGCTGGAGAGCATGGCAGCTCAAAGGGTGTGCGGCTGGGTTAGTGTTTATGCTTCTCTTTTGGTAGCCTGGAGAGTACCTTCCTGTAGTAAAGACTCTAGAATGTAGGTGTGATGGTTTGTAGGTTTCTTTATATGTACTGGCTCAACCTTTCCACATTCAGTGAGTTGCGAGGCTGTTGTGTTCAGCAATGGAGCCTTTCTATCAGTTTGTGGAGAGCAACCGATTGTCTTGGCAACAGTCTAGAATATTTGGGGAATTACGTGGGACCCCTTTGACCAACAACTCAACTGTATTCCTGGTGCTGGAAGCTTCATTTGGTAACAAGGGATGGCAGTTGGGACTCCCATCACCCCTATTATTTGGAGACTTCATTAGGATGGCCTTTGCATGTTTTAGAAGGTTTCCACTACACTAAGTTTTTACATCACCCCTCAAATATCCCTCAGTTTTAGCTGTCTCTTCCAAAATTCCCTCCTTCATGCTCATATCCCCTTCTTCTCCCCAGCTGATTCCCCCATTTCTGTTTAACTGTGCCAGTCCACTCATAAAATTTATTTTATTTTCCCATCCCCGCTACATGTTTCTTCTAGTCCCTTCTTCTAACCTCTTTGGGTTTATGGATTGTAGCTTGGTTATCATTCAGTTAAATGGCTCATATCCATATATGAGCAAATACATACCATATTTCTCTTTCTGTATCTGACTGATCTCACTCTGGATTGTTTTGTCTAATTCTTTCCATTTGCCTTTGATTTTTCAGGATTTCACTGTTTTTAAACAGCTGAGCAATACTTCACTGTATAAATGTACCATATTTTCTTTACCCATTCTTCTGTTGAGGAACACTTAGATTGTTTCCAATTTCTGGCTATTATATAGAGGGCAGCAACAAACATGGTTGAGCAAGTGCCCTTGAGGTAGGATTAAAGCATCCTTTGGGTATAAGCCCAAGGTTGAGATATAGCTGAATCTTGATACAGATCAACTTTTATCTTTCTGAGGAACCACCACACGAACTTCCATAGTGGTTGTGTGAGTTTGCAATCCCACCAGCAATGTTATGAGTATCTCCCTTGTTCCACATCCTTGCCAGCATGAGCTGTCACTTGTGTTATTGATCTTAGCTACTCTGACAGGTATAAGATGGAATCTCACAGTAGCTTTGATTTCTATTCTTCTGATTGATAAGGATTGCGAATGTTTCTTTGTTTCTCAGCCATCTGAGTATTCTCTATTAGCCACTCTTTTATTTAGATCTGGACCCTATTTTTAAAATGTGGATTATTTGGTTTTTTGATATCTAGTTTTTTGAATTCTTTATACAGTTGGGATATTAGTGCTCTATCAGATGTAAAGTTGGTAAAAAATCTTTTCCCATTTGCCTTGCAGAAGCTTTTCAGTTTCACAAGGACCTATTTATTAATTGTTGATTTTTTTTGTGCCTGTGTTAACAGTGTTCTGTTCAGAAAATCATCTGTGCCAATTAGGTCAAGGCTGTTCCCTACTTTCTCTTTTATCATGTGTAGTGCATCTGGTTTTGTGTTGAATCTTTGATCCACTTGGAGTTGAGTTTTGTGCATGATGATAAGTATGGATTTATTTGCTCTCTTCTACATGCAGACATCCAGTTTGGCCAGTACCATTTGTTGAAGATGCTTTTTTCCCCACTGTGTATTTATGGCTTTTTTTAAAAAAAATCAATAATCTAGTGGCCATAGGTGTGTGTATTTATGTCTGGGTCTTTCATTTGATTTCATTGATCAACAAGTCTGTTTTTATGCCAATATTATGCTGTATTTCTATTATTATAGCTTTGCAGTTCTTTCATTCTTCAGATTTTTCTTTTTAGCTATCCAGTTAAGTAGTTGTTTGTTTGCTTGCTTGCTTTTTATCGGGGTTTGTTTGTTTGTGCGTGTATGTATGTGGGGGTGGGGGGCGGGTAAAGGGGGTTCCATATGAAGCTGAGAATTGCCCTTTCAAGATCTGTGAAGAATTGTGCTGGAATTTCGATGGGGATTACGATGAATCTATAGGTTGCTCTTGGTAGGGTGGCCATTTTTACTATGCTAATTTTACTGATTCAGGAGCCTTGGAAGAGCTTCATCTTCTGATATCTACTTCAGTAACTTAAGGCTTTTATCATACAAATCTTTCACTGGCTTGATTAGAGTTACCCCACGATATTTTATATTATTTGAGGCTATTGTGAAAGGTGGTGTTTCCCTGGTTTCTTTCTCAGTCCATATGTCTTTGTTACATAGAAGGGCTACTGACTTTTGTGGGTGAATTTTGTATCAGCTACTTTCCTTAAAGTTTTTATAAGCAGTGGGAGTTTCCTTGTGGAATTTTTTGGGTTACTTATGAATACTATGGTATTGTATACCAATAAGATACTTTGAATTCTTCCTTTCCAATTTTATTCCCATGATATCTTTTATTTGTCTTACTGCTCTAGCTAAGACTTCAGGTACTATATTGAATAGGCGTGGAGAGAATGGAAAATCTTGTAAGAACCAGAAAATGGATAGTCCAGAGACCTAGGATACAACCAAATACTACTGGTCTTAAAAGAAAACAAGAAGTAGTGATAGTATGATTCTTGATGTTATGCTGATACACTCATAGATCAGTGTGAAGTGGAAATTTAAGCGTTCTTTGGAGAGTCAGTTGTGTTGGATGGTGTTTTGCTAGGGCAAACACATAAAGAAATGTTGTCCTAAGATGGACACAGGTGAAAGACTAAGGTAGATTTGTGAAAGAATGTTTCACCGAAGCAGACACAGGAGAAAGGATGTTTTGACAAAGCAAGCACGTGAAAGGACACTTGATGAAGGATTCTTTGCTAACAACATGCATGTATTGGTCCACCTTACATTGTGTAGTTGAGCTCCATATATTGGGACTTCAAGAACTCGGGCTGATTGGATCCACATGGTGAAGTAAGACCTGTGCTGAGGCAAAGCAGTTGGAGGACACATGATGTTTGGAGGGAGCTGAGTTTAGCTTGTTGTTACAGCTAGCTGTTTAACACCTACAGATCTCGAATCTTCTCTGAACTTTGCTTCTCTGAGAAAGGCACAACTGAGAACTTCTGGTATTTGTTGGTCCCTCTTTTTGACTAGAGCCAAGGCTGAGGCCTGCCTGTCTCTGCTAAGTTCGGTCATGGCTGTTGACTTATGTTTGCTATCTCAACCCTACTGAACTGAACTGCTAGTATACCAATGAAGCATTTGCAAGTGGATCAAGCTGCGGGTGTCTGCTGACCTACAAAATGAACTGCCAATTTCCAGACAACACTGAGAGGAGTTGCTCCAAAGAAACTTCCTAAACAGATTAAGTTCCCCCATATTCTTTCTTTTCCACTGCCTCTGGTGGATGGTGGGCTACAGGAAGGTTAAAATGTTTAAGAACCATCACTAAAAGTAAAGAGTAAAAAAAAAAAAAAAAAAACTAAGGTTACATCAGTGCCTTATTCAGCCATCGTCAGAGAAGCTCCCTCTTGCAGCAGATGAGAACAAAGACAGAGACTCAAGCCAGACATTACACAGAGAATGGAGCACACAGCTCTGGATAAGATGTCACCATCAAATCCCTCCCCTTGGAGCTCAGAAAACCCAACAAAAAAGGAGGCAGAAGGAGTGTAAGACAAGAGAGAATGGGATATACTAGAAGAACAAGTCACTCTAAATCAACTGAGCAATGCTCATATGAACTCAGAGAATGGAGCAGCAAGCACAGGGCCTGCACAGATCTGGACCAGGTCCCCTGTGTATATATTGCAGCTTTCAGTTAGTATTTTTATTGGATTCCTGAGAGTATGAACAAGAGGGTCTCTGATTCTTGTACCTTCTCTTGGGCTTCTTTCCTTCTGTTGGTTTGGCTTGTCCAACTTTTGATGTGATGGTTTTTATTTTATCTTCTTATATTTAATTTTGTTATGCGTTGTTGTTATCTTTTAGATGCCCGTTCTTTTCTAATGAGAAACAGAAAGTGGAACTGGATGGGAGGGGATGTGGGGAGGAGCTGGGAGGAACAAAGGAGGGGAAAATTGTATTCAGAATATATAGTATAAAATGAATTTCTTTTCAATAAAAGGAAAATTTTTTCATACAATATATTTTGATTATATTTACCCCTAATTCTTCCTATATATTCCCTACTTTCCTACTTACCCAGTTTCATTTTCTTAGAGAAAAATTATTTACTCTCAATGTAACATTAATGTTTGTTTCTTCAGGTATTCAAACTTATCTCAGTTTGAACAAAAAATAATCTGAAGTTTTTATTTTTCTTTCTTGGTGTCTGGCCACCATGCTGGTGCCCTTTCTCCATAGCAACATGTCTCTTGTAGGAGGATAATATTCTACTATCTAGATGATTAATGCTTGTGTCTTGCCTTTCTGATCAAGCCCATTTCCATGGAAACAGAAAAATATACTCCTTTCTCCTAATCTTCTACTTCAGGACATGTGGGTCAAGGAAGGTATCCAATTTTATGTTTTCTTGATATTACTAAACAACCAAGCTATGGTATATTACCAAAGGTATGTGGATCTTTCAATTTTTTTCTCCAAAATAATTTTGTTCATAGATGTAGCCCACATCTTGAACTTTTATCACCACTGTAGAACCAACTCTGTAACACAGACATGCTCAGTGATGTATTAGTATGTTTGCTGATATAAAATGCCATAACTAACATCAACCTGGAACATAAGGGTTTCTTTAGCTTACACTTCCATATCATAGGTCATGATAGAAGGAAGTCAGGACAGGAACTCAAGAAGGAATCTAAAGGCAGGAACTTAAGCAGAAGCCATGGAAGAACCTTTCTTACTGGATTGTTTCCCATGACTTTTCAGTTCCCTTTCTTATATCACCCAGGATCATCACCCAGGAAGCACCAATCTCAGTGAACTAGACCCTCCTAGTCAATCATTAATTTTTAAAAATGCCCTACAAACTTGCATACCACCAATCTGATGAAGGTATTATCTCAATTGAGGTTCCTCATCTCAAGGACCAGCTTGGGTCAAGTCAACAGACTAACTAGCACAGTATGTGAGTGACAGTGCACAAAAGGATGGGTAATTACGACAGCAAGTAGAGCAAGTCACACCAACCAAGAGTTCAAACCAAGGAACAAAGCTTTAAACTCTTCGACAAACAGCATTTCACTCTCTATTGTAAGAAGAAAAAGGGGAGGAAAAGAAGGGAGAGAAGGGAGAGAAAGAACTTTCACTGAAGTGAGTCAAATAGCAGAAGGAAGGGGAGGAAGGAAAAAACAGAAGAATAGGAAGGACTGATTATGAAACAGTGCAAATTCTAGTATATGTGTGTATTTCTTTAGAGTTTACAAGGTACACATATTTATTTATTTTTTATTGGTTGTTTTATTTATTTACATTTTAAATGTTGTTCCCCTTCCTGGTTTCCCCTTCACAAACCTCCTATTCCATCCCTTCTTCCCCCTGCTTCTACTAGGATGCTCCCCCACCCTCCCACCCATTCCTTCCTCACCACTCTAGCATCCCCCTATGCTGGGGTATTGAGCCTCCACAGGATCAAGGGCCTCCCCTCCTGTTGATGCCAGATATGGCAGTCCTCTACAACAAGGCACATTTTCTTTAACAACTACATAGCATTTTCAAAAATGACATGGAAGTTAAACAAGATTCAGTTTTCTGTTAACTTGACAATATTTCTGAGAAATATAAAAAACAGATGTTTTAACTATGCCATATTTGAGTTTGAGAAAGCCCAAACTTGTTCAAAACACTTAAATATCACTTGTTTAACAGCACACAGATGGTCAGTAGGGTCTCAATCCAAAGTGGGGTTCTTTATATCAAGCTGCTCCCTCTATGTTTTAGTTTGATCAGATAATATTTCAGTAGTAAACCAAAATGAAATCCTAAAATATACATATTGAACAAAGAAATTTGTGCATATCAAATAACTCATTTACTATGAAATTTGTTTTTCCAGTGTAATTTACTGCCCAGAATCTGAAAAAAAGAGGGTTGGATAATATTTGTAAACCACATCCAGACAATCAAAAATGAACTACATTAGTCTCCAGAATCTAATAAATATTACATTAAGCTTTCCAAATGGGATTGCTAGCCTTTGGGCTATTGCATTAGCTGGGCAAACCAATTCCCATACTGCTGTTTAGAGCAAAGTAAAAAGCCCTATTCAAACTAAAACACTACAAGGTGCTGAGATATGCTATCAAGTTATCAGTAGAGCAAACACTGATCCCTGTCCAAGAGTAAGAAGCTAAATTCCTAAGCCACCAGTAAATCTATGCAAAACTTCATTAAGTTGGAAAATATTGGATTTGAAAATCAAAATACCCATAGTTAAATGCCAAATCATTCCAAAATCCTATTCAGTTTAGCTCCTGGACCTGACCAGGGTCTCAAAAGGGAAATAGGCACCTGCTCGCAGGCCAGCGAATATTGGTCCTTGTTGCATGTATCTCAGTTCACTGAAGCCAACCGACTTGACCTTGTCATTAGGAATCTTAAATGAAAGAAAAAAAAAAGACCCTATTGAATGGGTCCGTTTTGCAAAGGACAGCTGCAAAGCAAATTCATGTTTTCCCTCTGTTGCAATCCTAACGAACCGCGAGTGCCGTTCTATTTCTGTAAAGTCACACACCCACAGAGAGTTCAGAAGTAAGATAGCTGGAGGAAAGGCTGTTTCTCCCTTTTGTACCAGAACCCTTGAGTGGCAGGTGTTTGAACGGCTACTAACAAAGGCTAACAAACACAGACACCAGGAAAACCAAGGGAAGTTAATCAATCTATCAGTACAACTATTGAATTCACTTTCACCTCTTCCAGAATTTCAATTGTTTGCTGATGATGTTGGGGGAAGTTAGGAGCTGGAAGAAAAAGGCATGTAGAGTTAGATTTAGAAGGTGGGGGTTAGCGGGGGACTAATGGGTGTTCCTGCAAAGTCCTTCTGATCATGTCCCCCTTTTCACTTCAAATAGACTTTTTTGTTGCCACCACGCCAGTGAAACTGCTCTTTTGTCAAGATGTGAACTTGAAAAGTTAAGTTTCTCTATTAGGAGTGGCTGTTATTGCTGGGAAGATAGGTCAGTCACTCAAATGTTGGGTATATAGACATAAGTTCCTGAGTTCGATTCCCAGTACCCATGTAAAAACCTAAGCATGCAGTACACCCTTATAATCCCAGTGCTGGTGCCTGACGACTCCTATACCAGAGCTTCTCAACCTGTGGGTTGTGACCATTTCATAGTGCTTGCCCATGACCATCTACATAGCAGATATATACATTATGATTCATAACAGTAGCAGAATTACAGTTATGAAGTAGTGACAAGAATAGTTTCATGGTTGGGGGTCACTACCACTTGAGGAACTATATTGAGAGTTCCAACATTAGGGAGGCAGAGAACCACTACTCTATAATGATGTGATGGTTATGGCTGACAGGATTGAACCAGTCACAGTGGCACTTTCCTATCACATGAAGTAATGGCTATCAAGCTCTTTTATTCTGTCAATCAATCAGTTCATTCACACAATAAATATTTATTTAGTCATCTGCAGTGCAATGGGGAATAAGCATTGATTAAGGTAGACATGATCCTTGCCTGAGGGGGGCATGTCTTACAGTAAGGCAAGTTTTGAAAATGAAAACGACAAGCATAGACAGTGCTTAGTGCTAAGAACAACAGAGGCCAGTGTTTTGCAGAGGACAGTCATCTTGCACTGCATACATATCAGAAAATGCCTCCTGAAGGAGATGTTATTGAATAGCATGAAGAACCTGCTACTTCTGTCCATCTCCACAGTGACAACAGTCTCAAAAGTCCCCATTCTGATTCCTATGTTGGTCACATTTTTCAGTTCTCTTGAGCAATCCTCATTTGGATACACTAGCATACAATCTCAACACAATAATCCCTCCCTTGTTCCTCACCCCACTTCTAGATTCTACTCCTTTTCTTATTGTGTCCTCCATCTGGATCTTTTTATTCTTTTCACTCCATCTCTTCTCCTGTTATTTCTTCCCCCTATTTTAAATGAACTTTGGTTCTCACTACTAAAATAAAAAGACCCTCGCCCAGATGCTCACTGATTATCTCCTAGCCAAATCCTGTGGCACTTTCATTTACAAGACATCGTCAGTGATCTTTGGAATTGGCCATTCTATTTCCTTATACTAAGGGGTTTCTTCTAGAACTCACAGAAACGAACGTGTCCATCTAAGGGCCAGAGGGAAGTTCTGTTTCATAGGTTGGTTACATTTTCCATCTCTACTGAGCAATCCTTCTTTTTATACATGTGTATTCAATCTCTCTCAATATGATAAACCCTCCCTTGATCTTCACTCCCTGAGATCAGTTCTCAAACAAGGAGAGATAGGAGACGGTGCCTCATAGACTTGGGTTGTTTTCCCTTCTGCTGAGGCAACTCTGAAAGGTTCTTCACAGACTTCAAGACATCCCATGCAACACCTTGGGGACCATCTCATGAACACACTGTTGATGTATGTTCCTTCTCTCTCACAGTTCTATGGCCATTTGCTCAATCCCTTAGAACCATCTTTCAAATAACTCCTTGCAATCAATGCCTTGTCTGGATATGTTGGCAGGTAGTAGAGGACAAGACATTAATTGGTTGCAAAAATGGATGCAATTACCCTCTTACTTCATTGCCTTTGCCAACATGACTTTGTAACTTCTCTAGTCAAAAAGAAAGACTATTCCTCCAACTCATTAATTTTAGTATGACCTTGGGAGTTGCTTTACTTTTGGAAATACAATAAAGAAGGTATTACAAGTTCTGAGCCAAGACCTAAATGATAATTCCAAACTTCTGCCCACTCTCATGGGTCTTAGCCTCTGCTATGAGGCCTAGGGTGTAAGCAAAATACTGAACAAACACGTGGGCTGGAGTAAGTCATTTCAGTCCCCGTAGATGAAGATCTTAGCTGAGATCAGCAAAACTAACATCCAAATGACTGATTGCTGAACAAGTCCTGGCCAACACAGGTAGCCAGAAGGAACACCCAAGTAAAGTTCAGTACAAGTTGATGTTAAAAGCCAATAAGTTCTAATATGGTTGATAACATATCAAAATCTAATTGTTGTAGTTATCTAAAAATTAGGTGTTAGCATAGACCTGAGAAAAAGTTCTTTAGGATGAAATTCCAGAACTGGCCAATCAGACCCCAGCAAGAAGCCATTTCTTTATTCACATGAATCTATTTCTAACTAAAATGCTGACCTCAGAAGGGTTGGGGGGGAGGTCTCAGTAAAAGGGGCTACATCGGCTTCTACCATAGCTCCAACACAAGGAACTTGCAGGCAATAATTATGGATGGCTGTAATGGTAGAACCACATGTCTGTTACTAATGATCACAGAAGCATTGAAAAATAAAATAGCAGTTATCAAACCTGAGGTCTGCTGTGAAGCCTACAAAGTGTGTTCAGAGAGAAACCTGTTTCCTATGGTGTAAAGACAGACCCCACTGAATAATGGCACATAATATGTTCTTCCCCATGATAGATTTGCAAGATACTTACAGTAAAGTTGGGGCCATGAAATGGAAGAGCTGAGTCCTAACATGGGAATGTTGGGCAGATATACTTGAGAATCTTATCCCCCAAGTTTCCTTGAATATGTACAAGCGACTACTTTCCCCTTGCTGGGGGTGAGCAGCCTCAGATGATGAAGGGATCATACAAATGGCCCATCTGAGGTCTATGCCTTTGGGGATAGTGTCAATCCAACTCAAGATCCATTTCCTGCCGCTTCTCATTGTCTCCAGACCAATAGCTAAGGTTAACTGTCTTCACAGCATAAGAGGGAAGCATAGCCCTTCTTTTGGATGAAAGGCATTATCCATTCCAAGAGTGGTAGGATCTAGACAATCTTTAACAGCAGGAGACAGAGTATTTGCCTGGGAATGCCTATTGTGAATACTGGACCAGGACTCTTGATTTCAGGGGGCTCCCCTCAATATAACAGTGAGAAAATCAGTAGCTATTATTGTAGTTCTTCCCCTAGAGGCTCACGACTGTTCATCAGAGTAAATATAATCTAAGGAGCAGGAATATCCTGATTATTTTAACAGTTACTGCATATGGCTCAGAATTGACATGGAAGCCATAAAACCCCAAACACTATCACAGAGTCTTTGTAGAATTGACATTTATAGGTGTTACCTATTGATAAATAAGAGTCCATGTTAAAACATCTCTCACTGAGTTCAGTCTGTGGATCCACTATATGCTCACTTCCTTGATCCTGATGTGCGTGGCTGAAACAGATGCATGTAATATCTGGAAGACAATTTTATATTAGTCTCCTGAGGGTGTAAATGCCATAACACCGCACACCAGGCCAAGGGCAAGTCCTTGAAGTTATCCCACCCTTAACAAAGATAGATCAGAAGTGATACTGCATCCAAAAGAGAATATCTGAAATTAGAGCCACCCTCAAGGACTTAAAACATGCAGAGGTGGTGGATCTTATTATATCTCCATTTAATTCAACCATATGGCTTTTGTAAAAATAAGACACATCGTGGTTGCTGATAGGAGTTCACAAACGGAACCATTGCATAGGCCCAATTATAGTTGATATGCTTCTGTTGGATTTAGAAAGATGCCACCATAGCATCTTGCTCTTGGTACGTGAATACTGATTGGCAAATGCATTCTTTTTCTGTGATTATCTGGAAAGGATCATTGGCAGTTGATAATAACCAGATACACACAGCTTTGCACATTTCCTATCTCTGTCTTTCCTTGTTGCTGTCATAACATAGTCCAAATAAACTTTGATCATCTCAGCATCCTATATAAATTCATGCCAGTATGCTATATTGATAACATTGCATTAATCGGAGCAATAGAATAGAAAATGGTAGGTATTTATAATGGACTGAGGAGACACATACATACCACAAGGATTTAAAAAAAAAAAAGCTTTACAAAAACTATGACGTTTTTATAACTGTTAAGTCTAGAGCATGCCAGGACACCCCCTCTAAGGTAAAAGGCAAGCTATTGCACTTTGCACATCCCACCTCCAAGAAAGAGGTGCAATGTCTGAGATACATCCTTTGAATCTGAAGACATTTTACATCACGCTTGGAAAACCCATTCTGGTCCACTTATTGAATGATTCAGTTAGCTGCATGTTTTGAGTAATCCCAGAAAAGGAAATAGCTTTGAAGTGTGAGCATCTTACTACTTGAGCCAAATGATCCAGCAGAAGCAATTGTGCTAGAACCATGGGTACCTACCAGGAATAGAGGCACTGGGAAAAACCCAAGAGTGTGGGAGCAAAGCAATGCCACCTGCATCAGAGAATCATTTGCTATCTAGAAAGTGGCCCCTGGTTTGCCACTAGGCACTAATACAGAGTAATATGTATGTTTCATAGACCTTCAAAAGACTATCTGCAAGTAGCAACCTTTATGAATAGGGAATGATCACAGGCAACAAGTGACATGCTTGTAAGTCTTGACAGCAACTTGTCATCCATAAAAACTACACGTTTGGAATTGAGACCATGCAGGTCTGGGAAGTGCAAATATGTCATACAAATATGTATTTGGGATACCATTTTCTCATATCCCCATTATACCAGTTACTGAGATTGTGAGCTTAAACAGTAGATGGATTATAAGCCCTGACGGTACCCAGAAATTCTCAATGCTTACATTGAAGGGAGGAAACCCTTCCAGTATAGAAGGACATTGTATTCATCACAACTGTACAGAAGACGTGGCCCAAAATAAATTCTCTCCCAAGCTGATGAAGAGGTTGAATGGCTCAGAGGCCAATGTGCATACACTTAAAAAATTCAAAGACAAAGTTTGGGAGAGAAGCTAGTGGAAGGTCTTGTGGTGTGTGTTGGGGTATTAGATTCAATATCAGCAGTTCAACCACTCATCCACTCAGAGGCAGCTAAATAAATGTGACAAGAGGCACATGTCAACATCCATCACTTATGTTCTGTGCCACATCACACAGAACTTCCAGGGTTTCTGGGATGTCTTTCTAACACATAGCTGAGCCACAAGCCTGGCCTTCCTGAGATACTCCGTGTAATTAGAATGAAACATGCTCATCATAGTATAAACTACAAAGCACTTTACAGTTAGTATATGATAGTAGCACTCTACAGTGAGTATCTGCAGACTGCACTGGTCTGGGAACCAAGGAATTAGGATGGAGTAACATTTCCCATAATCAACCCAGTGACCCACATTGAGAAATTTGTTTCCTATCAGTGTAATTTTAAACTAATTTTAATTAGAAATTCTGGCCCCCAGGGGAGGTAACCAAGACTTCATAGTAAACTTTTTATTTAACTAAACCTTTTCAGCCTAAAGCTACTGCTGTCATCTGTTCATTTGGAGCTCCCCAAACCAATAATGCTAAGTCTATCTCAGTGTTTCAGTCTTGAGCTAAGAAATTATCTTAAACATCTTTTTCATTTAGGGATTGGTATGGGAATGTTGACCTCCT
The DNA here is from genome assembly GCF_011762505.2 of Arvicanthis niloticus. Taxonomy (NCBI): domain Eukaryota; kingdom Metazoa; phylum Chordata; class Mammalia; order Rodentia; family Muridae; genus Arvicanthis; species Arvicanthis niloticus. Next base: position 26,106,329 of record NC_047665.1, on the reverse strand, counting down.
TAGGATCATTCTCCAACTAGTCAAGTTAACATTTTACAGACCTTCAATGAAAAGTCTATGTCATCAAAGCTACAGTTTCCGTGTAATTATCCATGTAATTTTTGGATTTTTGACACACTACTGTCATCATTGTTACCATGGAGAAAGTATAGCATGATGGTTAATTAAGTCAAAGATGTGAAGGCTGGATTTGAGGTTCATATATATGATCAAATCCTTAAAGTGCTGGGGAATTTTCCATGTCCCAGTTCTGTTGTTTATAGAATGGACATAATGGAATCTACCTCACAGGTCTATCTGTAAGGTTGGAGATAATTAATACAAAAAACCATAAATGTGCCTTATTAGACATTCTCCAGAGAATTAACCTATGAGAATATTCTCAATTTGACGTCAACATATTTGAAACTTGAAAAGAAATAGATGGATTTTGAGAGACACAGAGCCTGGCAGAAGAGTGTTTATCTTACATTCATGAGGCCCTGGGCCCAATCCCCAGTGCCAAATAAAAGTAAATTCCTAAACATGTTGCCTTCTCAAAACCAACTCCAGAAGAAGCAAAGATGAGATGAAAGATGAGAAAGCCTCAATCAGCTTACCTCAATATTATAACTCCCCCACACAGATAACTAAGACACTTTATCACCCTTCACTGCATAGTTCAGAAAACTACTTCACAAATGATAGGCAAAATCTTTCTTAAACTCTGTAGTTAGGAAAAAAGGGGCTTATTTCATAATACCTGTTATGATTCCAACAAAATCTTGATGCTTAAATTCAGAATCTCTGAAAGTGGAAAAAAAACACAGGCTGGTTTAACCTATGAGCATAAATACCAAAAAGTAAGAGGAAACATTAACAGATGTAATCCTACAAGTAGAGAGAGACTAGCCAGTTGCTGGTGTCTGCATATGCCAGAATGATACTCAATACCAATGTGGAGTCTTCCTATTTTCTCTGGTTTTTTTCTTCTTTCTGCCAACAGTTGACTTGGTATCTTATTTCCATGTGTACCTTCCTGTCATCGACTATAATATCTTTTCATAGCTAGGAGCTAAAATGAGAGAGCCGGGGTATTGGACCTTCTGTTGGAGAGAAGATGGTTTTCTTCTCCTAGTGGTAGAATGAGTAGTAACATAAGACCAGTCTGACCTCAGAGCAGCCAAGGAAAGATGCTGTGGCTGTTGGTTTAGCTGTGGGTTACTTTCATCTGAGGCTGAATTCCTTGGGATCTTACTAAGGATAGAAAGATGAAAACTTAAAGAGATTTAGAAAGGGAAGCGACAGAAGGGAAGGAAGGGGGGACAGGAGGGAAGAGGGAGGGAAGGGAAGGGACAGGAGAGGAAGGAAGGGGAGGGGAGGGACAGGAAGGAAGGGGGAACAGAGAGGAGGGAAGGAGAAGAAAGGGAAGAAGAAGGGAGGGAAAGAAGGGAAGGGAAGGGAAGGGAAGGGAAGGGAAGGGAAGGGAAGGGAAGGGAAGGGAAGGGAAGGGAAGGGAAGGGAAGGGAAGGGAAGGGAAGAAGGGAAGAAGGGAGAGGGCTTTAGAGTCTGGTCAAAGCCTCCCAGCTAAGAACAAGAATTCCAACACACCTAACATTTACTATGAAAGTTGCTTATGTAGACACAATGTTCCTTTTATATAGAGATACTTTAAATAAGAATGTTAAAAGAATGACCACCATGCTTAAAGCTTAAGTGTAACCTTAGAGTATGGTCTTATTCATCTGAAGTCACAAACCTGCAATTATATGGGAATCTCACAAATAAAGACTATAAACTTTGTTTCCTATGAAAACATGTTTTAACTCCCTAGACGAGCCTTGTACCTTGACCTTATCAGCCTGGAAGCTTATTCGGTGTATTTCCCAGAAACCGTAGTATCTATCTCATTTATTGAGGAAAGGAATGGAGAGCTCCTTAAAACACCTTTAAACAACACGTCAGAACCCATCCAGGTCCTCCACGCTGCTGTTACTGAAACACTTGAATTCTTTGAAGATACCCAAGCCCACATTTAGGCATATGCTCTTCCTTCCCTCAGAGTCTCTCTCTGTTTCTCTCTCCTGCCCCTTAATGTTGTTAATTACATTCCTTCTAATAAACTCCAATGCTGCTTCATATTGGCTTATCCTGAAATTCCTTACTGTTTCACCCACAGAGGTCTCTGAATTCCTCGTGCTGCTGCATGCAGCAGTAGGAACTGTGACTGACTCTCACCCACTCCCACTGACGTTGTTGCCTGTAAGTATGAGGAGTGACGTATGCAGGGGGTGAGCTTGACTTCTATTCCCTTTCCCTGGGATTCTGCTGAAGTCTGCTTTTACAGTATTTCCTGTGGCTCATCAAGTAGCTTCAAAAATTGTCAAGGATTAATACTGCCTATTTCTTTTCCTTTTTGTGAATAATGATTTCTTTTAATAAATAATCATATTAAATTGGTAAGTGAAAACTCTACCATATTTCAAAAACGTAAACTCTAGCATAATTTAATTAGAAAGAATAAGTAACATTCAATAAAACTGTAAAAGCTGATGCTGCATGCAAATACATGGTGAATACAATACACATACACACACATCTGTGTGTGTGTGTGTGTGTGTGTGTGTATACATATGTATGTGTGTGTATGCTGTCTTGCTCACCATTATGGAGAGTAGATGATGCCCATGGAAAATATATTTTATATTCAAGTTCCACTATTTAGATCATCACTAAAAAGGCAGGAACAGTGATAATCTCAGCCCACTCTCTTCTCTGAACATTAGGTAAGATAAATCTAGTCCACTAGCTACTTCTCTTTTATTTTATTTTTTTAATAACTAGGGGCTAAAGAGATGACTCAGGCATTAAGATCACTTGCTTCTCTTGCAGAAAACCTGGCTTTGGTTCTCAGAAACCACATGGCAGCTTTTATTCTAGGGGATCTGATGCCTTCTTTTTCCCTGTATGGGCATCAGGGACACCCATGATGCATATATATACACACACACGGGCAAAACCACTCATACACATAAAATAAAAATAAGTAAATCTTAAAAAATAACTTACAGTTATAAAAGGAAACCAAAAGGGTACATTATTATTATTTCTTTCACTATGTGGCTTTTGGGAATTTTTCCCCAGAAATAGACTCATAACTGAATCACTGTAATATCTCTAACCAAAACCACAGACAATATTCTGAATGTATCCTTCTCTATGCATGTGACATTACTTTTCTTTTATAAAGAGGCAGTCACAAATGTCTAATCATTATGAGATAAGTCACTAATGACAAACCAAGATTCCACCCAAGTCTAATTTAGCAAAACAATAGCTTTTTTAGACCTAGTTATGGGAGTATAAATGAAGGGTTTCTTCGAGGAATGAAAGGTTACTCAAAACAGTTATACCACTGAAAAGTCACACGCTGTCATGCATGATAACCTTGTAAAAGTACATTACAGAGTCTCTCATTCTCTAGTGCCTCTCATGATCACTTGCAACTGGAAGGCAGGGATGAGTGATGGGTGACATCCCAGATGAGGGCCATGCACCTTCTTTCTGATTCTCCTGTTGAGTGTTAACAGCTCTATTACCACTGTGCTCCCAGTCACCCAGACCATTCATTACCATGACTACCAGGTCACACATTCCTCTCATCACCACAACCATCTCTGCTATGATGCCAGACCTTGAGGAAATCGCTTCACCCAAAGAGTTTACAAAGCTTTGCTCTTTGCTCATAGCCTGGGAATATGGGTTCAGTTGCCTTTGATACCACATGTGCCAATGTGGGAAAGATTTCATTAAGTTGTGATGGTCACAGAAGAAATGAACACCTTAAATCAAGGCACTTTTCAAGTACATTAATGGAAACATCACACGGATTACAGAAAGGTAGGAAAACCTCTGCTCTTGGCTTGAGGTGCTTGTTGGGGGCATCCTTAAGGTGTGGTCAGTCAATATATCCCCAAAGGTTTCATATGGTAGATAGATGCTATGGTGACACTTTTTAGAAAACAAATGTCTTTTAACAGGACTAACATCTAGTTCAAGACAATTTGACTCTAATTGTGAATTTTTAACATGGATAAAACTTCTTTTCCTGGGAAGTTCACAAACTTGTTTTATATTACAGGTAATTTTTTGTAATTTTTGTACCAATGATAGTTTTTTCTCCTTCACAAATTAAGATGAAGAGATAGCTCAGTAATTCAGAGTACTAACTACTCTTCCAAAGGACCCTGGTGCAATTCCCTACATCCACATGATGGTGCACAACACCTGCATCCCCAGTTCCAGGGGATCCAACACCATCTTCTGGCCTCCATGGGCTCTGCGTGCACACAGTACATACATATACGTGAAGGAAAAGCACCCATCCACATAAAAATAAAAATAAATCTTCTTTTAAAAATCTATTCTAAAGACTGGTGAGCCCATACAAAGAAGTTCCATTCAGAAATCTCTGAAGATGTATGTAGTACCTGAGGCCTGCCCAGGAAGCAAGAGCTGAGTCCATTTTATTTTCAAATCTAAACAGATTCGGTTTTATTGGAATTACTATAACATTGGTCTAAGGATTTGGGAAGCCAAAATAATATAATTATAAACCATGCCTGTGTACGAATCATGTACCTAACTAAATGACTTTTCCCAACTACATCAGCTTCTCCACAAAGGACATACATGATACTAACCCATGTAGAGATCAGGTTGGGCCATGCTCAACTTACTCCATATTGAAGGAAACAGTGGCTTTCTCTGTGCCTTTCCTGGAGGGTTCCATTTATAAGGTAGCAGCTGGCTCAACTTTGAGTGAAAATACAAAGGTTGGATAACTCTGTGTCTTGCTTTTGCCTGTAAATACCACCTATCCAGTGTGAACCACAAGGCACAGACTAATACTTTATTTATAGAACTAAAAGGGTATCATGTAAGTTGGAAGCATGTGAGCTTATTAGAAATATATAAGAAATACCAGACCCCAAACCTCATTGAACACTCTGGACCAGTGGTTCTCAGTCTGTGGGTTGTGACACATTTAGGGGTCACATATCCGATATTTCCATTACCATTCATAACAGTAGCAGGTTTACAGTTACAAAGTAGTGACAAAATCATTTAATGGTTGGGGTTCACCATAAAATGAGGAACTGAATTAAAGATTCACTTAGGAAGGTTGAGAACCATTGCTCTAGATCAACAATAGATGGACCACAACTTGGATCCCATTAAGAGGGGGGCAACCTAACAGCTGATGAACAATCTCCATCGTCTCACTCTGGCCTCCACTTGAATTGGAATGGTTTTCACTGAATGAATTCAGAGGATACTTGCAGTGACAACACAACAGAAAACATTAAATTTGGAATATTATGAGATACTCTAAAGGGTTAGAACAGTCAATAGCCAAAGGGACTACTGTGTACTGTGTAAGGAACAATCTATAGAAGTAACAGTAGACATGGGCCATTGTGGAAACCTGCATTTTTAGGTATAATTTATACCATGTAATGTCTCCAGAATAGATGACTTCCCTTAGGGCTGTTTCCTAACCAGATGGTTGACAGGTCCATTGAATAAACCATTTAGTTATTTGTTTGTTTGTTTGCTTGCTTGCCTGGTTTATGTATGCTTATCTTGTATGAATGCAGTGCAGAAGTTCTATAGTCTGCATGTACTGGTCAGAGGACAACCCTGTGTCCTCACTGTTGCATCTTGGTTGAGACAGGGAACATTTTGCTTCTAGGGATTGTCTCGTCTGTGTTTCATTTCCCCATAGGTACACTGGGATTATAGACCCTGCATGGGACTGTCTTTTCCATGGGTTTAGGGGGACATTGAACCCAGAAAGATGATTATGCTAAGAGCTAACAGTAAGCACACTTACCCACTGAGCCATTTCCCCAGTTCTGGATTTTCTACAAGTGAGGATATTGTATGACTTTGTTCTTTTCCAGAAAGCCTCCTGATAGATAGTAATAATATGACCTTCTGGGCAGTTTTGAGTGTCCTGCTTCTACCTAGGGCTAGAGATAGGACTCAGATCCCATTCTGTTCACCAGTCTTCAAAGTCCTCAGCTTTGGCTTTCTCCTTTAAATGTAGCTGACTATTAAGAATGAATCCATCCTTGACTTCTCTGACTACTCTCCTAGCACAGTGGCCTGTCATTTGATGACCTTATGCCTATGTCAAAAGACCAACAGGCAGAGAACACCCAACAACCCCTGGGTCTTTATTTAAAGATGGCCCCCATTACTTGACTGACTTGAACTAATCCATCCACCCACACTTCTGGGCTGGGCACTGACGGTGCCTCACCTTAAGAGTCTTGCAGCTTTGTCTTGCTCATTTCCCATCTCCATGGTGCTGCAGCTTGCCTTTGACAGTACTAAGCTTCTGCATCTGTGCTCTCTTGATGCTCTGCTTAGCTTGCCTCCAGCAGCTCTCCAACTGGGCTAATTAATATCTTATGTAACCACCTGCAGTGACTCTCTGCCTCTGTACTGTCTCTGTCTATGCTTCATCCAACAACAACACCTCTTTGAACTCTGTGCCCTTTTTAACCCTTTGTAGCCATTCTGTTACACACACCCACACACAGACAGACAAACACATACAGAGAGACAGAGACAGAGGGTGGAGGGGGGGACAGGGACAGGGACAGAGACAGAGACAAAGACAAAGACCACACTGCTGTGTGAAATGTGTAATTTGAAGGTTACTATTAGTGGTTAAAATGGAAATAAAAGAACTGGCCTGCTATCAAGTGAAATCAGGATTTCTTGGTAAATTGCAGCCAACAAAAGTGAAATAGCTTGTCAACTGATGAGTATTCAATAAATTCTGAGATTGTGGATGTGGAAAGACACTAACATGTCTATAGATGTTTCTAGTGTAACAGGCCATGGTGCTTGAGATCTGTAGGACTTACCCACCACCAGGATACAGTGGTGATTTTGTACCTAAGCAACAGTTGTTTCTAGAGCCTCTGAACCTAGATCTCTCACCTGCACACAAGCATTCCTGTACCTGACCTGAAAGTATTTGTGTTTCCCTCTAAGTCCATTCTGATTTCTATAGATACTGTTGTTACTATTCTGAAAACATTATGTCATTTGTTTTTAGTAGCAAGAGAATACCTGGAGACCTCCAAACCCAGAACAGCTGCTGAGAGAATTTTACTCACCTGCCAAGTCAGAAAAGAAAGAAAACAGTGAAAATACACACACACACACACACACACACACACACACACACACGCATGCATGCACACACGCACAAGACACACACACTTTTCTACCTGGTTATAAAGAGAACTGCTTTAGAACTCATCTCATTTGCTGTGAGAATTGCCCCATGAGTACTCTTGGGTCTCCATAATATCTCCCAACCTATTCACATACTATCATCCAGCCTTTTTTTTTTTTTTTTTTTTTTTTTTTTTATCACATTCTGTAGCAAATGCCAACCCCTGACAAGCTTTATAGAAATGACTATATCTGGCAAGCTTGCATTTTAATGTGAAGGTCAAATATATAATTTTTTAAGCATTATATTTTCATGGACACTGTCTTTTAAAAACGTTTTAAATTACATGTGGGGGCACATTTGTGTGAGGAGGTTAGGGCATAGTTTATGGGAGTCAGATTTCTCCTCTACTCTCTGGGTGCTGGGGATCAAATGCAGGTTGTAAAGTTTAGAAACAGGTGCTTTTTCCTGAGCCATCTCACTGGCCTCTGAACAAACAATATTAATGTATAAAAGTGTAAATAGCTAAAAACAGTCATTTAACTACAATTGTTTGATGATGCTAGACTTTTAATAATTTATTATTTTGAAACATAAGAACAGACACAAATCATGTACTGAGGAACATACAATAAATCTCCCTGCAACAATTGGCATTCAAATGGCCAGCCCAGCAAAAATAAATAAATAAATAAAAATAAAAATAAAATAAAAATGTTTAAGCAAGAGTAGTTGGTCTTGCTGGGCATGGTAGTGCATACTTATAATCCCAGACTTGGAGAGGCTGAGGCAGGAGAATTACCATTTGTCTATCTGGAGTCTTTTGCTACTAGAATAGAAATTGTAGGTAGGCAAGAAGAAGTCCTCAAATACTATTGCTCAACGGCTTCTGTACTCTTCCAAATGGCCAACAGCAAAGTGTGGCAGAAGGCAGGTAATAGCTGCAGCGGGGGGGGGGGGGGGGGGGGGAGAGACACCTTCTAGTGTTCTGGCTCTTGTGTAGTGTGACCCTTACATTTACAAAAGTGAGCCTAAAATCTTGACATTTCTTAGTCAATAGCAAACAGCCAGCATGGCAGATTCCAGAGAGGCCTAAGTATCAGGATGCTTAGCCTTTGACAGAAGATAGTATTGCCGTTCCTAGGTCAGGGGTGTCTGAGACTCTTGGCCCTAAATGCTTACTAGTGCTCTAGAACAGTGGTTCTCAACCTGAGGGTCACGACCTCTTTTTTTGGGGGGTGGGGGAGAGGAGGCATAATTGAAGGACCCTTTCACAGAAGTTGCCTAAAAGCATCAGAAAACACAGATATTTGTATTAAGACTCAATAGTAACAAGATTACAGTTATGAAGTCACAACAAAAATAAATTGGTTGGGGAGGGTCGCCAGAACATGAGGAAGTATGTTAAAGGATTCCCAAGAGCCATTGCTTTAGAACTTGTCTAGTAAACGGAGCGAGCAGTTTCTCTTCTCTCGGATTATAGCCCTTCACCCTCTTCTGCCTCAGCTTTTTGTCATTTCCTGTATTCATCTTTACCTCCATCATTGCCCGTGTTGTTTGCCCTGGCTGTACTCTCAAGCTGTTCCTCTGTCTCTATGTCAGCTGTCAAACATCTGGCTGCCTTGCTTATTGTGCAGCTTGGTCTACCAACTGCTCAGCCCTCGCCGCCACACTGCTGTCCCTGGTGCTCCCTTCTGCATGTTCATCAGCTTCTCTTGTGCTAAGCAAAGTAGGTAAGAAAGTGCCGCTCGCTCAAGAGAATCGTTTTATTGGGCCTAATGTTGCAGTATCAGGTGAAGCCTCACTGGAGGGAATCTCCAGGCTGACTCACCAAGCAAGCCTCTTTATGTAGCCAGGGGAGACGTGTTTGCACCAAGTACAGCAAACCTTGCAAGCAAAGGGAGGTTTATGTTTGTACCCACATAAAAACATCACAGCCTTGCCTTCTTTGCTGAGGTCATAGCTATCCCCCTGCTAAGCCTCTGAGGGGCGACTTCTCCCTCTACCCACAGTAGAAATGGTTTGGGAGTCAGCTAGAACTCACCAGAACTTAGCAAATGCATGGTACAAATTCTTTGAAACAATCCTAGCTGAGGGTGAACATTCTCTTCAAGAGCTAGAGCAATCATTTACAATCACTGTGTAGTTTTCTCAAGGGTTCTGCGGAATGTTTGAAATGGCTGCCATTAACCTAAGGTGGTCTGCCTGGCTCTTGGACTGAGAGCTTTATTGTTCAAGGCATCTAGAACAGCAAAGGTAAATCCAATAGCTACCAGTTACAGAGGTAGTTTGTCCCTCCCTCCTTCTCTTGACTTATCCCCAGAAAAATGAACCTCAGAGGGTGGGCTTAGAGGGACTTGAAGAACTTATTAACATTGGCAGTAATTGAACTGGTGCTTTAATGGTCCTTGGCAGTGCCCCAGAAAGGGCAGTTTCTCCACCATTGCTTCAGGAAGATTGTGAATTCAGGATCACTCCGGGCTACAAAGCCAGATCCTGTTTAAAACACAACAAAACAAAAAATTGGCTGGTCTTAGTTCGGCTGTAGTTTTGCCTTGGGAGTTTCCTTTTTCAGCCAGTCCCTGTTTGTCTCTGCCCGCCCGGTGCACCACTTCCTGCCTCTGCCTGCTCCATGATTCCTCCAGTGTTAAAGTTCACTACTGGGAATTCCAGACATTCCCCACTGTTTGCCTAGGAGATCCATTCTTCACTCCCACATTCTCTGTCTGTCTCTGACTCTATCTCTCTGTCTCTCCGTTTGTCTCCCTCCCTCTTCCCCCTACCCCCCCCCCACCCCCATTCTCAACTGAGAGGTGTTTGGTTTTGTTTTCCTGACTCAAGAGGAGGTACCAGCAGTCTACACTTGAAGTTCCCATAAGCTTGAATTTCTGTTCCTTAAGTGGTGCCAGTCACCCAACAACCCAGTTCCAATCTCGGCCACCACGTTGAATTATCTGTGACCAATTGCTTTGAGTACAGTGCCCGCCACTTGATAATCAGAACACAAATCGCTACATGAATAACAGACTGCAGTGATCAGGGGCCGTGCTATTCCTTCAGAATTCCTTGGGGGCTGGTCACGATGCCTGTTTTCAGTTTGTATACAGACAGCAAAGCAATTCCTTAGCTTCCAATGACCTTTTATAAAACTGAATATGCAGGAGAAGGAATTCAAGCCTGGCATGGTGTCTCTTGTCTATAAGCCCGAGACTAAAAAGTGGGGGTAGAAGGATCAGGAGCTGAAGGCCAGGATGGGCTGCACAAGTCTTTGAGTCAAAAATGAAACAGGGAAAAAAGAAGGAAGCTGGCTTTGTTTAGTGCTGCACAGCTAGAATCTCATCACGTGACCAATGAAGGCAGAAGGGCTGCAAGTTTGAAGATAGCCTGGATCATGCAGTGAGTTTTAAGTAGTTCTGAATTACGTAGCAAGAACTTACTGGTTTTGTTTGTTTGCTTGCTTGGTTTTTGTAACGAGTAGGGGGAAAGAATTCCCTAACAAAACACAGAAAGTACAACAAAGTCACAAAACATGATAATGCAGTGAAGAAATGCAATTTGAGACGCAGGGCTCTGAGTTCCAAAGGAAATAGCTGACTCCAAGGACGTGGGTGTTACCCCACTCGAAGGCACTCCCAAGCAGCAAGAGAACCAGGAAGATGGGTTTACACATAAGAACTAGGAAATGGCTATGAGGAAAGGATGAAAATGTCCAGACAAAGTGACATCAGCAAGAATAAATGTTAAGCCGGGCAGTGGTGGCACACGCCTTTAATCCCAGCACTTGGGAGGCAGAGGCAGGCAGATTTCTGAGTTCGAGGCCAGCCTGGTCTACACAGTGAGTTCCAGGACAGCCAGGGCTACACAGAGAAATCTTGAATGTTAAGGAAACTCAGAGTTCTCGAGGCATTGAAAGTGCAAAGGCTAGCAGACTAGAAGCTGATGCAAACTGAGATGCTGTGTGTGGCTCTGCCCAGGCAAAGGAAAGATGTCCTTTCCATAGAGGAGGTCCTAGTGCAAGAAGAAAGCAGGCACTGTTCACACTACCCTTCAAAACATTTAAACACACGACTTCTAAATTCTCAATATTTTGACTGCTTTAAGTTATAATGTGCTAAGTAAGAATTAATCCTAGTATGTTGTTTCTCATTTTTATGTACATTTAAATCTAGTGTTTATATTTTAAAAAAAAATTCACAGGACATAAAGCAATTGTATTCTCCCTATTGCTTTTTAAGATTGCTTTGTGATGATCGAAGTAGGAACACCTGTTTTATTGTCTCCCATCCCTGCATCCTGGATACAACCTAGGCCTGCTCATGGCCTAATAGGTCAATACAAAAGAGATAAAAGACCTGGTTATCATTCATGAGCAATCATTTAGACTACCCTAAATCCTAAAGACAAGAGCTTCAGAATTGTGCCATCCAAGCTACGTGGTAGTAACAATCACTACACTATTTCAAGTTGGTTAAGATTTGACTATATAGACATATATAAGATATAGTATGTATATTATTATAATCTTATTTGTAAGACATATGATATGTTTTATTTCTGACCAGCTAGGTCCACATTTCCTGCACACCCCCTCCTTTCACTTTAGGATTACTGGCTTTTTTTTTTTTTTTTTTTTAGAAACCATCAATATTGAATATTTTTAAATATAAGAATAAAGATTATTATAATGAACTGCTGTGCACACACTAAGCAGCCTCAACACAAGCATAGGTGGCCTTCATACCCGTGGGACTGTGTCAAGGATAGAAAATATTTTAGCTAGAAAGGACTTGAGTACTGAATATAAACACAATTTCTTGTCATTCCCTAAACAGTGCAGCAAAACAGCTATGTACATACATTTCCATCACATTAAGTATTCTAAGTCTCTGGAGATCATTTAAAGTATGCAGAAGGCAAGGCTCACACTGCACAATTCTATAGAAGGGATGTGAGCATCCTGGGATTTTGGTACATTTCAAAGTCCTTGAAGCAATCTCCTGAGAACACTGAGGGACAACTGAGTTACAATACAGTTCAATTCTCCAGTGTTTCCCTTCCCACTTGGCATCCCCTCCCCTGATTACCCACTCACCAACAATAACCACAAGTCCCAGATCTTATTGTGTCATTTCCCCTATTTGATTACTCCTATTCTTTATCATATCACCACCATTCAATTATTTTCATGACCCTTGAACCCTTATCATCTACTGCTGCCAATCATTCCTTTGGCACAAATTCTCTCTTCTGTGCTGCCTGCTTCTCCCCCCCCCCCCCCCCCGCCCTTCTCTATTAACATTATATTATACCTTCCTCAAAAAAAAAAAAAAAAAATCCTTGGTGCGCCCTCCCTGCAAGTTTTAAGGTGCCTCACACATCTTGCTTGTGCCAAGTATTTCAAGTGTAATTATTTCTGTGGTGCCTCTAGGAGTAGATGTCACCACTGTGCCCCGACATGAAGAATCGTCACTTCTTATTCCCAGGCATCGGACTCTGTGACTGATGTTGCCTGATGATGCAGATGGTACCTGATCTGGAGTGAACAACAGGAGCCTTAACATTAGGTTCTCTGGGAAGTCTCAGTGATTTTAAACATAAACACGTTTAAAAAAAAAAAAAACAATTGAAGTCCCTATATAACCAAATCCTAACAATGAATAATGAAAAACACGTTAAAATCCCCAAAGATCAAGGTGGTGGATGTCCCACCTGGTACTAAAGAAAGCAGAGCCATTAGGGCATGTTCTCTCTGCAGAGGCCTGGGCTGAAGACTGAAGAGTTCATTTCTCTGAAAAGATGGCACGCCCCAAGGGTGATGATGATTTCAGAAGAAATTAAAAGAAACAGGATGCTTGGAAGAGAGAAGAAACAGTGACCTAATCCACTCACGGGAGGCCAGCTGGAGTAGGAAATCTTTTAGAATGGAACCAAAATGAGGTCACTTAAAGGTTTCTTCCTCAACAGCATGCATTTTTAATAAGACTATTCTGTACTTCACAGCCTTTCTCATCCAAGGACCTCATCTCCCAGAGCCCCTCCTGGCTCTCGGTCTGCCCATCACCATGCCTGACACTTCCACGTGTGTCTTCTCATTAATCAGTATTCACCCCTGCAAAACTAGCAGCTTGGAAACATTGCAACCCTGGCCTGTGCTAATTACTTGGACAGTTTACAGAATCCTAAGGGAAGGCAGAGACCTCTGTGTATAGACAGGCCTGCGCACAGCATAATGTTTGGGTTTAAAAGAAGAAGGATAAAAAAATCCTCTTTGTTGGATCCCACAGGCTTGTTCGGAATAAATCTTATAAAGAATGTTTTCACTAACAGAACTCTTGAATTTCTTGGGGAAAATTCTCCTGGGGAATTACCAGCTTAGCTATGGGAACTTCTGGGTATTTTCTTACCCCACTTTCTGTTTCTAAAACGGAATCGCACAGTCCAGATAATTTCTGTACAAAAGTTGAGTTAGCTTGTGGTGATGGAGGTTGGAAGTCCAGGAGTGTTCAGCATCTAGCCAGGACCTTCCTGGGGTCAACTTGATGGAGGGTACCATATGGCAGGACATAGTAAGGGTGTTTGTTATCTCAAAAGATCTTTAGCTGGAGAGATAGCTCAGCAGTTAAAGAACACGTGGTGTTCTTGCAAAGGCTCCAGGGTTGATTCGCAGCACATTTAGTGGCAACCCTCTGTAACCCTAGTCCCAGGGGAACCCAATTTCTTCTTCTGACCTCCACAGGCACCAGTCACGCATGTGGTACACATACACAAATGTTTGCAAAACACTAACACACATCAAGTAGTAACATAAACACTTTAAAAGGGAAAAAAAGAAATCTTTTTTTATTCTTGAATTTGTTTTTAATTATTTGTTGGGGGTGGGTAGATATTTGAACAGGAGAGTAATGCTTAGTAGGGAGGCCAGGAGAAGATATAGGGGAACTGTAGCTAAAGGAGTTGAAAGGCATCAGTCATGGGAGCTGAGAACTGAACTCTGAGCCTCTGGAAGAATAGTATGTGCTCTTACTAGCTGAGCCATCTCTCCAGGCCTATCTTAAGAGAATCCATAAAGCTGTGATAATAACCACCGCCTCGTATGACCTCATCTAATCCCACTACTTCCCAGAGGCCACACTTTCAAATACCATTAGCATATGAAGTTTGGGATTAAGTTTCCAACACATAGAAACTTACCCAGATATGTTCACATGGCAACAGATATAGAGAAAAGGGGTTCTGTAAGGTCATTTTAGAATATATGTTCTTGATTAAGTCTCAAGAATAAAACAGAGTGGGAAGAGGCACCCATGACCTGCATGAAACTGTAGGCATGCTTTTAAGCACTGCTGTGTATTTCTATAGTGAGAATGATCGCTTTATTAAATCCTCCAAGCAGCCCATAGCTCCACCAGCAATGTTCTCATCTCCATATTATTGGACTGGAGAGTTAAGTGGAGAGCTGACCTCAAACTTGATTGGCTCACATACCTTGAGTGTTGAAGCAGCTTCTCGAAGCAGAGAAGCAAGACTGGATATTGAATAGGAGAAAAGTTTTTCTCCTGTCATTATAGGCCTCATCATTATTAGAACAACTTTCGTCTGGTGCCCATGGGAATTTTACACTAGGAAACGAGGTGCAACTGTGTTAGTCAACTCTTTAAATTATAACAACAAAATACAGGATAAACTTAAAAAATATGGTTTATTTTAGGTGATGGTTTACAGAGGTCTTTAGTCCATGGTCACTTGGCCACCTTGGTTTTGGTCTAGTGACAACACAGTGCATTATGGTGGAAACCCATGGTATAGAAGACTTCTCACCCCTCTAAAACCACAGAAATCCAATGAAAGAGAAAAAGGGGGTTCACTATGTCTTTCAAGGGCACACCCCCAGTGGCCCAAATTCTTTCCACTAGGTCCCATCTCTTTGAGGTTCCGCCAGCTTCCTACAGTAGCACCTGGGAACCAAACCTTTAACAGTGGGTGTTTGGAGCATGTTGGAAATACAGGCTATAGCACATACTATTTATAAAACACCTTAGGAAATCCTAGCTGTAAGGGAACATAGGCAATGAGATGAACTTAGTTTGATAAAAAGTCCTGGACATAAGGTAAGATTTTCACTCCCAGAGATATCCTTGGTTACTCCAAATGGTAGAAAACAGAAAAGGCAGAGAAAACTAGAATAAGAGAGACATTAGGCCCCTAGCCCACACTGCCCATGAGACCAACCATGTATTCAGTGACATCACAGTGTCACATTCAGCAAACAGTTAACTACACATCAGTCTTTTTCTTAGAAATGGTGATGTTCAGACACCAACACACAACTGATCATGAGCTTTAGAGCTGTAGTCACACTGCTTGCCTATGAACCATGTCTAGTTACATGCCAGATTCTACAATAAGAAAATATTGAAGGTGTTTTAAACCATTTGATGATTACACAACTCTGAATAGGCTTGTGGAAAGTGAACTCTTCCCATCACTGGGTGTTTCTGTGTTGACAGGTGTCTGCATGCATATTTTGTCTGTATATTCCATCTCTGACACAGCTGTGGCCACAGATGGAATTTTATTTTGCTTTTCCAAACAACCAGTTTACTGTTGACTGGGCTGTGACCACAGCTCTACCTATTTCAAGGGTTCTCATACAAGACGTTGTGTTTTGACTTTTTGTTTATTTTGCTACTTTCAGAGCTCCTGTCCTCTTAGGTTGCCAAAGAGGCATAAATAATATAATGTGGATGGACCTACATGAGCTGTCTTGGCTGTGTTCCTGAAGTCAAGCACACAGTCTGAAGTAGCTAAGTGTTAATGTCCCTCCAGGGAGGCAGATACCCTGAACAAAAACAAACAATCTTTATGAGAAGAAAGAAGATTCCAGTTGGCCAGCTAACCTATCAGTTAACTAGTCCAACCTAGTGGTTGGACCACCAGGGGTCAACCAGAGACAGAAAGTGTCTAACCTGAAAGACTGGAACACTTGAACCACCACCGATCACTTGAGTTACTCTCAAGTGGCCCTCCCAGATTCCTGACCAGTCTGATGAGAACCAACTATCAGGATAGAATTAGGTCTATTGGGGAGGTACTCAGTGAGTTATGGGGATCTTCAGACCGTAATGTGTCAGGGGCATCTCTGTTTGTACTCTGAAGGCCTGGAATCATCCATAGGCTTAAAGTCTGCCTGCTAACACAAAGTCTCGGGTCTCTGTGAAAAAACCTTGAAACAAATGGCTAGAAGCTATTGTAAACAAGCAGCTTTGGTGGAAAGCTGCCAGGTCTCAATCATAAACCTTGTAGATAAGTAACCTTGATGAATAATACTAAGTTAGATAGGGACAAGTGAATCATATGTGGAGTCAGAGTGACCTGTCCCCTGAAGCTTCACCCAGCTGATACTCTGTTCTTGAAGATATCTGTACTTCCCCTAAACACTTACACTCCTTCATCATCCCCTTCCCCACATCCTGCCTTTTTGTGTATATAACCCCTGTGTGAAAAAGTAAAAATTGAGGTTTGGTCAGCCTATAGACAAGCCATGTTTCTTGCGTTCACCTGTCCCCCATCTTCTCTTTCAGGTGACCTCCCCAGACCCCTGTTTAATGCCCTGCTGGCCAGGAAAATAATGAAGGTCTGACAGCCATGGAAACAGAAATAGACTGGGGAAGAAATGAAGAAAAGGGACTGTGGACTACATTCTGGTTCTAAGGAAGGTTTGGCCAGGGTGAATCCTTTGGTCAGTCACCCATAGCAGTGTCTTGTGTCTTCCAAATGAACCTATATTGGAGCCATTGCCATACCTGTTTGACTGAAAGCAAGTCTCAGAAAGCATGGACTTAAATGAGCTTGACAGTGGACCCCTTTTACTACTACAGTGTATCTGAGTGGATATACTAACAACTACCACGTTAGATACTATTATCCTTATGTGGCTGTTGTTTTTCACGTTCTTCTTTCATGGAGAATAATCACTCAGGGGAGGGTTATTCTGTTTGTTGACTTTGTCTTAGATTTATAAGCATCCAAACTGTCAGGGCACTATCAATAGGGTCATGAAACTAGAAAAGTGTGAGTTGGAAGTTCAGAGCTCAAGAGTAAGCACATCCTGGCTCAACTGTGGCTCCAGCTACATCCAGAGAAGGGGTAGAACACACAGTGGCAATCCATGTTCTGGATTTCACCTTTTATCCTTTCTCCTCTTTTCTACTGAATAGAGCCTTTCAGAAAATTCTAGTCCTCAAGATTCAAAAACTTTGTTTTTCCAGTGGAAATGAAAAGTTCTAGAATGTTTTGTTCACTGCTAGGACAAAGTTTATACGGAAGCCAATGCAATGGTGGCACAGTAATTAAAGAGAGCAAACCCAGGAGGCAGATAAAACATGGGAGGAATAGAGGTAGGCACAAGTAACCCAAATACCTTTCCTTACCTGGGCAGTCTCCTATGAGAACTAAAACTGTGGAGAGTCTGCATTTTGTTTTAATAAGGGACTTTAATTCCCTTAGATGGGTGATAAAAATGTATGCATGTTAGTGAACCAGAAGCTCATTACATAACATCTTCCAGTGCTCCATAACCATTGCCATAGATTGAGGAGCTCAGCAAGCACCACAACCTTTCCATGTGCCCTGTGGAGCTTTGCTACGATATCTCCAGCAGCCCAACCCATGGGCCTTAGAAGTCAACAACTACAATTCAAAGACAAAGGCCTGAATCACTTTCGGAGATGACAGTGACCCAGTTGTGTCTTAGCTATTAGCATCTGCCCACTTTGCTAGACAGTAAAATTTAAAGAGAACATTTCTGGAGTAAGATTCTCTGGAGAGTCAGAAGATCAGGAAGATGGTCTTTTTTCTTTCTCTCTTTCTTTCTCTCTCTTTCTTTCTTCCTTTCTTTTTTTTCTCATGATTCCACCAGGAAATGTTGAGTGAATGAACATGTGGTTGACCTTAGTAGCTGGGAAGCAAAACTCAAGGCCAATATTAACTTTCTTTACCATTTCTTCCATATTCAATGTCTTCATTTCTACATTTCTGTTGCTGTGACACCCTGACATGAAGCAACAGAGGGGAGTAAAGAGTGTGCTTGGCTTACAGTGCCCAGCGACACTCTATGGTGTGCTAAAGCCAAGGCAGGAATTCAAGCAGCAAGTCACATCATATACACAGTCAAGAGTGAGGAAAATAACTGCCCTTGTTTGCTCAGTCAGTATTCAGCTAGCATTTTCTACCCCTGTGTATCCCAGGGCACAGGCCATGAGATGATGATGATGCCCAAACTCAGGGTGGACTTTTCTATATCAATGAATGATCAAGACAGTCCCCACAGACTTTCTCACAGGCCAATCTGGTAAGATAATTCCTCACTCAGACCCTCTTCTCAGCTGGGTGTGATTCCAAATGCCTATAATCCAATTACCCAGGAGATAGAGGCAGGCAGTTCTCTGTGAATTTGAGGCCAGCTTTGTCTACATAGTGATTGCAAGGCCAGAGTAAGCCATCTTACTTACAGAGTAAAATCTTGTCTAAAAAAAAACAAAGACTCTTCTCTCAAGTGATTGTATCAAATTACAGTTTAAACAAAGTTATATCAAATTATAGTTTAAACTGCATAATCAGTTACTCAAACACCTGGATCTTGAAACCTAGAAGTGGTGTAGAAGATATCACTCAAGACCTTGTCCCAGGCCTGTCCCAAGGGCAGGAGCTACAAGGAGCTATAAGGGTATATGATTTCTCCCCTTCACTTGTAATTAAGCCCTTATCCCTCTCACCAGCAAGTAATTGCTTATTCCTTACATTTTATTCCATATTTTCTAGTGTTTAAAGCAGTTTTCCAAATGTGATCTTATGTAAGACTCATGACACATTTAGAGAACGAAAGCTACCATGTCATCTCCATCTTCCCCAGGAGGAACTTGAGGCCTAGAAGAATTCTTTAGCTTGCTCAAAGCTGGGGGGGGGGGGGGCTGTCACTGACCTGAAGGAGCAACAACAGAGCATTAGTAGACCCCATACCTGGAGGGCTTACGCCATACTAAATGCTCAGCACGCTCCACAACTCATTTCCACTTGTTCAAAAAGACTTTGTTGGCACAGAACGCACAATGATGTATTCATTTCGCATCCTTCAGAGTAAGCAGCAAGATGTGTTTTATACACCGACCCTCGAGGAGTGTTAGTGGATTGACTGATTAGAGTAGATAATCTGTTAGCTGAGTGCTAATCTATTAAATCCTTAGGAAGAGACTCTGAATTTTAAAGAACTGTAGCTAAGCTGCAAAGAGAAAAGGGAGAAACATCTATTGCATCCAGCAGTATCAGTGTACTGGTGGGACGCATAAACCTTCACCTTCTGGTGGCTTTTCATGGAACACCTTGATGAGTCACCTGCTGCTCTGACAATGGCAACGTAAGAAAGAAATCGTTTATGTCCCGCTCACAGTTTGAGGACATAGTGCGCTTGACTGAGTTGGGGGGTGGGGAGGTCGCGGCATGATGTCGAGAGAGTGAGATGCACATCATCTCAGCAATCAGGAAGCATAGATGGATGAAAGTGTACCACTACTTCCTCTTCTTACCTGGTCTGGGACCCCAGTTTATGGTATTACCGTGGTCATAATCAGGGTGGAACTATGGGAGACTTACTATACATAAGCCCAAATTAAAAAAACGAATGTCACAGGAAGAGACCATTGGATGCCCCTCAAAAATACCTTAGAATTTGTCATTGGTGACTCCTGCTGCCTACCAACACTCCACACTTCCCAGTCAGCTGATAGTGATAGTGTGTTTTGGCTGACAAATGCCTCCAGAGTGGGGTGCAGAGCACATGGATGTCTCCAGGGATGCACACACATACACACCCAGACTGGGATCCTGAAGGTGATGCTCTCCGGTTTTATTTAGATCTTGATAAGATTTCATTTTAGGGCATAGCATTATTTACATCAGACAGGCAAGTAGGACTTCCTGGGTAGAACTGTTCTAAACATCCATCCTGTTTGAAGTGAAACAGCCCCAAGAGTCAACAAAAGGTCCTTCTCATGATGAACACAGGATTTTCTTCTCCACAGATCCCAAGGACTACAAACCTGGGACCGCTCCGCCCTGATATTTAACAATCTGCTGCCTCCAAAGGGAAGAGAGAAAGAGAAAACAAAAAAAACAACAAGAACACAACAAAAACCCTGGCCTTAGGAAAAGCAGACCTGTAGGTTTCCCGGTGTGTAGAGTTCTTTCAGAAGGTGGGAGTGACAACTGTTACAACCTTCTTGTAGCTACAGCTCAGCTGTGGCTCCAGGGAGCATCCAAACTGAATGTGGGTGGTAGAACCCTGAAATGTTCTTTCCCAATTTATTCAAAAATCTTCCACATGCTGGGTGAGAAAAAAAAAAAAGCCCGACTGTCACCTGCAGGGCTAGACTGTGGCCCCTCCAGCTCTGAGTTAGGAGACTCAAGAATAGTGCTGCTTTCTAGAAGCCATGTATACTGATGTTCATGTAACATTTCCAAACAGGCAACATATGCCTTAAAAATTCTGGCCTTTTACCCACTGTAGAAAACAATCCTTCTGGATTTTTGTTTCAAGCCAGTGACATCTTTGATGGGGCTGGGTAATTGGAAAGGGGATTTAAATAGGTCTGGAGACCTTCCAGCCCTGTGGAATTTGCAAACACTGTGTAGAATCCATAAGCAAACAGAATTTACAGAGAAACTCTCCCCTCTGGAATTAGTCAAGGATCCAATTTGAGGAGATTTTTTAGTTTATTCTGAGGTAATGCCAGAAGGCCTCGAAAATAGGAACAAAGCAGAAACTGGAGTGTGGGGGCTGTGAGGTAGGCAGTGAGAGAGAGTCACTTCATCCACTTAGAGAAAAAAAAATATGTAAAGGATTGGTGTTTGTCCACCCCCAGCAGTGACAAGGCACTTGGAAAGAAAAGCTCTGATGCCACAGGATTGTGCTCTGGTCCCTCCAGGCATGTCCTCCTATGAATTCTGGGGATGTCTGGGTTTTGATTTTTAAAAAAAAAAAAAGTGTCTCAAAGAGAGCAAGCAGCTAGACATGAGGACTACTCCAATTCAGGACTGATTAGGCATGTGGGTGCATGTATGCCTGACACATTTATAAGATACCGATTCTCTCTTAAGTTGTTAGACAAGGTGATATTTGTGGCTTCCAGTAAGTCACCTATTGTGCAGAGAAGCTATTACTGGACGCAAAGTCAGGTACACCTGCACACACAGGGTTAAAGACACCTGGCTTTGTCTCAGGATGGACATTCTTTGACCTAGTAAGTCAGGGGGATACTCAGTCTCCACCCCTTACATTCACATCTACTTAAACAGCCTGGGAATATGAAGGATGGCTTTCCATCCAGCACCACTGCCCACTAGAGAAGGCTACAGTGAAAGCCTTTGAGAAGCCTCTAGAGAAATTTCTTTAATAAATCATTCATCTTAAGTTTTAGAGGATGGCAGAATGCCTAGGCGCTCAACAACTTGTTTCCCCCAGACATTATGTTATAGTAGTATGGTGCATTTGTTGAATTTAGTGAACCAATAATGATACGTAGTTATCAACTAGGTTTTCTCCCCCTCTCTGGTGTACCATCCAGGACACCATATGATGTTTGGTGACAGTGCCTAAATTTTAGCTGCCCTAAAATTAATTATTAATTCTTGTAGCCTGGTTTTGATGACCTAGACAGTTCTGAGGAACCCTGGCTAAGTATTTGGTAGAACATGCCTGCCTCCATTTGAGTCTCTCTGATATCTCTTTCGTAGAATAATTGGTGCTGTGGATTTTGGCAATTATGGTCACTATTTTAATCACTGACAAACAGTAAGGGTGAGTACTAGCAGTGTGACCTTTCAACCACTAACATTGACCTGCACCAATCACTCACGTGACACAGTACTTCATTTGGGTACCACTGTTTCCCTTTGCTATACTACACTCTTTGGGGGATCCACTTGAGGATAACACTTCACAAGCTCTGCTTGGAGCTCTTGGACTCAGCTTAAGTGTGTTCTCTGCATACTCATTCCCGAGGTGCTGATGTTCTTTGGATTACATTCCATACATTATACTTTGTTGCCCAAATTATTCTAGTTTTTGTCATCAGGAGCTCTTTAAGCTGGCTCCATTTTGTCCCCTTTCTTCTAATATTGTACCTTTAAATATGTTCTTCTTAATTTGCTTCAGAGTTATTATCTTTTTTTTTTCTTGAACCACTCCTAGAATCAGCTATTCTCCCAGGATTCCAAGCTCTCTTATTGGATGACATATTAGAAACAAATATTTGAGTACTAACTACTGAGTGTAGTTGCTTCTAGACCCTCTCTGTGTTGGGAACAAGGAAACGTATGTGCACTAACCATTATATATACACGGACATATATATTTGCTTATGCAACTGCCCGTCATTATTAAGCTAATCCTGAACACACACTGATATGTTCTTTGTAGGATTTTAAAGTATAAAACTTGATTCCTTAAAACTTGTCTCTGTGTTTTAAAAAGATTTTCTGCAGCCTTTTGGAGGAAGGAGTCTGGATTGTATTGTATATACCTATGGGTTTCAGAAGAACAAGGTCTAATTGAAGCTCAATCAAGTGACCATCTTGAGACTTGGGAGACCCAGCATCCAAGATTAAGCAATTCAGTTCTCCCAAACCTATTTGCCGTTTTTGTCTTCTTTGATGACGGTATTTATGACAGTTTTACTTGTTGTATATTTTTCCTTGGTGTCTTCACAGTTCGTTATGCATCTTGGATAATGACTCTTTATCACATCTTTTTATTTTACCTTTAATTTTAAATTGAATTTCTTTTTTCTGTACTGAAGATAGATTCTCTCATAAATACATACCAACTGAGTTTATCAGATTATTCGTCCCAGACTATGCATTATTTTTCAGTCCCTTGCCATTGTCTTTTCCAGAAAAGATTTTTTAAAAGAAGTACAGTTTATCAATCATTTCCTTCTTGAGTTATGTTACTGATGTTATAGGTAAAATGGCATCACCATACCAAAACATTCTAGATTTTTTTCCTATCTTCTATGATTTATGTAGTTTTGTATTTTATACCTAGGCCTATGATCAAGAGTTGATTTTTGTGATAACTCTTGAGCTTGGGTAATGGCGGGTCCTCCATCTATGCTCTACTGTTGATTTGGGGTTATTGTCTATTTTAGGAATTTTACACCATCATCTGAATTTTAGCAACAGTTTGTACGTATTTGCAGTATTACTGTCCCAAATTTTGAATGAGATTGTAATTAGACTATGGGTAAATTTATAATTTCCATTCTTGACAGTATTTAGTTTTCCTTCAATGAACACAGAATATCTTACAACTTATTCAGTTGTTCTTAGATTCATTTAATCAAGTCTCATAGGTTTTCTCTTATAAATCTTGCACGTATTTTGTTACATTCATACCTAGGTGTTATAATGGGGGGCTGCTAATGTAAATGGTAATGTTATTGGTGCCAAATTCCACTTGTTAACTGCTGCTACATAAAAAAAAAAATCAATCTTTGTATATTAAATCTGTATCCTGAAATTGCAGTGTAATTATTTATTAGTTAAAGATTAATTGTTTTATTGGTATTTTCATATTTCCTATGTAAATTTTTAAAGATTTATTTATTTTATGTATATGAGTATACTGTCTTAAATTTTTTAAGTTTATTTTATTTATTTATGAGAGCTCTGCTACATGCACACCTGCATGACAGAAGAGGGCATTGGATCCCTTTATAGATGGCCATGAGCCATCACATGAGTGCTGGGAATGAACTCAGGACCTCTGGGAGAACAGCCAGTGCTCTTACTGCTGAGCCATCTTTCCAGCCCCTTCCTATGTAAATTTTAAGTAAGCATGGTATTAATAAACATAGGCAATTTTAGTTTTACATTCCAATATCTATGTCTTTTAATCAATATCTTTATAGATCAATTTATATACTTACTTATTTATTGGGGTACTGGGAACTGAACACTGGGCTTTACATGTGCTAGGTACACCAGCTGAGCAATATCCCTAATGCCTTTGTGATTATTAATTTTTTCCTTTATTTATTTATTTCTTTATTGGATATTATATTTACATTTCATATTTTATTCCCTTACCCCATTCCCCCCACAGAAAACCCCATCCCATGCCCCTCCTCCTGCTTCTATAACAGTATGCCCCCACCTGCCCCCCACTCTCACCTCCACACCATCAAATTCCCCCCTACTCAGTGTCCAGCCATCATGGGACCAAGGATCTCCTCTCCCACCTATGCCTGACAAGGCCATGCTCCCCTACATATATAGCTGGAGTCATTGGTTCCTCCCTATGTGCTCCCAGGATGGTAGTTTAGACTCTGGAGAGAGCTGGTTGGTTGGTATTGTTGCTCTCCTCATGGGGCCACAAAGCCTTTCAGCTCCTTCAGTCTTCTCTCTCACTCCTCCATTAGGAACCCCTTGATCAGATCAATGGTTAGCTGTGAGCATCCACCTCTGGACTCTGGCAGACTTCTAAGGAGACAGTGATATCAGGCTCTTGTCAGCATGGACTTTCTGAAATCCACATCAGCGTCTACCTTTGGTGACTGCACTTAGAATGGATACCCAGAGAGAATGGTCTCCAGACAGCCCCTCCTTCAGTTTCTGTCCCCTACTTTGTCTCCATATTTGTTCCCTTGAGTATTTTGTTACTCCTTCTAAGTAGAACCAAGGCACCCACACTTGGTCTTCCTTCTTCATGGGCTTCCTGTGGTCTGTGAGTTGAATCTTGGCTATTTCAAGCTTTTAGGCTAATAGCCACTTATCAGTGAGTAAATACCATGTGTGTTCTTTTGTGATTGGGTTACCTCACTCGGGTTATTTTCTAGTTCCATCCATTTACCTAAGAATTTCTCAAATTCATTGTTTTTAATAGCTGAGTAATATTCCATTGGGTAAATGTACCACATTTTTTGTATCCATTCCTCTGTTGAAGGACATCTGGGTTCTTTCCAGCTTCTGGCTATTATAAATAAGGCTGCTATGAACATAGTGGAGCATATGTCCTTGTTATATGTTGGAGCATCTTCTGGGTATAAGCCCAGGCAGGAATGGTATAGCTGGATACTCAGGTACTTCTATTCCAATTTTTTGAGGAACCGCCAGACTGATTTTCAGAGTGCTTGTACCATCTTGCAATCCCACCAACAATGGAGGAGTGTTTCTCTTTCTCCACATCCTCACCAGCATCTACTATCCCCTGAGTTTTTGATCTTAGACATTCTGACTGGTGTGAGGTGGTATCTCAGGTTGTTTTGATTTGCATTTCCCTGATGACTAAGAGCATTTCCTAAGGTGCTTCTCAGCCATTTGAGTTTCCTCAGTTGAGAATTCTTTGTTTAGCTCTGTACCCCATTTTAATAGGGTTATTTGGTTGTCTGGAGTCTAATTTCTTGAGTTCTTTGTATATATTGGATATTAGCCCTCTATCAGATGTAGGATTGGTAATGATGTTTTCCCAATCTGTTGGCTGCTGTTTTGTCTATTGACAGTGTCCTTTGCCTTACAGAAGTTTTGCAATTTTATGAGGTCCTATTTGTCAATTCTTGATCTTAGAACATAAGCCATTGGTGTTCTATTCAGGAACTTTTCTTCTGTGCCTAGGTATTCGAGGGTCTTCCCCACCTTCTCTTCTATTAGTTTCAGTGTATCTGGTTTTATGTGAAGGTCCTTTATCCATTTGGACTTGAGCTTTGTACAAGGGGATTAGAATGGGTTGATTTGCATTCTTCTACATGCTGACCTCCAGTTGAACCAGCACCATTTGTTAAAAGTGCTGTCCTTTTTCCACTGGATGGTTTTAGATTCTTTGTCAAAGATCAAGTGACCATAGGTGTGTGGGTTCATTTCTGGATCTTCAATTCTATTCCATTGATCTTCCTGCCAGTCTCAGTACCATAACCATGCAGTTTTTATCACTATTGCTCTGTAGTACAGTTTGAAGTCAGGGATGGTGATTTCCCCCAGAAGTTCTTTTATTGTTGAGAATAGTCCTCACTGCTATCCTGGGTTTTTGTTATTCCAATGAATTTGCAAATTGCTCTTTCTATCTCTATGAAGAATTGATTTGGAATTTTAAAGGGGATTGCATTGAGCCTGTAGATTGCTTTTGGCAAGATGGCCATTTTTACTAAATTAATCCTGCCAATCCATGAGCATGGGAGATCTTTGCATCTTCTGAGATCTTCTATTTCTTTCTTCAGAGACTTGAGGTTCTTGTCATACAGATCTTTCACTTGCTTGGTTAGATTCATTCAAAGATATTTTATATTATTTGTGGCTATTGTGAAGGGTGTCATTTCCCTAATTTCTTTCTCAGCCTGTTTATCCTTTGAGTAGAGGAAGGCTACTGATTTGTTTGAGTTGATTTTGTATCCAGCCACTTTGCTGAAGTTGTTTATCAGGTTTACCAGTTCTCTGGTGGAAGTTTTAGGGTCACTTAAGTATACTATCATATCATCTGCAAATAGCGATATTTTGACGTCTTCCTTTCTTATTTGTGTCCATTTGACTTCCTTTTGTTGTCTAATTGCTCTGGCTAGGACTTCCAGTACTAGATTGAATAAGTAGGGAGAGAGTGGGCAGCTTTGTCTAGTCCCTGATTTTAGTGAGATTGCTTCAAGTTTCTCTCCATTTAGTTTGATGTTGGCTACTGGCTTGCTGTTTATTGCTTTCACTATGTTTAGGTATGGACCTTGGATTCCTGATCTTTCCAAGACTTTTAACATGAAGGGATGTTGAATTTTGTCAAATGCTTTCTCAGCATCTAGTGAGATGATCATGTGGTTTTTTTCCTTTGAGTTTGTTTATATAGTGAATTACATTAATGGATTTTCGAATATTAAACCATCCCTGCATTCCAGGGATAAAGCCTACTTGATCATGATGGATGATTGTTTTGATGTGTTCTTAGATTTGATTTTTGAGAATTTTATTGAGTATTTTTGCATCAATATTTGTAAGAGACTGGTCTGAATTTCTCTTTCTTTGTTGGTTCTTTGTGAGGTTTAGGTATGCGCGTGATTGTAGCTTCATAGAATGAATAGGGTATTGTTCCTTCTGTTTTTATTCTGTGGAATAGTTTGAAGAGAATTGGTATTAGGTCTTCCTTGAAGATCTGATAGAATTCTTCACTAAAACCATCTGGTCCTGAACTTTTTTTGGTGGGGAGACTTTTTAATGACTGCTTCTATTTCTTTAGGGGTTATGGGACTGTTTAGATGGTTTATCTGCTCCTGATTTAATTTTGGTACCTGGTATCTGTCTAGAAAATTGTCCATTTCATCCAGATTTTCCAATTTTGTTGAGTATAGGCCTTTGTAGTAGGATCTGATGATTTTTTAAATTTCCTCAGTTTCTGTTGTTATGTCTCCCTTTTCAGTTCTGATTTTATTAATTTAGATACTGTCTTTGTACCCTTTGGTTAGTCTGGCTAAGGGTTTATGTACCTTATTGATTTTCTCAAAGAACCAGCTCCTGGTTTTGTTGATATTTCGTATAGTTCTTTCTGTTTCAACTTGGTTGATTTCAGCACTGAGTTGGATTATTTCCTGCCATCTACTCCTCTTGGATGTATTTGCTTCTTTTTGTTCTAGACCTTTCAGGTGTGCTGTCAAGTTGTTGGTATATTCTCTCTCCAGTTTCTTTCTGTAGGCACTTAGAGTTATGAGTTTTTCTCTTAGTACTGCTTTCATGGAGTCCCACAAGTTTTGGTATGATGTGTCCTCATTTTCATTAAAATTCTAAAAAGTCTTTAATTTTTTTCTTTATTTCTTCTTTGACCAAGTCTTCATTGAGTAGAGCGTTGTTCAGTTTCCATAAGTATGTGGGCTTTCCATTGCTTTTGTCATTATTAAAGACCAGCCTTAGTCCATAGTGATCTGATATGGTGCAAGGGATTATTTCAATCTTTTTGTATCTGTTGAGGCCTGTTTTGTGACTAATTATGTGGTCTATTTTGGAGAAGGTACAATAAGGTGCTAAGAAAAAGGTACATTCTTTTGTTTTAGGATGAAATGTTCTATAGATATCAGTTAAATCCATTTGGTTCATAACTTCTATTAGTTTCATTGTATCTCTGTTTAGTTTCTGTTTCCATGATTTGTCCATTGCTGAGAGTGGGGTGTAGAAATCCCCCACTATTATTGTGTGAGGTGCAATGTGTGCTTTGAGCTTTAGTAAAGTTTCTTTTCTGTATGTGGGTGCTCTTGCATTTGGGGCACAGATGTTCAGAATTGAGAGTTCATCTTGGTACATTTTTCCTTTGATGAGTATGAAGTGTCCTTTCTTATCTTTTTTGATTACTTTTGGTTAAAAGTCAATTTTATTTGATATTAGAATTGCTACTCCAGCTTGTTCCTTGGGACCATTTGCTTAGAAGATTGTTTTCCATCCTTTTACTCTGTGGTAGTGTCTGTCTTTTTCACTGAGGTGCATTTCTTGTATGCAGCAAAATTCTGGGTCTTGTTTATATATCCAGTCTGATAGTCTACGTCTTTTTATTGGAGAATTGAGTCCATTGATATTAAGAGATATTAAGGAAAAATGATTGTTGCTTCCTGTTATTTTTGTTATTAGAGGTGGAATTATATTTGTGTAACTATCTTGGGGTTGTTGGAAGATTACTTCCTTGCTTTTTGTAGGTTGTAGTTTCCTTCCTTGTGTTGGAGTTTTCCGTCAATTATCCTTTGAAGTGCTGGATTTGTGGGAATATATTGTGTAAATTTGGTTTTGTCATAGAATGTCTTGGTTTCTCCATCAATAGTAATTGACAGTTTTGCTGGGTATAGTAGTCTGCACTGGCATTTGTGTTCTCTTAGAGTCTTTATGATATCAGTCCAGAATCTTCTGGCTTTTATAGTTTCTGGTGAGAAGTCTGGTGTAATTCTTATAGGTCTGCCTTTATATGTTACATTACCTTTTTCCCTTACTGCTTTTAGTATTTTTTCTTTGTTTTGTACATTTGATGTTTTGATTATTATGTGATGGGAGGTATTTCTTTTCTGGTCTAGTCTATTTGGAATTCTGTAGGCTTCTTGTATATTCATGGACATCTCTTTCTTTAGGTTAGAGAAGTTTTCCTCTATAATTTTGTTGAAGATATTTACTGGCCCTTTAAGTTGGGAATCTTCCCCCTCATCTATACCTATTATCCTTAGGTTTGGCCTTCTCGTTGTGTCCTGAATTTCCTGGATGTTTTGGGTTACAAGCCTTTTGCATTTTGCATTTTCTTTGACAGTTGTGTCAACGTTTTCTGTGGTATCTTTTGCACATGAGATTCTCTCTTCTATCTCTTGTATTCTGTTGGTGATGCTTGCGTCTATGACTCCTGATCTCTTTCCTAGGTTTTCTATCTCCAGGGTAGTCTCCCTTTGAGAGTTCTTTATTGTTTCTACTTCCATTTTTAGATCCTGGATGGTTTTGTTTAATTCCTTTACCTGTTTGGTTGTGTTTTCTTGCAATTCTTTAAGGGATTTTTGTGTTTCCTCTTTAAGGGCTTCTATCTGTTTACCTGTGTTCTCCTCTACTTCTTTAAGGGAGTTATTTATGTCCTTCTTAAAGTCCTCTATCATCATCATGAGAAGTGATTTTAATTCTGAATCCTGCTTTTCTGGTGTGATGGGGTGTTCACGGCTTGCTATGGTGGGAAAACTGGGTTCTGATGATGCCAAGTAACTTTGGTTTCTGTTGTTTATGTTCTTGTGCTTGCCTTTTGCCATCTGGTTAATTCTAGTGATACCTGCACTCACTGTCTCTGACTGAAGCCTGTCTTTCCAGTTATCTTGCTTGTGTCAGAACTCCTCAGGGTCCAGATGTCTCTGTGATCCTGTGATCTTGAGCTCCAGCTGCTCTGAGTGCAGTGGCTCCTCTAGGATGTCTCAGGATATGGTGTCCTCACAGGAGCAGACCAGCTAGGTGTCTACTCCAGCCACAAGGACCAAGAGAGGGGTGGAAGAGGAGTGGTATTCCACAGGGGCAGGGTTTGGATGCCTGGTGGGTCCTGAGTGCCCCCTGCTGCCAGTTGTAGCTTTGGGGCATAGGGTAGTGGGAGAGTGTTCTAACCCACTGCTCTGAGTGCAGTGGCTCCTCTAGGATGTCTCAGGATATGGTGTCTTCACAGGTGCAGACCAGCTAGGTGTCTGCCCCAGCCACAAGGGCCTTTGTGATTATTACTGTCAATGGGGCCTCATCAGCTTGCCTAGGGTTGCCTTGAATTCACTCTCTAGGCTATGAGCCTTCCCAAAACAGCCTTCTGAGCAGCTGGATCACAAACTAGAGCCACCAGGCCTGGTTTTCTTCTCTTTATGTTTTGTATTATCTCTGACCTTCCCTGCGATGTTGTAAAGGAGAGGGGACAAAGGACAACCTTACCTTGTTGCTGGACAGGTGAAATTTGAGATTCTTTCGTTTTGATTTTGCAACATTCTTTATTGAGTTGAGGAAGAGTCTTTTTCTTTCCAGTGCACTGAGAGCTTGGACTCTGTCCCTATTAACATGATTATTTTACTTTCTTCTTTAGCCTATTGATGTAATGGGTTATGAGAACTCATTTTTAATGCTACAGCAGCCTTCAGTGTATGCGAGCTAAATTCCATTTCTGTGGTATATAGTTATTTTCATATTATTTCACTCAGTTTGCTGATATGTTCTGGTGGAATTATCTATCTGTGCTCATGACAAAGATTGATTGGTTATTTTTTTGTGATGTGTGTATCTGGTTCAGTATTAGCATAATGCTTGGCTCAAAGTATTTTCACTTTGCTTCTGTTTTCAGGAGAATATTACTGAGAGCTGGTATAAGTTCTACTTGACTGTTTGATAGAACTTGCCAATGAACCCACCTAGACTGTATGCTTTCTATTCTGGAATTAATGATGCTAGTTAGTTACTAAATAAAGGTCTTCTCAGATCTGGCACTGTTAAAGCTTGCTTAGATACCCATAGCAGTTTCTTTTTAGAGCCTAGTCAATGCTCATAATGATGGCTGTTTAAGCAGCAGAGTTTCCCATCTTCCCTCTGGAAGTTAGTGATCACTGCTGCCCACCTTAGCCCCTATGACCTACAAATTCATCAGAAAATCTATCTGGGAGAGCACTGGCCCACTAGCTTTGACATAGAATGGTCTATAGCTTTATCCTATAGGGAATTACTCTAGGGCCTCAGCATCAAATCAGGTTGGCTTTCTAATTTGGCTTTTCCCCCAAAACTCCATGGCCTGTTGTTATCTCATATGACTTTGGTAATCTGTATCTTCCTTTTCTGAAAGCATAAAATTATATTATGTGAGGATATTATGAGTTAATGGGGATTGCTTTTTTTTCTGCATGTCCTTCTTAGTGTTTATGGACTTAAATAAATGAAAAAAAAAATTCATCAGTTGCCATTATATAACAAACCAGGTATTAACCTATCTGTCCTAAAATCAATTTATATTGCTTCCATGAGATCCTGTACTTTTATAACAGACTTCTTCATTAAAATGTTAAATTGTTTAACCAATATCAATTCTCAAGCCTTTACTTTAGAGGACAGTTGTTTTCTATGACTGATTGGCATACCAGTAAAGGCCAGGTGGCATACCAGTAAAGGCTGGGTCTTACTTTGCCCTTTGGATAGTGAGTAGAAGCAATTTCAAGTCAAATTGCTTTTCTATGGAGCCCTTTGTCCAGATGCACTTTAACTGCACTCAAACAGAACAGGAAAAGATAAACTATAATGCCATTGTTATCAATTATAGGGTAGTTTATAGAAGGTAGAGTAGAGGGTCCTATGGGGAAAGGCAGCTAATTACTGGAGGGCATTGCATGTCTATTAGAAGTTGGTGGGGGTGGGGATGGTATATGGTACAGTAGCAAATCCTAGTATGTGTGAAGTATGTCCCCTGACAGACTAGATAAATATATGAAAGGCTAGCCCTTACAGGAAATCAAATAGCTTTCAACAAGACAGGGTTTTTTTTTTTTTCTTTTGGCCTTCCATGAATAGTCAAAAATTAGAGATAGAGTGCTTCATCTATTTTACAAACAATTGCAGAAGGAAGATGAAGCTTTGAACAACATAGGATCCAAGGGCCAAGGACCCAGTAACAACTCTATTTTGCAGCAGAATTATTAACTGTGTGTGGTGTTATTTTTAAGAATAGAGACAATGGGATCAAGCTGGGTGTCTTGAGGTCACTCTGAGGGAATAGGGAACACAAAAAGAATTTTAAACATCAAAGGCAGCAAGATGGAGAAACTAAATTTTTCCTTAAAATTAAGACAGACAGAAATACCTTGTTTCAGCACTACCTCTCTAAATTGTGTTGATTAATGTATGGGGGGAAAAAGAAAATGGGTTCAAATATCAGAAAGAGAGCCATCACCAGTTACAGATGATAATATCATCTATCAAAAAAAAAAAAAAAAAAAAACCTCAATACAATCAACAAACTTGCAATAGAAAATTATTTGAAGTAATAACAGAGTTCAGCAAGATATCCAGATAGATTGATCTAGAAAAATTGATTCAAGCTTTTCATTTCAGTAGAGGCTTACTCGGAATAACATTTAAAATGTTATTACTTAAAATAACAATAAATATTAGAAAGCGTCTTGGCTTTAACTAAATAAAAAATGTTCACGTCATCTCTGAGGAAAATTTTGAGACTTTAATAAAGAACATAAAATATAATTATTTTAATAAATAAAGACATTCTGCACTCTTAGGTAAGCTGTCTTGATATAATAAAAATGACTATTTTTCTAATGTTGATTTAAAATTCAATGAAATGCAATAAAAATCCTAGTTCCAGTTTTTCCAAAGAAATTCATTAAACTTAATCTAAAATTTATATAGCAGAATAAAAGTGAATAAAGAATCAAATCAATCTAAAAATTAAAGAACTTTGAAAATCAGATATTAAGATATACTGCTATTTGGAACCATGTTTTTTTGTTTTGTTTTGTTTTTTGTTTTTTTTGTTTTTTTGTTTTTTTGTTTTTTTGTTTTTTTGTTTTTTTTTTGTTAAAGTGATTGAATATCAGCAATTTCCTGGGATTGAAAGTATGTCAAAAGTACAAAAGAAAGTCATAGGTTTTTTTTTGTTTGTTTGTTTTTGGTTTTTTTTTTTGTTTTTTTTTTTTTTTTTACAGAAACTAATATTGATTAGGCAAAAAGATAAATGATAAATTAACCAGAGAAATAGAGTGTAAAAACTGACTTGCATACCTAATAGAAACAAAATGATAAAGAAGACATTGCCATCCGGGCACACTAGAAAATGCCTGTAATGCTAGCATATTGGAGGCTGAGGCAGGAGGATCATGTGTTTGCAACCAGCTTGGCTACATAAGAGGACCTTGCCGACAGAGGGGGGGAGGGAGAGAGGGAAAGAGAGAGGATAAAGAGAAAACAAAGACAGGAAAAGAAAGCTAGATTACATATTAATAAAGGCTATTTTGGTTAGTAAAATAGAGGAAATGATATGAAAACTATTTTTCTTTCTATATTTAGAAAAAAAATAAAACCAATGAGCATTGTATACAAAGGTTGATAAAAACTGGGCTGGAAATTTCAACATGAAAAGCAAAACTATGGAGTTCATAGACCAATAAGCGAGGGATACCTTTATGAATCCAAAGTGGCTGGAATAAATAAAATACATACCTAGGCAAAAACTGTAATTTGATTTTATCAAAACTAAGAACATTTGCTTATTGAACAACTTAGATAAGGTTGAGCATGTGCAGAGTAGAAAAATAATGTATCATGTTTACAGCACGGCTCACTGCCAAACATGGCAGCGCTGATCCTAGTTGAAAGCAAGCTCGTGGCAACTCAACACAGGAAACTAATAATATGAACAAGAAAATTTTAATCCGGACTATTCACAGAGCTAATAAACATAAGAACAATTCAATACTTACAGATCAGAAGGTCACACCTGAAGTCCACACATTTAAGACCACTTACATTGGAAAACTATAGAGAGCTAAGCTTTGCTAAAAGACTTTGGAGACGGAGCAGTAGACTGCATACCTGGCAGGGATCTCCTAGATGGTGCACTCATTTCAGAGAGCATTCTGGTTTTACTTCATCAAAGCAAGAAACACACATTCTGGTACTCTAAAACCCAGTGATTCTACTCCCTGGCTCATACGCTAAAGTTGTTCTCACAGACTGAAGAGAATGTGAGCAAACTGCCCCTCTCTGGCGTTGCACACTCTCTTCTGTTTTGGGTTTGGTTTGGTTTTTTGTTTTTGTTGTATTTTTGTTTTATTTTAACAACAGCAAAGAGCAAGATGCAATCTGAGTGTTAGGTAAAATGATGAGATGCACACTAGTTGAGTAGAATGTGGAATCTGGAAGAAATGTGTGCTGTACTAAGAACACTCCACAAGGATGGCCACTATTTTTAAAAGTAACCAAATCTAACAAGTGTTGGTGAGGGTGTGAAGAAATTGTCACCTTTGTATACTGTTACTCAGACTAAGAATTGAAGCAACTATAATAGAAAATAACATGGTAATTCCTAAAAAAAATTAAAATAAATGCACCCCACCATGCAGTAATTCCATATGTATATAGTATATATGCATGCATATGTATTATGTATGTATGTATGTATGTATGTATATAATAAGTGTAAACAGGGACTTGAAGCCATATTTGTGTAGCCATTTTATGATATCATTGTAACAGCTAAAAAGTAGAAGAACCTAGTATTCCTTAATGACTGGATAAATGAAGTGTGCTACAAATACACATGGAATACTACTTAATTATTATGCTGGGAATATGGAAGATGATTCAGTAGATAAAGTTACTGCCATGCAAGCATGATGATTTGAGTTTGGATTCCCAGAATATACATAAAATCCTGGAACATCAATGGAATGTCTGTAAGCCTAGTGTTGGTTGGGGGGGGGAGGGGAGGGAGTATATCTCAGGGTTTTGCTGGCCAGTTATTCTAGCTAAAATGTCAAGCTCTGGTTCGTTGAGAGCCTTTGCTCAAAAAAATATATGGTGGAGTATGGGAGGAGATGGCACCCAATGTCAGAATATATAACTAAACTTCCATCAGTCATAAATGAAATCCTTACTTGCTGGAAAAGGATAGACCTGAAGATCATTGTGTTTAGTTAAACAAGCCAGTCTAAAACAAAATATCATGTGTTTTCTGCTGTATATAAGTAGGAAGAAAGGCATACAATTTAAAGGTAAGTTCTAGCAAAAGGAAAATGGTAAAGAGTAGAGAGGATAAAATTGTGGTTAAAGCATGCATGTCATAATGAACTCTACCCCTCCACACAATTAAAATACACCAAAGAAAAGGACATTTCCAGGGAAACTAAGTGGAGACCATAAACTAATAATGACTGTCCCAACAGCAAATGCAAAGGAGACCCCTTCAGCCTGATGGGAGAGACCCTAAACAATAACGGAATGTGGTTCTGATACATCCTGGACCCTATGCGAATCTTGGAAACACCATGCCAAGTGAATGGGGTCAGCCACAAAAAAAAAAAAAATATTACATAATGCATCACATATAAACTATACAAGAAAAGGAACATGAGAGACACAGCATATAAGAGCTAGATTACCAGAGCTGGAGGGAAGAAGAATTGAACTGACATGGCTAACGATTGAAGATTGTTAAAGATGCCCCTAAATTCTTTGCTATCTGGGGCCTTTGCTTGACACCATCATGGCCTCGATGACTATGTTGGATCTTAGCATGTCTGCAAATTAAAATGTTCTGAAAATAGATCATGATAACGCCTCTGCACATTGAGATGGCATTCACATCACTGATGTGTGCCTTTCAAATGGCTTGCATGGTAAAGTCCATGCTAAGTCTATTTTACAAAAAAAAAAAAAATCTTACACACACCAGTTGTACTCACTTGAACATATATGCCAGTGGTACGTTTTGCATTGGCTGCCTGTGAGATGAGTCTGTAACAACATGGGAAGGGGCATTTGTTTAAAAGGATGTGAATGGATAACACGAACTAGAGCTATATAGGCTGTGAAAGAAGAAGCAGGGTGAACTGGACTGCGTGCCTGAGTTCTGGATGAGAACTGAACCGAAACCCAACCTAAACATCCCAGTTAGCAAGAGAACTGCTCTATTTGTCTAAGCAAAGTGCCTGTGTCCTAGCAGACAATAGGATTGCACTGTGATGTCTCAGAATAAGATGCTTGATTCTGAAAGGCGTTCCTGGAAGACAAATAAAAATGTATCTCTGAGGCTAGAAAAATTAACACTTTTACTGGGCTCCATCAGCACTCTCATGTTAATTAATTTATTCCTTCTTTGAATTTTTATCACACTCTTTATTCACAATACTGTAATTCATTAAAGATGCCCCTAAATTCTTTGCTATTCTGCCTACTAATAGGGGAAGTTGACTCCCATTCCTTTTGAATAAGACTGAGTAATGATAGCTTTGACCAAAGTGACCCAAGTCAGGCAATATGCCCAACAAGGCTTGATCCTTTCTCAGGAATGTTTGACTCTGCTGCCTCCCAGACTGTGGCTGGGGAATTTGGCTACTGGAGAAGTTGTAAGCAGGAGTTCCAGGTGACTGGTTGAGTCATCCTTAATCACACTAGTCATGCTTTGGCATAAGACAGCTGAGACAAGACACCAGCCAAGAATTAACAAGTGAAGTCTAGTGTCTGAACATCTAACCACAAAGCAGTCAGTTAGGAGCCCCAAACCTGTTGTTTTCCAGCAAGTGGTAACTGTCAACACAGCAGTCACCAACATGGCGGCTGTCATAATTCACAGTGCAATTGCTTACACTGCTGTTCACTGTTGCTTCTGCAAGTAATCCCTGCTTGTCCTCTGACATCCCATTCCAGGACCCCCTAGAGGATGCCTGAGGCCTCAGATGGTAAATCTGATATTCATGATATCCCTGTTCAGTGTACCTGTGCATCTGATAACCAAGACAGCTACAAAGTGACTGACAAGCTGGCAGTGAGTACAGAACGGGTTCTCAGTTCAAAGAGAGGATGCATGTTGCAGGTGAGATGGGACAGGATACCAAGATGTCATTCACCACGATGCTCAGAGTGGCATGCTATGCAAGAAGTAAGTAACTTCTGTGAATTTTCAATTGTTGTTTTCTGACTATGGTGGCCATGGTCACTCTAAACTTTATAAAGTTGAACTGCATTTGTAGGGGTCTACATTACAACATGTAATGTGTATCTGTGTGGGAGAGAGCTCCTGCTACCTTATACTCTGGCTATGCAAGGGTATCATTTCTCTGTACCAGAAACATGCAAAAGTCTCTCTATATTTCTGATCTATCCCTTTAGAGCATTTCTGTTTGCATTTGTCATTAACTGCTCACACATATGTTGCACATAAGTTGCATTAATATTTACATTTAT
This sequence comes from Arvicanthis niloticus, assembly GCF_011762505.2. Classification (NCBI taxonomy): domain Eukaryota; kingdom Metazoa; phylum Chordata; class Mammalia; order Rodentia; family Muridae; genus Arvicanthis; species Arvicanthis niloticus. Next base: position 26,068,639 of record NC_047665.1, on the reverse strand, counting down.
CTGTTCTTACACATACACAGATAAATGACCTTATGTCTGACAGCTAACAAAATATCTTGGATGTAGATCTATATCATGATTTTAGAGCAGCCTGTTCTTCTTATGGCCAGCAAAGGTAGGGTGTAATCACCCACTGTTATTTGGCTTTTCTTAGTCATTTGCAAATGGTTACAATGGATAACTTTGTAGTTTTGTCCTGTGCTCAAGGCTGTGCACATAGATATGATGATATATTGACAACTTGCTCTTCTAAGTATTTGAACTTACTCACATGTCACTAAGAGTGAAGAAGGTGGGCCAGGCGGTGGTGGCGCACGCCTTTAATCCCAGCACTTAGGAGGCAGAGGCAGGCAGATTTCTGAGTTCGAGACCAGCCTGGTCTATAGAGTGAGTTCCAGGATAGCCAGGGCTACACAGAGAAACCCTGTCTCGAGAAAAAAAAAAAAAAAAAAAAGTGGTGAAGGTACTGCTAGCAGGGTGTGCTATCAAGCACTGTGCTTTATACAAATCTTATAATTTAAATTTCTGAATTAATCTGATTTGCATATCAATACTATTTATGGTTTTTGGCTATTTCCCATTGAAATGTCACCTATGTTAGACAACTTGCAGGCAATCTTTACATATCAACTAATCCTGTGTCAAAATGGGTACATTCTTTAAATTTTTTTCATAACATTATCAATATTCCTTTTTCATTAATCTAAATTAAATATTTTAATAACTTGAATTTGTGAACCTATTTTTATACTTCCTAGCCTTCTCTGTGCCATGATTTTTTCTTTTTCATTTTAATTAAATTTTTCTTAAGATAAGGGCTTACCCTGTAGCCCAGATGGCAATGTCCCTACTTTAGCCTCCAAGTGTGAGCCACCCTACATTATTTGATTTGTTCATTAAATTCTACATTCTCCTATAATAACAGAGTCAAATTTTACATGTAAGCATATTTAAATAACATATAGTTGATGCACAGTGAAACAATTCAGTACAGACAGTTAAATACATACACACATATTAAGTGTGAGGCTTAGATACTTTAATATGTGAACATACCACAACTCCACCTCTCATTAATTTGTCACCCAAACACAATGCTTTAAATCTTGGTATTACAGTTCTTACCCCCAAAGTCTCACTTTCATCCCATAATGCTTAACAGTCCCAATACTGTTAAGAAGCCCAACGTGTCTTCTGAGAGTCAAGGTACTCTCTTAACAGAACCTCTGTAAAGTCAAACCCAAATCATTTTCACTACACAGTGGCAGAGCATAAAAATTTCTATTGCAAGAGTGGGGAACAGGAGACTAACAAGGAAAGATCAAAACAAAGCAAGACAAAAACTCATCAGGGCAAATACAAACTTTGAGCAGCCGTATCTGGCATTTGGAGATCATGGTGGAATTAGCTGGACTCTGGTAGTGTTGGCAGCCCTGTCCCTCTACCTTTGCTTCCTATAGCACATGTGTCCCCTCTCTTTGGTAGCTCCTCTCCCTCCTTAGCAAGTGCCAGACTAGATGGCAGTGGTGACTAAGGACGGAATTTTCACATACTGATGCTGGGGATGTAGACTCTTGCAGCCAATACACCTTGCTGGCTAAATCTGAGAAAACTTTCCTTAGGCAGTTGTTTTCAGGTAGAGAAAACCAAACTTGGGTGCATTTCCAGTTGACTCTCTCTCCTTTCAAATGAATTTGCATTTTCATAAGTTGGGGGCTTTGATGGGTGTCCTGTACTGACCCCCTGACTTAGGATGAATGCTATCTTAGCTTGAATTTTTGCCTGCCAACCAAGTTAGTCCATTACTTCTAAATTCAGCCTCACTAAAGTTCTCAGCACATTGGCTGAATGAAGCTGGTTTCTTTGCCAGATTGCAACATGAATGATCTCTAGTCTGGTTTCTGATAGGGTCCCTGTTCTCTCCTCTGAAATGTCATGAACTAGACCTCCATCATCCACGATTTTCTCAGCATCTGGTCTTCTAAGATCCCATCAGCCCATTACACTTTGTTTGCAGCATTCTGGGACTTCTTTACTCTGTCTCTTTAGACCTTTTCAATGTTCTTCTAAAGTCAGCTCAAGAGACCAGTGAACCACATAGTCAGCCCCACTTCACAGTACCAAGTTTCTATATTGGTTGCTTTTCTTGTTGTGTCAAAATAAGCCAAGAAATAAGAAATGAAGGATTTATTTTGACTCACAGTTTTCAGAGACAATTCATCATGGGGCAGAAGCATGGGGCAGCTGATCGATCACATTGCATCTCAGTCAGGATGAAACTGTAGAAAGTTAAACTGCAGATATGTGGGGCTTGGGGCTGTCACATTACAACAAACTGGTACATCAGCCCCTTGTCTCCTTTGTATTTTATCTGGTACACCAGCCCATAGGATGGTGTTACCTACATTCATGGTAGATCTTCCCTCCTCAGTTAAACTAGAAATATCCTCATAGCCATTTCCAGAGGTGCATTTCAAGGGTGATTTGAAGTCTGGTCAAGTTGACAATGAGGATTAGTTATCACATGCCTTTGAAGTTGCTTAGTCTCTGGCATTTTGTCACCATGTTGGAAAGCTGAATAACATATGTATGTTATGAATACTTTGTTCTAATCTATAATTTCATTATTCTTCTTTCTCTTTTTTAAAAAAGTGTTAGAAGTTTTCTAAAGGAGAAATCTGTTGAGCTCTGTCGTGCACATATATGTATACACACACACACACAGAGAGAGAGAGAGAGAGAGAGAGAGAGAGAGAGAGAGAGAGAGAGTTACACTTCCACAAGGCTTTCTTGAGGATTCCTAAGAAAGTGTTTGGTCTCGTGCCATCCACTTATAGCTACAATCACTGATGGTTTGTTGTTAGTGAAAAGGTTAATGCAAGCCACATTAAAACTGAAGTGAACAAAATATTTGTTATAACAAATCAACATATTTTAAAATTCATAGCTCTGTTCATTCTAGCTCCGCCTAAGCCACAGGTGTTTCCATGTTTGAGATTAGGCATGAATGGTCAAAAGGAGAATATTTTCCTAAGGTCTTCACTAAAAGCTTCTTGCCAGAGAAGCTGAGGGCAGAAAATCTTAACACTAATATGTCAATACCACTGCCAAGTGAAGAGTACTCAGGTAGAACAAATCTCAAAAATATCACAAGAGTTAAAATCGTCTTTACTAAACATATAATCAGCTGTCCAATGGCATATTTTTGTGAACACGGTATATGTATCTTTTGTGTAAAGATCTCTTATTTGGCATGGAGGGTGACTGGGGGAAGGGAGTGCTAATGTATTCAAATGGCTTATTCAGATCACACAGTGGTGAATCAAGGAAGTGAGCCAGAAACAGCTGCCAGCATCCATGGTGAACACCCACAGCACCAGGCTGATATGAGCAGCCATTAATCTTTGCATCCATCAGGTTTCAAAAGCTGTGGTATTTCTGCCACCTTCCCCCTGAGAGCCCTGCCTTCTGGTACATGCTTCAAGAACACATTCTCAGAGCCTCCCTCTGCCAGGAAGACTTGGCCCATCGCAGGCATATCAATTGAAGCTCTGTGGAAACTTTTGAGTCTTTTTTTTTTTTTTCTTTTAAGAAAGAAAAACACTTAGGCACAACTGAAAAAATAAAAAGATGATGAAAGAAAGAAATCAGAAACCTTAAATTCTGTTCTGAGATCTGGGCTTGTGCCAGATTGGTGGGAACAACTTGCAAATTCTTCCTCAGAAGCTTTTGGTCTGCAGTGACTCAGCTCTCTGTAGGATGCATCAATAAAGTACTCCTTGTTTGAGAGGAGTCACAGAGTCCTTGAATTCTGCCGATTCAGTACAAGAAAGATGTGATTGCAGCCAGAAGAGATGACCACACACCTCCTGTGCTTTAATATATCTTAAATCCTCTAAGAATGACAACTAGGGTTGGATTCCTCACTCCTGAATGTGTTTGCCCCAAAGTCTGAACAAAAACAGGTACCTAGGGCGAAATACATAATTTAAAAAATGTCAGATCACTATGTGGTCTTTTCTTGATAAATCTGTACCTGTTTTAAGATGTGACTACCTCACTCAATCCAAGAAATAATACATAAATAAATAAATAAATAAATAAATAAATAAAGTCGTCTCGGCTGTGCTAATAGAATGGGTGCAAACAAAGCCAAACATCACTTGTCTTGTCCTCATTAAAGTGCTGCTTTCTGAGCTCTGGCTGATGAAGTCAGTCAGAATTTGATAGTGTGGGAGGAAACGCAGGCATCCATCATACACTAAATTCTGTGGATTCTAAAGTCCCTGACATGAGCCTCAGGGTTTCCTGTATACTAAGCAAGTGTTTCACCACTTAATTATACCTGGACCCTTGATTTCTTTTTCAAATCAGTGAGAAGATAGCAATAGTAACTGATGGTGAGTTTCTATGGAATCAGAGATCTCTACAGTGGCAGAGTAAAAACCAATGTGTATTTGTTTTACCATTAAACCAACAAAACAATGAGAAACCCATCAAAATCAATTTTATTAAGGTCTGGAAATTAAGCACATTTAATTGAAGAAAGGTAGTTTTGAACTGTTGACCCTTAGTAAGGGATTTGGGTTCTCATAGCTTGTCCATTGGAGCCCATTACCCATGGCAGACACAAGCATGATTTGGAACTTCCCCAAAATTCTCATCTCCAGATCAACAGCACAGTTTGACCCAACTTGGAGGGTCTGCTGCCTGAAGATCTCTGGCTACATAGCCTCTGCTACAGGGTCACCTTCCAAAATTGTGCAGCCCCACAGCTACATCAGACTATGTCACTGTTTGGGCCAAATCAGTACTTGGCTAAAAGTTTCAAAGGAAAATTTTCTGGCTTTTTATGTACCTGAAGACATAAAGGGCCACACACATAGACAGAGTTATGCACATTCTTCGAAGACAGAAGATCCCGGTCTCCCATTTCTGGCTGGCCTTGAGATTCTGTATAAGTATGAAGTGTGAAGTGAAGGCTAAGGCAGAGCTGAGGGATTTCAATATCAAGTACTTGCCCCGACTCACACAGAGTCCCCCACTAAAGAGTATAAAATTTCGTGGTTTGAGAGAGGCAAGGAAATTTCTGGTCAATCTTTATCTGACCACTGTTCAAACTAAACAAATGTTTGGTGAATTTGCATTATAGAGCTAAAAGGAATTTTCAGAGTGAGCTAAAGACTTCAACTGAACCAACAGCAATAAAGACAGTCTACAGGGAGGACTGATATCCAGAGTTGCTACACTGCATTGTCTAAACTATTCAACATTCTATAAAATATCATAAGCCATAGAGAAAAGTTGAGTTCATATTAAGGAAAAATTCAATAGATGAGCAAATCTTTTACATCAGTTATTATACATGCTGTGTAAGAATCAATGGGAGTTTTACCTAAAAAGCTAAAGTTGTTTAGTACCTAAAATATAATATAATAAACTGTATTAGTAGAATAAAAAACAAGCACTGAGCACTGAACACAGATCTACTCCAGAGGTTTGCGACTGCCTCCTCTAACCCAGAAGCCTGTTCTATACAACCAAACAGCCACATGCAGACCAGACCAATATGAGCCAGAACAAGCCAGTCCATCCACCCAACACCACTTGTAACCTCTCCTCTCAGGACCCAACTGCCAAACCACTACATGATGGGCCCAACACAACTTGACCAGGTAAGATAGTCAGTTGTCCCTGACTACTTGTGACTGTCTACCCTGCCCAGGAGTCTTCTCTGGCCAAATTGCCACAGCATAGACCCAAACAGTCAGTCCTTCCACCCTGACCACCCGCATCCATTTCCTCACACAGTGAGCCTTCTTCAGCTGACCACCCACAACTGGTCCAATTTGGTAAGGAGGTAGTAATGCAGTCCTCTCACTTGATTCATCCTCCCAGCACCTCTCCCCCACAGCAGCCCCGAGTGCCACCCACTTGTAGCCCTCTGGTGGGCTGGAAACACATAGCAAAAGATCCAATCTACAACCTAACTCCAGATGCTCAGGTTTCATCAGAAAAACATAAGCAATATGAAAAACTAAGATGATATGCACCCCTCAAAAAGCACAAACCTCATAGCAATAGTGGTCCCCATGGAGAATGGTTGAGATGAAATTCAAGACTTAGAATGTTTATTTATGAGCATGTTCCAAAAGCTCAAGGAATTTAAAGATGACACAAATATCTGAATGAACTGAGAAAGGACAAGAATAAATTGATTAAAACCAAGACAATACAAACAAATAACTTCGTGTAAAGTATAGAAGAATTCAGGATATGAAAGGGGAATTCAATTAAAGGGACAGAAACAATGAAGAAAATCCAAACTGAAATAAAACTAGAAATTAAATGTTCATTTAGACAAAAACTCACTAGTAAGCCTCTCCATCAAAGGGACCACATGGAAGACACAACACAGAGCTTGAAGACAAGGAAAAGGAATTACATCATTCATTCAAAAAATGTCTTTTTTAAAAAAAATACAAATAGAGCAACTACAGAATGCTAAATCTATAAGTTACGGGGAGGAGAATTCCAGATCAAAGGCAGAGAAAACATTTTGAATAAAACCATAAAAGAAAATTCCCCAAATCTCAAAAAGGAGATGCCCATACAGATTCAAGAGGCTTATAAAGATACAAGAAATGCTCGGACAGATACAAGAGGCTTACAGAACAACAGTATACTGGACCAGACATTCCCCACAAAATATCACAGTTAAGGCACTGAAAATACAAGATAAGGAAAGGATATTGGAAAATGCTGAGAAAAAGGCCACATCACCTATAAAGTCAGGGCTGTTAGAATAACTACAGATTATTTGATTAAAACATTTAAAGCCAGAAGGATTTAAAGAGATACATTTCAAGCCTGAAAGGTCACAGCTGCCAAGTCAGAGTATTATACTCAGCAAAGCCTCTGTGTACTTTCTGTAGTTTCTATTGCAATTGGTATCTAACTATATTCTCCTATGGCCATATAAAAATCAGAATATTTTTTTCAATTTTTTTATATTTGCTGAGATGTATTCTGTCTTTCCCTGTGGTTGATTTTAGAGAAAGTTCCACGGGATGCTGAGAAGAATGTGTATTCTTCAGTGTTTGGGTGGAATGTTCTGTAGACATCTGTTACATCCATGTGGTTCATATCATTCAATGCCAGTATGCTCCTGTTTATTTCTTGTCCAGATGACCACTAAATTTATATAATTTAAAAGAAAATGATGGATTTCTAGATTCATGTAACCTACAAAATCAAAACAAAATGAAATAAATAATTTAAATAGGTCTATAACCAACAGTAAGTTTGAAACAATAATAAAATATCTCTCAACCCAAACCACCAGGATCAAATAAATTCACTACAGAATTCTACCAGACTTTCAAATAAGAATATTCACCAATGTTACTCTAATTATGCCACAAAATAGACATAGAAGGAATGCTTGTAAACTCATTTATTAAAAGCCAGTATTACCCTGACACAAAGCTCACCAACACCAACAAAATATCATTCGTCATAGTGAAGTTGGCTTTATTCCAAGATTGAAGGGATGGTTCAACACATGTAAATTAATAAATATAATTTGTCTCAAAACACAAAGATAGAAATTGCATGACCATCTCATTAGATGTAGAAAAGGCCATTGACAAAATCCAACATCCATTCATGATAAAAAGCCATGGGGAAGAAAGGATACTACTTCATATAATAAACGTTATATATCGCAAACCTAAGCCAACATCATAAAGTGCACAAAAAATTAAAGGCATTCCCACTAAGACAAAGGACAAGAAAAGACTGTCTACTCTTATTATATAATATTGTGCTTGAGTATCAGCTAGAGCAATAAAAGAAAAGAAAGGTATAAAGGTATATAAAATAAGTTAGAAAAATAAAGTATCCCTTGCTGCATATGACATGGTCCTATACATAAGAGCCCTAAAGACTTCACTAAAACAAAACAAAACAAAACAAAACAAAACAAAAAACCCTGTTAGCGTGGATAAACTAAGAAAAGTAAAAGGATTCAAAATTAACCTATACAAAACATTAGCCTTTTTATATACCAATGAAAAACACACTGAAAAAGAAATTGGGTCAAGAACCTCACTCACAGTAACCACAAAAAGTAAAATTATTTGTCAATCAACTGAGCCAAGGAAATGAAGGGCCTCTCCAACAAAAACCTTTAAGACCGTGAATAATTGAGAAAAACACTAGAAAGTGAAGAAAAGTCCTACTTTCGGGGAGCAAAAAAATCACTGTGAAAATGCCAAACCAAAAGTAATCAACAGATTCAACCAATCCTAGTCAAGATCCCAGGGCCACTCCTCACAGACACAGAAAACACAATCTTAAAATTAGTGTGGGACATCTTTCCCTCTTCTGAGATCTTCTTCAATTTGTTTCTTCAGAGACTTGAAGTTCTTATCATACAGATCTTTCATTTGCTTGGTTAAGATTCACACCAAGGTATTTTATATTATTGGTGACTATTGTGAAGGGTGTCATTTCCCTAATTTCTTTCTTAGCCTGTTTATCCTTTGAGTAGAGGAAGGCTATTGATTTGTTTGAATTAATTTTATATCTAGCCACTTTGCTGAAGTTGTTTATCAGGTTTACCAGTTCTCTGGTGGAAGTTTTGGGGTCACTTAAGTATACTATCATATCACCTACAAATGGTGATATTTTTACTTCTTCCTTTCCTATTTGTATCCAGTTGACTTCCTTTTGTTGTCTAATTGCTCTGGCTAGGACTTCCAATACTATATTGAATAGGTAGGGAGAAAGTGGGCAGCCTTGTCTAGTCCCTGATTTTAGTGAGATTGCTTCAAGTTTCTCTCCATTTCGTTTGATGTTGGCTACTGGCTCGCTGTTTATTGCTTTTACTGCATTTATGTATGGGCCTTGAATTCCTGATCTTTCCAGGACTTTTACCATGAAGGGGTGTTGAATTTTGTCAAATGCTTTCTCAGCATCTAGTGAGATGACCTCACACCAGTCAGAATGGCTAAGATTAAAAACTCAGATGACAGCAGATGCTGTCGAGGATGTGGAGAAAGAGGAATGCTCCTCCATTGTTGGTAGAATTGCAAGCTGATATAACCACTCTGCAAATCAGTCTGACAGTTTCTCAGAAAATTGGACATAGTATTACCTGAGAACCCAGCTATACCACTCCTGGGCATATACTCAAAAGATGCTCCAACATATAACAAGGACATATGTTCCACTATGTTCATAGCAGCCTTATTTATAACAGCCAGAAACTGGAAACAACTCAGATGTCCCTCAACAGAAGAATGGATACAGAAAATGTGGTACATTTACACAATGGAGTATTACTCAGCTATTAAAAACAATGAATTCATGAAATTCTTAGGCAAATGGATGGAACTAGAAAATATCATCCTGAGTGAGGTAACCCAATCACAAAAGAACACACATGGTATGCACTCACTGATAAGTGGATATTAGCCCAAAAAGCTTGCAATACCCAAGATACAACTCACAGACCACATGAAGCTCATGAAGAAGGAAGACCAAAGGGTGGGTGCTTTGGACCTTCTTAAAAGGAGTAACAAAATACTCATAAGAGCAAATATGGAGACAAAGCATAAGACACAAACTGAAGAAGGGGTCATCTGAAGACTGTTCCACTGGGGTATCCATTCCAAGTGCAGTGACCAAAGGTAGAAGCTGATATGGATGCCAGGAAGTGCGTGCTGACATGAACCTAATATAGCTGTCTCTTTAGAGGTCTGCTAGAGTCTGACATATGCAGAGGTGGATGCTCACAGCTAACCACTGAACTGATCATGGGGTTCCCAATGAAGGAGTTAAAGAGAGGACTGAAGGAGCTGAAAGGGTTTGCAGCCCCATGGGGAGAGCAATACCAACCAACCAGAGCTCCCATGACTCCAGCTATATATGTAGGGGAGGGACCCATGACTCCAGCTGCATATGTGGGGGGAGGGTGGCCTTGTCTGGCATAGGTGGGAGAGGAGGTCCTTGGTCAAGTGAAGGCTGTATGTCCCAATGTGGGGGAATTCAAGGGTGGGAAGGTAGGAGTGGGTGGATGGGTGGGGGCACACCTTCATAGAAGCAGGAGGGTGGGATAGGGGATTTCTAGGGGGGGAATAGGGAAAGGGGATAACATCTGAAATGTAAATAAATAAAATATCCAATAAAAAATTTTTAAAAATTAGTGTGAAAGCAGAAAAGACCAAAGTCACCTAAATAAGTTATGGGTAAAACAAATAGTATGTTATGTGAGTCATTCCCATTCCTGTTAAATTATACTACAGACTAATAGTAACAAAAACAACATGGTACTGATGCAAAAAAAAAAAAAGAGTGATGAATAGAATAGAATAGAATAGAATATTCACATATAAGTTCAGGTGACTATAACTACTGATTTGTTGTAAAAAAAAAAAAAAAAAGCCAAAAATTATACACTGGAGTGATATAGAAATGGCTCAGTGGTTAAAGGTGCTGGTTGGTCTTCCAGAGGACCTGAGTTCAAATCCTATATATGGTGGCTCACGACCGTTTATAATGTGATCTGTTGCTTGCTTCTGGTGTGTCTAGAGACAGTGTACTTGTACATACTCATATACATAAGATAAATAAATAAATCTCTTTTAAAAATATACACTGGAGAAAAGACAGAATTATTGACAAACATTGCTGAGAAACTTGAACATAAACATGTAAAAGAATAAAAAGAGATTTTTATATCTCATCCTGCACAAAGCCCAACTCCAAAGGTTTAAAGACCTTAGTATAAGAATCGGTACCCTGTACCTTGAAGGCTGAGCACTGGGGGGGGGGGGGAATCTGAGGATGGGGGGGGCTGGGGGTAGGTGGGTAAACACCCTCATAGAAGCAGGAGTAGGGGGGATGGGATACAGGGTTCCTGGGTGGTGGGGGAAATGCTGTAAGGGGATAAAATTTGAAATGTAAATATTATATCCAATAAAAGAGGGGAAAAAAGAAAAGCAGAACCAACATTCTTAATAAAATGTCAGCCCTCTTATAAAAAAAAAAACTATCTTGATACTAAAATTTGTTTTGAGAATTGTATATTGCAGAATGATCAGCCTTGGTGTATCTACTCAACAAGCAAGCTGGGCAAACCTGCTCAAACCTCTGAGGTCTGGGAGTTCCATCTGGAGGCAGTGAAGACACAGCATCAGAGGATTGTCAATTTGCTCTTCCCCCCACTCCTCTTCTAATATCTCAATGCCCATAATCAGCTTGAAGAAGCTAATGAAGAGTCAGCGCCCCTATTCCCTGGGCTTGGGGACTAAGGTGGTAAATGTTGGATTGTCTTTCTAGGGAAAAGTAGTGGTTTCGTGGGAATAGAGAGGATTAGCTAGGGGTTAATTGCATAGCCATACCTATTAGTAGAAATCTGTATAATTAGTATCAAGATGAACATATAAATTCTTAAATGGCACCAATTTACTTTGATTACAAATTTTAAGGTTTTCATTGGCATGAGCTTCTTAGTGATATAAGAGTGAGATAAATAGTGTTACTCTCATAGGCATTATACCAGTATAACACATTTAGGAATACAAAGCTTAGACCCAGTCCGTCTTTAACTTTTTTTAACTGATTTGAGAAGGTCAGCCTGTGAGTTAAGGGACTATAGCAAATTCATGGCTTGGAGTTTATTATAAGGGTGTACTCTATGTTTTATTTAGAAATAGCTGAGTGGAGTTAACAGGCAACAGTCCAGATTACCTTACATGGATAGTTGGTTTTCAAAACATCAGAAATCCTTAGAATTGACATCACAAACATTTCTGTATTAATGTTCATTTTGATTAGAGACCTGTCTGCTCTGGACAGCTTCCTATATTGAATTCTAAGAAATTGAGCATCCTTGGAGTTACTCCAGTTGTGGTGAGACAGCCACTAGGCAAGAATTGCCACTTTCCTTCTACAGACAAATTACTGTCCAGAAAAGGACACACATGCAGAATAGTCGACTGATTATATCTGCCTAGACAGAGTAATCAGCCCTTAATAATTCTGCAGCACTAAGGTCTGTCAGATGATCCTGGGCCAGAAGGCAGAAGAACAAATGCTCCAACATTTTGAAGTAGAGCGAGTGTCCAGGTGTTCAGAGGTCTCTATAAATTGGCTAAGTTTTAGAAGCTATGCTTTGTGCTTCCCACAATTATAGATAACTCAGTCATTCTGGATTTCTGGCAGGGTTGAAAACTTATAGCTATTTACCTTGAGAGAAAAGATTTGAGTGGATGGTCAGCAGCTGACATTCATCCTAAAGCCAGGTTCAGAACTAAATGTTTTAGTTAGGATAGATGACAGAGGAGCTGGTTAGTCAACAAAAGGATGGACTGGGTATTAGGACTATCTTGTACCTCACTGGTACAAATTGGCATAATTATGCTCTAATTGTATTTTGAGAGAAAAATTTCATTTTAACAGGAAGGGTGATGTGTAGGAGGAGCTAAGGTGGGAGGAGTACTGAGAGGAAGAAAAGGAGTAAGAAGAGGAGAAGAAGGAGAAGAGAAGCTAGGTGATGAAGAGAGAAAGAGGGGGGAGACAGGGAGGCAGATGTTCATGTATCTCCACCAGTCAAAGATAGTTGTTATATCTAGTTTGGGTAGTGGGTTACACCTCTGATTGAACAATACCAAACTTATAAAGCCTATGATTAACATGTTTTTAAAAAATGTATAAATGCAAAAAGGAAAAGGGGGCATGGGATAGGAGTTTTCTAAGTGGGGGAAATGGGGAAAGGGGATGGCATCTGAAGTGTAAATAAAAGATCTAATAAAAAAATAACAAATAAAGGGTCAGCTAGATGCTGAGAAGGTAAAAGTGCCTGCAAAAAAAAAAAAAAGAATCGGTACCCTGAAACTCCCAGAGATAAAATTAAGGATTTACCCTTCAAAAGAGAGGTCTATGTAAGGATTTTTTTTTTTTAAATAAGACTCCTTAGCACAGCTTTAAGACTAACAATCCAAAGATGGATGCCTTGGAAGTAAAAAGTGTCTGCATAGCAAAGTGTCAATCAAGTAAAGACATGGCCCACAGAACAGGAGAAACTATTGTCATCTTATACATCTTCTAGAAGATTCCTAACTACAATACACAAGAAACAAACAAACAAACAAACAAACTCCAAAAACCAAACAACCAAATTTTAAAATCTGGCTATGAGACTAAACAGAGTTGTCTAAAGAATTAGAGATGGCTAGAAAACACTGGAAAATTGTTCAACATCCTTAGATATCAGAGAAATGTGAATTAAAACTACTTCAAGATTCTGTTTCATGGAAGTCAGAATGGCCAGCATCCCAAGGATACAAATGGCAGCCAATGTTGCCATAAATGCGGTGAAGAGGAAGAGTCTGTATACTGCTGTGGGGACTGTAAACTAGAGTAACCACTTTGGAAATCAGTCTGGTGGGTTCTCAAAAATATCTAGAAAACCAGCCATACCATTCATAGACCAATACACGAAGGAATTTATATCCTGCTTGCTTGATCATTGCAACTCTATTTACAACTTCTAGGAAATAAAATCAGCCTAAATGTCCAACAACCACCAAAGGGATAAAGAAAACTACAGTACAGAAGCATAATGGAATTTTATTATTCTAGTAAGAAAACTAGGGAAGGGGATAACAGGGCCCTACCACGGATGGCTGAACTATTATCAACTAATAGTTTTTTTGGAGAAGGGAAGGTATAGTGTCCAGTTGTATAATGTCTGGAACTCTACCAGGCTCTAATAGACAGTTCTAAACCCATGGTCACACAGACAGCCATGGTTAGACCCTGTGGTCCTGAACATGGGAAATGGATGTCTGGGGAAGAGGAAGACGTTGCTGGGGAGGAAAGGAAATAAAAGTAGGCAAGGTGGAAAGTTATCAGAATGCATTACCTATATGATGCTGTCAAAAACAAAATTTATTTATAAAACAAACAAACAACATAAAAGAACAAAATTGTATGACACTTTAAAGATGCAGAAAAAATGGGATTAGGTTTTGTTATCAAAACCAGCTACTAAATGTATGAGACCCATGAAGAAAGTTTCTTAGCACAATAAATGGATCTGTGGGAAATCAATGGATAACCATCCTTGACACAGAAAGTTTCCTCCATAAAAGCAGGAACAAAAGTGTCTGTTCTTGTGTGTCCATTTAAAGCTGGTTGTTCTGATCAGTGGAATTAAGCAAGAAAAGGAAATAAAGGGTGTCTGTATTGGAAAATAATTATAGAGTCTCTATTTAGAGGTGACTATTTCAGGGGGAAAAACTTAAGAAACTCATTAAGAATTTTTAAGAACAACTAAGTTCAGAGTTTACAGGTGCAAGATCAACATAAAAATCACCTGCATCTCTGTTTACCTGCATAAAATGGTCATGGGCACATGGACATGTGACACATGGGAAAATAGTGTCACTTGTAACCATATTGAGAGTAAGTGTTTGAGAATAAATTTAATGAACTAAATGCAAGACTTAAATACTAAAAACAAAATAGTTTTGAGGTAAAGTAATAAAGACCTAAGCAATATGAAAAGACACTTTAGATGTGTGGATTAGCTGACCATTGCCATTTAAAAAATAAAAAATCTATAGCCCCTTAGTTAATCTACAGACTCATCATAACTGCTGCAAAAATCCCTGTTACTTTGAAGCCAAAATTATCAAGCTTTGCCTTTAAATTTTCCAAGCACAGGACTGCAAAATAGCAGCCAAAACAAGCTTGGAAAGGTTGGAGGGCTCACATTTGACAATCTCACATCTTATTACAATGCCATAACACAACCAACATAAGGATGCACATTTAAATGAGTGGAATAGAATTGTGGATCCAAAAATAAACCTTTACACTTATGGCCAATTGATTTCTGACAAGAATGTCAGGAGAACTTAATAGGAAAAGAATAGTTTGTAAGGTTTGATTTTTTTTTCTCTGTAAGTAGTGCTTAGATAATTGCATAGCAACTGGTCAAAGTCTAAAATTGTAACCCTTTGTCACATAATGCATGCACACAAAACTTGAATGTAAGCACAAGGAGTATAAAACTCTTGAAAACCACCTAGAAATAAATCTATGGGACTTTAGGTAGGCAATAGATATAACATCAAACCCAAGACTGGCAATAAAAATATATAAATTGGACCTCAGTACAATTTTAAGACTTATTGTGAATAATGTATCAAGCAAGCGAAAGGATCAGAAACTGGTTACAGGTCATTCACATGTCAGACATTTTTCTCTTCCCTGTGACAGAGGACCTGATAGAGGTTTATTTCCATTCACTGTTTAAAGGGTCTAGTCCATCATGATAGCATACATGACAGCTAGCATGGCTTGACCCTTACAGGAGGAGGTTGCCATGGCTGGTCACATCTCAGTGGCAGGCAGGAAGCAAAAGATTTCCAAACTTTCAAAGTCCAACCTCAGTGACTTACCTACTATAAAGGTTCCATGTCCTACTGAAACAGCATCATGAGCTGAGAATACATGAGCCTGTAAGAGAGAGAGTTCACATTCAAATCATAACAATGAATCTCATGAGGACTTTACCTAGAATATGCAAAGAAGTCCCACAATTCAAAAACAAAAGGATAAAAAATTAAAATAAACTCAGGATCTGATTAGAGGTTTTCAATGGAAATAAATAAGAATAGTTAATAAACACATGAAAAAATTCCTCTAACAGCTAACCATAAGAAAAAATATGAATAATAACCAGGGAGAAATACCATTTCCCAGTTGCTGGAACATCTCTATTCAGAAGACAAACAATAAATATTTTGCCAATAATATGGAGAAATTATTCTAGAACCTGCATTCTTCCATTGGGAATGCACAATAGTACATTTTTAGAGACATTTTGGCTGGTCTTCAAGATGTTAAGCATAGTTACCACATCCAACAGCGCTACCTCTAGCCACCTGTGGGAAATAGAGTAGTTGCCCCTCAAAGATGACTACCCCACAGCCTATGGAGACTGTGGCCAGGTTGTCTCAGATAGTAAGATGAATTTTGCTCCTGTGATCAAGATGGAGAGATGAGCCTGGACTATCTGCTTGGGTCACAGGAGTCCTTATAAAAGTGAAAAAGGAGACTCAAGAGGAGTTCATGCTACAGAGAAAGAAAGAGAGGATAAGGGTGGCAGAAAATAAGAAACAGTAACGAGCCCTTTCCTCTATAAGTTGGGCATCATTGCCCTCGACTCTAGGTAAACAACAGCAGCATTGCTTTCAGGAACTGATTACATTATGGCATGCTGTTTCAGCAGTGGGAAGCTAATACGATAATCAAGATAAATGAAAACATGTGTTCTCATAAACACACGTGCTTGTCCTAGTAGTTTCATTCACAATAACCAAAAATTAAACACAATGTAAGTACCCATCAACAGGTAGATAAACAACACACAGGGCAGTCAAATAAATGAATGTCATCTTCAATAAGAAGAGAAAAGCATTGATACATGACAGGCTGTGTTGTGGATAATCTTTGAAGACAACAGTGCTACATGAAAGAAATCAGTTAATAAAGTATAAGAATATACAATGAGAAGATCTTATAGAGTATTGTAGCAATCCTTGAATCACCCTTGAGGACATAGCCTTAGGAAAGGGAGAGCAAGTGGTGCTAGAATGTGAACCTGTTGCCCAGTGTTCAGATACTGGAAACAGTCCTTGATGTAGCCCTGGTGTAGACCAATGTAGCTCCATTGGTCCCAAATGTAGGTGATTCAGTCATGAGGGCTCTCACCTTATGACTGGATTAATGTCATCATTGCTAAAGTAGATTAGTTCTCTTGAGACTGAATTTGATACAAGCAAACATGTCAATAGAAAGAAGCATTCTCAAAGATAACATACTTAAATTTTTTTTATTATGGAAAGTATGAATCCCAATTAGCCAAGTCTAAGTTGAATTGTACATATACAACAGGGGTTTACATTTGTGCAGTGAATAGGTGTGAATCTATGTATATATGTGTATATGTATATATGTATGTACATATGCATATATGTTCACTATCATTTTACAGTATAAAAAGTAAGTCTCACAATAATTCAAGGCTCAGAAACTTGGTGCTTCTTAGCATTTTACACGTCATAGGGAATCATGGCCAGATACGTCTGATTCTAAGGTTTATGATTTTTCCCTAACAACAGCAGCCAACTTATAGTAGGTGTTCGATAAATATTGATGAACATATGGAAAATTACTGTGGCACAAGTGGTGAGTATCTACCAAGGACCCAAGTACTCTTGAGTTTCCTTCCCTGTCTTCAGTTAAGATTGAGGCCATGTGACCTGGGTCTCACTTGGTATAGGCTACATGTTTTGGCTGCAGGATAGAGATAGACTCTACCAGAATATAAGATGTTAATATTGTAAGACAACAATCTCGTTGGTTAAACCACTGTGGTTTTAAGATTTGTCTGTTGCCAATGATTGTGAATAATAAGCTAATAAATGTTCAGATATGTGATAATAAGCTATTCTGGGCTTTATTAAATATTGAATAGATGCTATGTCACGGCTACTCTTGGACAAGTCAGTCAAGGTCAATGCTCTTAGAGCAACCCTCATCCTTCATCCCTGAACACCTGAGAAGTATAATTTTTTTTAATTTAATTCTTTTTTTCTGTACTTATTCACTTTGCATCCCTCTCACTGCCCCCTCCCACTCACCCTACATGCATTCCTTCCTCTCTCCCATCCCCCATCCCCCTCCTTTTCTCCTATGAGCAGCTGGGGGCCCTACCCTGGCAATTCAAGTGAGAACTATGATTTCAAGACACATATACATACATGCATGCGCACGCACGCGCGCACACACACACACACACATACACACACATTTTAGTGCTCTCTTGACACTTTTCTAGAACTCTACTTTAAACAAGCATGGAACTTGAACTGTCCTCTATGCTTCAATGTTCATTTATTGGTGTTAATTGGCACCATTTTTGACCCCAGTTGTAAATTTCAACAGAGCACATTACCCTTCTAGTTATTTTTACATGATAAAATTTTCACAGTCAGCTTAAAGCATAGAAAAGAGCCATACTTTAGAAGTGCTGCAGAATGTCATTGATCTAATGAGCAATTGTGAATGTGATTGAAATTCTAGACTTCTCCCCTTTCCTTCTACTCTGGTCTGTGGGGAGTAAGAAATCACCTGTAGGAACGTAGGAATGGGGAGCTGTCTGCTCCCTTACTTTTTTATCCTGCACGGTAAGAATCTGGGAAGGAACCAAAGAAATGAGTAAAATGTTCTTTTTAATCTCTGTGTGTCTCTGTCTGTGTGTCTCTCTGTGTCTCCCTCTGTCTCTCCCTCCCTCCTTCCTTTTCTCTCTCTGTCTCCATGTCTCCTGTTTCTGTCTCTGTCTCTCTTTCTCTGTCTCCCTGTCTCTTCCTCCTTCCCTCTCTGTCTCTTCATGTCTCCATCTGTCTCTGTCTCTCTGTCTCTGATTCTGTGTCTCTGTCTCTCTTGCTCTGTGTGTGTGTGTGTGTGTGTGTGTGTGTGTGTGTGTATGATTGGTTCTTTAGAGAATTCTTTTCACACTTCCATTAACTATAAAACATCTATCTATCTCCTTACTCCTTTCAGGATCCTTCCTTATCCTTTAAGCCTAGCCCTTAACCTCTGACCTTTTTTGTAAGCTGGACTTGACATGGACTGAAGTTGGCCCTGTCTTGCTTTCCCATACCTGTCCCATACAGAGCACCATAAGTCTCCTTAGTCTCTGGAAGGATTCAGACCATTTTGGACCAGCAGCAGTCTTGTCTCTGGACAGAACTTCTGGGCTAGCCAATCTCTCGCCTTTCAGATTTTTCAGGTCACCCTCTGTTATGTGAATTGTCTTGGGGGACATGAACAAACACCACTTCACCCCAGATAGAATACTGACCACAAACCCCAAAAAAAAAAAAAACAATTCCATCTGAGTGACAAACTTGATAGCTAACCGTTGAGTCTAGTGTGGTTACTGACAGGCCCTTGAGTGACTCAAAGGCAGTGGCATGTTGAAGCCTGCACCCCTAGCATAGCTGTAGCCATTTTGTTCCATGCCCACCAGCTATTCCATACCATTGCTGTAATATGCCTGCCAGTCATTAATGTAGAAAAGTAACTTGACTCAGAGTAGGGTCATGCTGGCCATATACTCTGTTATGTTCTTAATGTTATGAGGTTTGGTAACCTTAAGAAACCCCACAGCTATAAGTTTCATATAGGACCCATCAAATTAAAGGTCAGTATGAACTGCTATGTCTAAAATGGCATGAGTCAGGGTTGACCACCAGGCAGCACTTCCAGCACTTGCATATGAGCTCATTGTGGTTTTTGAGGTTCTAGACTCTATGAGCTGACACAGAAAAATGTTTGGGGTCATCATAACCTTAGCCCCCAAATTCTGAGCTATGGCCCTGATCAGTCAGTCTTAGGGTGTGCATTCAATAAATCATCCCTATCTGACTGAGATCAGTGTTTGTGTGGTTTATGGGGCGACTCCTGGACCCCAATAGGTATCACTGAAAAGTGCACCCTGGCATGAGTGACAAGTCATGAAAGCTACATCCCAGGAGCACAGCTTGTAGGCAGATCCACAGAAGAAACTCTTCTTCCCCACAAACTTGGGGGAGGGGCTAATTTCTTAATCTCTTAACTTCCAGAATCTTGTTAATTTTCTGAATCTTATGGGCTGCCCACTTCCATTTAAGAAAGAATATTTCAATTCTTAAAAAAAGAAAAAAAAAGTAGACACAAACATTGGTCTAGCTCTTTCCCAAATTTTAGGAATATCTTAAGAACTTCTCAAAATTACCCACATAAATTTAAGGTAAAGGAGCTATACATTGTTTTAGAGGGAGAGATTAGCATTTTCCAGTAGCCTTCTCTAAAATTCTCCATAAGTCCCTCCTTCCCTCCCCCACTTCCTTCCTTCTTTTTCTGTTCTCTTCCTCCCTTTCTCCTTCCATTTCTCCATCTCTCTCTTTCCTTTTTCTTTTATTTTTCTCTTCTTCCTCTCCCTTCTTTATGCTCTTTCTTCTCTGTTCTTTCTCTCTTATATATTTTTAATAAGCAGTAGAAATATCCCCAAATTTTAGAGATATCTTAAGAATTCCTCAAAACTACCTACATGCATTTAAGGTAAAGGAAATATACATTATTTCAGAGTGAGAAATTAACATTCTTCAGCAGCCATCTCCAAAAATCCTCCTAAGTTCCTGCTGCCTCCCTTCCTTCTTTCTTTATTCTCTTTCTCTTTTCCTTCCTCCATCCCTCCCTCCCTCTCTCTGTGTGTCTTCCCCTTCTCCATTCCTTCCTTTTGTTCTTCCTGTCTTTGTGCAGAGGACATCTTGCAAAAGTTGTTTCTCTTCTCCTAATATGGAGGTCCTGGGAGTGGAACTTAGGTCATGAAGCTTGGCAGCAGGTGCCTTTACCTGCTGAGCCATCTCACCAGCTCCCTAAGCTTCTGGCAACTTTAAATTAATAAAGAATAAACCAGCAACAACAGTAATCATTTGTACAGTGTAAGGGACACAGGAGTCATAAAGTTTTTTAAATTTTTTATCTGTATGAGTGTTTTGTCTATATATGTCTGAATTATGAAGTTCAAAGGAAGGCATCAGATTCCCCTGGGACTGGAGTTATGAATAGTTGTGAGTCACCATGTTGGTGTCGGGAACTGAACATGATCTTCTCATTCCTCTATAAGAGCAATAAGTGTCCTCAACTGCTGAGTCATCTTTTAGACCTGGGTTATATACATTTTTAGCATCTCCTTTTTACATATTCTCCACTCCCTTTGGAATCTCTTATCAGAGTGTTACAAATAATATTCTAATATTCAGCTAAACATACAGATTACCATTTAAACACAAATCTAGAAAGTTCAGTGTTTTGGGGGAGGGAAAAAATTGGTTGTTTTTACTTTCATACTATCTGGTTTTAGAAGTTAGTGAGTTTTGCTATAATAATTGCTTAATAAAATTTGCCCTAGAAAAAAAAATGTTACAATTCAATTTGTTATGCCTCTCGGGAATGTTTGTATTTTTAAATTTATTACCCAAATAATAAGATATAAATATTTTAAAACTGATTTTCCTACAAAAGCCTTTCGAAAAAATCAAAAGTACAAAAGAGATAATGTTGAACAACCCCCTCAAGACCGTGGCTCACTACAATTTTTATGCAATTACAATGAGGAAGCAGCTGGCCATAGGCACTGAAATCTTTAACATTATATTAAAAGTATGTCATAATTCATGTAAAGACTCTCATGTTTTCCATCTGAGCAAGCTTCCTCATGTCACTATTAAAATCCCTGAGCCAATATGTCAAAATTGCCATATTTTTAATAAGCAGTAACATTTTTGTAGAGCAAAGGTATTATTTTAATGTTCCCTTACCACACATGCAATAGGGGCACAACAGATGTTCACAGTGTTTTTCACAGCATTGTCTTATACTATCTTTGCCTTATGTCCCCTACGTTGATTCCCTAGGGTAACCCATCAAGAAAAATCTAGGTGTCTGGTCTGTCTGATCCATGACTTGTCCTATCAAAGATCTGCTCAGCCTGAATTCACATGGTGCATTCTTAGCAAAGATAAATTCTTGCTCCCACTTCAGATTTTCTAACTTTGGAAAGGGGACAATAATCCATCCTTTTTTACATAGAAGAGAAAGAAGAAATGAGTAGACTTGAGCACACATTTTTAATAACACTTTAGAATAAGAACAAAATGGCACCCTTTCAACTGAAATCTTAAGAACTAATTTACTGAATATGGTGAGCCAAAGTGATGTAATGGACCATTACAGAAGCACGAGAAAGCAGAACACTCCACTTCAGCTGCCCTCTTCAAAACTATAAAAAAAAAAAAAAAAAAACCCTCACTGCTTTTTGGGTACATACACCCCCACTCCAGTTATGACACCATCTTGGTTTGGTGCTAAATGTCTTCTCAAAGCACACGGCTGTGGGTGAGGACACCAGCTCTGCTTCCCTGCAGCTTCCACCCCAACATTTTAGGGATGACAACAGCAGACAGGGGTTGGTGAAATGGGTGGTAAAACTGAACCAAGTCCCAAATTCACAGTGAAAATGTTTGTCAGATTTCCAGATGGAGTGGAGCTTCAGCAACACAGCCTGGGAGGGGAAGGAGACTCTAAGAGCAGAGTCAGCAAGGATGTAGTCCATCCTTATTGAGACAGATACTTGCAGGTTCCATAGCCCAGGAGGTGAGGAAGCCAAGTTCTAGAAGCAGAAGGGGTGGCAGAGCAGGCCTATGTAATGGGGGAGCCTCTTTAATTATAAGTGTACATTTGCATGTTGGGTAAATCCTTCATAATGTTCTATCTGCCTTAGGGATAAAACAGTGAATGGTTTCCTCAATGAGTATTAGAATAATCTAGACTTGTCAGTGACTGAGGTGGTATCTTAAAGAAAGATTACAGAAGTTAGGTCAAGCATGGTTCAACTCATGGAAGGTGGAAATGGGTGGATTGGAAATATAAGGTCATTCTTCATTGTATAACGAGTTTAAGGCCATCTTGGGATGTGGGAGGTTCCAGAAGTAGACTCTGAGATGATGTTTTCGAAATTTCATTAGGAATTTTGTGATCACTAGGATTTAGGATTACAGACAGACACAAGGAAATAGAATAAGGAAAGAAAGAGAAGAAGAGGAGAAAGGAAAGGAAGAAGAAATTAAAGGAAAAGGGGGGGCCAATTGGACAGAGGGCAATTTGGCTTGATCCTGTAGGTGAAGCTATCAAGACACTGTGATCACACCTCGGATTTTAATAGGTGAGAGAGCTAAAGTTCTGATAATATTGTATCAGCTACCATCAAAGACTACCCCAGGACATAGTTAGGAGGGGTGTGCTCCAGGCTCTTGAACTTTTCCAATCGTGCAAAGAAAGCATGGATGAAGGTATCATTGCAAGAGTGAAAGCCTATGGGTATTGCCAGACAAGGAAAGGATATAAAATGTTATGAGTCTGGCAGCCACAATATATACTCTAGAAGGACCACAGGATATAATGGGCCTCTAGAGGATGCTTCAGGACAGGATATGAGCTTTGTTCACAAGACACTAAAATTCGTGTTTGTCTATCTACCAAGTTTCTGAGCTGCTCCTCTCAGCCATGTTGGAGGTAATTTCCCATGAGGGCAATTTTAGAGATTGTGTGTGCATGTGAGTGAGTGTGTGTGTGTGTGTGTGTGTGTGTGTGTGTGTGTGTGTAGATCAGATGTTTTCCTCAATTGCTTACCACTGTACATTTTGAGACAGGGTCTCTTGTTGAAACTTGAAGGTCACCAAGTGGCTCGAATCACAGGAAACAAGTTCCTGGGATTCTTCTATCTCTGCCTCTCCAAGACTAGTTCTGTAAAGTGAATGTTGGAACTCTGAACATAGATCCTGACACTTGCACAGCAAGCATGTTCCAGCCTGAGCATCTCCGTGTCTTTCTCTCCATCATCACATTCTAAGCAATCAATGTATTTACAGCATCTCTAACACAGGCATGTTATTTCTAAGAGCCTCAGCTTATATCTCAAGATTGGTAGGCTTTTCCTGCATGAGCTACTTATGTTCCTACATAAAAACAATGGTTCAAGTACTAGAAAGTACTTAGTCTAAAAAGGGCAATCAAAACAAATTTTGAGAACATTTTCAATTAAATCAAGCTTATTCACTGAAATAAATCCCTCTGTTATTAACAGAACATACGTGACTCCAAAATTCCATATAAACTCCTTAAGGTTTAATGGCTTGATTGCTTTATTGCAGTTATAACTCATTTTTTAAATTGAAAATAGATTCTTTCCTCATATAATATATTCTGATTATATCTCTCCACTCTCTACTCCTCCCAGTTTCTCCCACCTTTCCCTTCCCCCCTGTCTACTCCATTTCTGCCTCTCATTAGAAAAAAAAAAAAAAAAACAGGCTTCTAAGAGATGACTAAACATGATAAAATAAAATATAATAAGATGAAGCAAAAAAATATCATATTGAAGTCTGGCATCATAACCCAATAGGAGAAAGAGTCCTAAGAGCAGGCATAAGAGTCAAAGATCCATTCATTCTTATAGTCAGGAATCCCATAAAAATCCTAAGCTAAAAGCCGACATAAATACACAGAGGACCTGATGCAGACTCACTTAGACCCATGCTGCTTTGGGCTCTGTGAATACATTTGCAACTTTCTTAGCTGATTGAGAGGGCCTTGTTCTCCTGGTGATGTTCTCCTCCATTCCTTGGCTCTTACAGCCTTTCTATCTCCTCTTCCATAGGAGTCCCTGAGCTCTGGAGGGATTTGATGGAGACCTCCAATTTAGATTTTCTTTCCACATAATGTCTGGTTATGGCTCTCTGCGTCTGTTCCCATCTGCTGCAGAAGGAAGCCTCTCCAATGATGACTGAATAAGGCACTGATCTATGAGTATAACAGAATATCATTAGGAATCATTTTATTGATTATTTTAGACCAGTAGTATTTGGTTTTACTCTAGGTTTCTGGGCTATCTAGCCTCTGGTTCTTCATTACCAAGCAGTGTTGGGTGTGGTTTTTCTCTCATGTAGTGAGACTTAGATCAAATCAAACAGTGGCCATTCCCATAAGTTCTGTGCCATCATTGCCTTAGTGGTACCCTGGTGGGATTTTGGAGGAGATTATATGTATATGTATATGTATATGTATATATGTATATATTGATATATATATCATCTGCAAATAATGATACTTTAGTGTGTTTCTTTTCAGTTTGTATCTCCTTGATCTCCTTCAGTTGTCTTATTCCTCTAACACTTTAAGTACAATTTTAAAGAGCTACGGAAAGAGAGAGCAACTTTGTCTTGTTCCTGATTTTACTGGAAATGTTTTGAGTTTCTCTTCATTTAGAATAACATTCACTATGGAATTGCTATAAATTCCCTTTATTCTCTTAGGTATGTCCCTTATATCCCTAGTCTCTAGAGAACTTTTAGCAAACAGAGATGTTGGATTTTGTCAAAGGCCTTTTCTGCTTGGCTACAAGAAATGAACAGTTGAGACTCTCTATCTCCCATTACTGGTGTCCTCACTAGGATCACCCTCATAGAGTCCAGAAGTTCCCACTCCACTAGGTTCCCACCCATCCCCCAATTCTAGATGTCTTACCGCTGAACTCTTTCACTCCACCCCATCTTACCCGACCTGATCCTCACCCTGTTCCCACCCCTAGTCTGTTCCTAAAATCTATTCCGTTCTTCAAGAGAGAACCCTGCATCCCCCTCATGCCCCTCTTCTTTACCTAACCTCTTTGGGTCTATGGATTATAGCTTGATTATCATTTACTTGACAGCTAGTATCCCCCTATAAGCAAATAGTTACCATATTTATCCTTCTGGACCCAGGTTACCTCACTCAGAAGGATTTTTTTTCTAGTTCTATCCATTTGCCTGCACATTGCATGATGCATTGTTTCTAAGAGCTGAGTAATACTCCATTGTGGAAATGTCCCATATTTCTTTATTTTTTCTTTACTTGAGAGGCATGTAAGTTGTTTCCAGTTTCCAGATATCATGAATAAAACTGCTATGAACATTGTTGAGCATGTGTCCTTGTGGTAAGATACAGCACCATCCACTGGGTATATGGCCAAGAGTGATATGGCTGGGTCTTGAGGCCGACTGATTCCCAACTTTCTGAGGAACAACCATATTGATTTCCATAATGGCTATACAAGTTTCACTCCCACAAACAAGTGGAGGAGTGTTCCCCTTGCTCCACATCCTTGCGAGCATGAGTTGTCACTTGTGTTATTGAACTTAGTCATTCTGACAGGTATAAGATGGAATGTCCAAGCAAACTAAGGGACACTCTAGCAGCCTTTGAAAGGCTCATGAACACAGTCAGGAGACAGAGGTAGTCCCTCCTACTTGTGCTTACAGAACCTTGAGTTGCCCTAATGGCTTCTGGTTGTCAGTAAGCGCTGTCTTTAACATAATGTTGTCTCTGTTTTGTTGTTGTTTTGTTTTGTTGTTTGTTTTTTAATTGCAAAGGATGAACACAGAACTGATTTCATAAAACACGAGGCAAAGATACAATCACCGAAACAATTCAGACTCTAATACCCATCTGTCTTAGTTAGAATTTCTATTGCTATAATAAAACACCATGACCAAAAAGCAAGTTGGGGAGGAAAAGTTTTATTTGGCTTATACTCCCACATTTCTGTTCATTACCAAAGGAAGTCAGGTTAGGAACTCAAACAGGAAGTCAGGAGCTGATGCAGAGGCCATGGGGGGTGATTCTTACTAACCTGCTTCCTTGGCTTGTTCAGCCTGCTTTTTATTG
Source organism: Arvicanthis niloticus (assembly GCF_011762505.2). Classification (NCBI taxonomy): domain Eukaryota; kingdom Metazoa; phylum Chordata; class Mammalia; order Rodentia; family Muridae; genus Arvicanthis; species Arvicanthis niloticus. The sequence continues at coordinate 26,042,248 of NC_047665.1, read as the reverse complement.
AACCCAGGACCACCAAACCAGAGATGATACCACTCACCATGGGCTGGTCCCTCCCCCATTGATCAGTGACTGAGAAAAAGCTCTATAGCTGGATCGCATGGAGGGATCTCCTCACTTAAGTTCCTTCTTTTCTGGTGACTCTAGCTTGTGCCAAGTTCACATATAAACCAGCCAGTTCAATATCTAAACATAATGAAGCAAAAGAAAAAAAAACCAATGCCTACACTCACACATCTATCAAAATTAGCTTGAAGAATCAATGGATAAAAACAACAGTTTTAGCTTTATTAATTTTTTCATAGTACTCAGGATTTATTTTTTAGTTTGGAGATAACAAAATAAAAGGTATTTTTTATTCTAACCACAGAAATATAGTTAGAAAAGAAACAACATGTTATTAAATGTCTACTCTAGAGAAATACAAAATAAATAAGACATGGATCCCAGCCTTGGATTCTTATACACTAAGGAAATTAAACACACACTCATGAAATAATTTGAGAGGATGAAAATGTGCAAGTGAAAAATAATGCTGGCAGTAGTCCATAGAGGTAGACAAGTCCCGAGCAAAGCAAACAACACACCCGGGAATGGCAGCCCTAGTCTGATGCTGGGAACCCAATCAGAAGCCAGCCCCATGTCTCTAAGTGCCAGTCCCAAATTTAAGTAAGTTGACAGGTAGAGCTGGAACATTTTTCTATTTTAAAATCTGAGTTTAGTTCTTTCCTCTGGTTATCTGCAAATTACTTTCAGTAAAGTTTATCTTTATGGGAATAGGGCCAAAGATGGAGGGGTGAGAGGTGATGGAGTCACATAAGGAATCCCAAAAAAATTTGACTTAGAAGACCAATATCAGGGCACAGATCTGAGTTTATTGCCCAGCTCATAAGCTTATGTACAGTGTTTGAGCCAATTCCCAAGCCTTGAAATCCTTGGCCAATCGTATCTTGCCACACCGTGCTCTAAAGAAAGCCTTGCCTAATGAAGTAACTCAGAAGGGGGTGGGGAGGAGTAAGGTATCATCACCCGTGAGAATGTGCCTGAAAATGAGGGAAGGCCTTCATTCCTTTTACATCTAATGCCATGTACAAAAGATTAGAACTCTTTGAGGAGTTACAGGAGTCTGTGGTGTCTTGCTCTCCATCCCACTGTTTTCCTCCACAAGGTTGACTTCCACGTATTCCACATAGCTTAGCTGCTGGGGAGTTATTTGAAATGATTTCTCTTTCCAAGTTTGCACAGGTACTTTGTAATTATTACTTTGACTTCTCTGTTAACCAGTTTTTTTATTATTGAAACAAAATGCCAAGAATAACAGGGGATTTCTTATAATCTTTATACATTTTTAGAGTGTGTGTGTGTCTGTGTGTGTGTGTGTGTGTGTGTGTGTGTGTGTGTGCATGAGCATGAGCATGTGCAATAGCATATGTATGGATGTGAGAGATAACATGTGAGAGTCATTTTTCTCCACCATGTGGGTCCCAGGATCTCAGCTCATAAGGCTCAAAGGCCCAGATAAGCTCTTAAGCAGATTTATTTGTCTCACAGTTTTAAGGGCCCCAGTTCCTGATCAGTCAACCCTGTTGCATTGGGCCTATGGGTGAGCCGCCAAATAATGGATGAAATAAGCCTGTGGTGAGACAAAACTACTCACTTCATGATCAGAATGCAAAAAAAAAAAAAAAAGAAAGAAAGAAAGAAAGAAAGAAAGAAAGAAAGAAAGAAAGAAGAGTGAGGAAAAACTGTTCCCGAGTTCTCATTAAAGATAAAAAGTTGTACAAAGATAAGAAGTTGAGATGTAATGGAAAATCAAGTAAAGGCAGGAAGTATGAGAAGAGTAGAAGGAATAGATTTTAGAAGGGGGGAACTTACATGCCAGGATCAGCAACTGGACACACACAATCTCTATTCTCTAATCAAGCCTGGAATCCTGAGCTGGGTACATGCTCTTTACATCTGGTATTCAAAGAGAGGGACCCTTCACTTCTGTCTTTGTCGGGTGAATTGATAGTAGCCCTGGGTGTGAGGAATAAGCTGAAAGAACTTGGTCACTGGAAAGCTGCCCATAAGCTCAGCTATATAAACAATGCCATCTGAGAACACCAGATGTACAGCTGGACTCAGTCCTATGAGAGGCTGAGTTAGTGCAAGAAACTCAGAGCCTAGGATCCCTTGATCACTGCCACCTGGGACTTTTGATCTTCTAGGCACCAACCAGAAAATTCTTAGTTTACCATTGAAAAAAAAAAACAAAAAAAAAAAAAAACAGGGCACTTTTTGAACTGGGGAAATGTTGGTCATAGATATAAATTTGCACTTACACAGGAGAAATACATTCTAATTTATTAAAGAAACAGGGACTATGAATTTGAGTGGGGACACAGAGGAGTAGGAGGAGTGTTGTAGGTTCAGTACACAAATGTAAACATTTTAAAAATAAAAGCAGCCGCCATTGTAGGTTCCCACCTCTATGGTGTTCTTCTCAAGTGTATGCGGCCAAGCAACTTCACGGTGACTCTCTCTCTCATTCAAGGAACCAAAATAAATGTTTCCTCCCTTAAGTCATTCATGTCAGGCACTTCATCACAGCAACTAGAGAGCTAACTACATCACGGAGCTCTTAAATATTTAGTCCATTCCTCCTCTAGCACATGCACTTTCAAGAAGATGATGTTATGTAGAAGAATCCTTTGACTTATTCAAGCCCTTGAAAATACCTCAAAGTATACACAGATGTGGGGGAAACTTAAGAAAGGTGAGAAATTCGTTCTCTCCTTTTTAAACCTCTCTTATAATCAAACAGAAGAGTTACTGCTTTCTTTGGTGGGGACTAGTGCAAACGTGTCCACTCTGAATGGCTAAGCATTGAACTGACACATCAACCATGAACAGCTGTAGCGCCCTGGTGAGTCACTCACTTCAGACACCCAAGCAATGCCATCAACCAAGCCCTCTTTGTTGGTCACCCAGACTTTCCATCCACAATTTGAAAGAGCAGGCTGCTGGCCCACAGTCTCCTTCTCATTAAAACTTCTTTGCTAACATACTGGTTGGGTAATAGACTCTGCCTGTATCAACTAGACCCATCCTCATCCTCACACCACCTCTCATTTGGTGGCCATTTCAAACTTAATGCTTATTTGCTCTACATTCCTTATGGAGAGCACCACCCTTTTCCATCATTATACCTGGCCCATGTGTTCTAGCAAGCATGGGCTCTAACATAGTATACCTGTTGGGCTTTCCTCAGGTCATGACCTCTGGCAGAGTTGCCAAATGATACATGGGCAAGTTGCTGATGAATATAAAACAAACCTTCAGAAAAGGGAGCTGGCTTTGGGTCCGACATTAGATTCCAATGGTTTCAGAGAAACTCACGTGCAGATTTCTCAGATTTACAGCTGGTGACCATTTTCTCCCCACCCTCACAGAAGAAAAAATGTTCTAAGAAGATCAAATGCATACTGCAATTGAAATAACATGTTTCGAACATGAGGAAGCACTCATGTTTAAAAATAGAAATGATCAGCCAAGTTTAAACACAAAGATCTAGAAACCCCAGAGACCCATAGCACATGTTAGTATTCAGTTACAGAGGACCATAAAAGAGTTCATGCCTAGCTAATTAATCTAATCCAGAAATGTTACTTCATTTGGTAAACTTTCTGGGGAGAATATTCCATGGTTACTTACTATTAGTTCCAAAAACTTCATACGGATACTGAACAAAACAAACACTGATCCCCACAGCTTAGCAGTCAATCTTCTGTAGGGTTTCTGCTATAGGACCAACTCAGTAATACAGTCATTTACAAGTTTTCCTTTGAATATAATTTTAATATCATTTACTATGGCTTCAATCTCTTATTTTTCTAAATGCAATTGGAGTCTGTGGTGGTTTATGGGCTTGGGCATTTGAACACTTGCTCTCCAGTTGGTGACATGGTTTAGAGAGACAGTTTTGCTGGAGGGAGTAGGTCACTGATGGAGGGATTTCAGAGATCTCATAAACTCACCCTACTTTCATTTTGCTCTCTTTGCTCTGTGTTTGCAGTTCAAAATGTGCTGTCTCATATTCCTTTACCTGTTCCTTTTTTATCACACCTCTGCAATGGAATAGACTTTTAACCCTCTGGATCCTGAAACCAAGGATATAATACAGAAACTGGTTTTAAAGAGTGGTTTGTTACTGTAAAGAACCTGATCGTGTTGCTTTTTGAAGGAACGGGGAAGACTTTAGAACTTTGAGCTAAAAAAGCAATTGGATATTATAAACTGAGCTCAATGGGAACAGTACTGTAGGATCCTGGAAGACAGTAGTGCTGATAGGAAAGTGGACTACAGAGACAGAGCTCATTAGAGTTAATGGAAAAGTAAAGATTAAAAAAAAAAATGGGTTAGACATCATTCCAAAGAATGTGGCTGCCTTCTGCCTTTGTCCTAAGAACTTGTCTGAAGCTAAATAAAAATTTAATTTAACTTTTTAGATGAAATTTCTTTAAATTTTTTAAAACATATTTATTCATTTTATTTTAAATTTGTTTTGCTTGCATGTGTGTATGTACCACATGCATACTTGGTTCTCATGGAGATCAGAAGAGAACAGCAAATACCATGAAACTAGAGTTGCAGATGGTTGTGAACCATTATATGGGTACTGAGTCAAACTTGGGTCCTCTGCAAGAGCAAGAAGTGCTCCTAATCACTAAACCCTCTCTCAAGACCCTAGTGAGGGAAATTGCAAGACTGCATTATATTGTATATGTAGAGTGATTATGTAGGTTTACAATGAAACAGTTGGGGCACAAAGTAATAGAAAGTGCATAGCTAGGAGAGAAAGAGAGTTCTATGTAGCTTAATGTGCCCACAGAGGCTCACACTGAAGGAGAGGCTATAATTGTTAGGAGATTAGCACCATTAAGAAGAGGCCTTCTGTCTCTTGAATAGAAAAGGTGCTTAGAGTCCAAGACCACACCCAGATACACCTCCAGCTTGCTGAAGAAAACCTAAGAAATTTCCAGCTCCTAGAAAGCAACTACAAACCAAATCTATAACAAATGTGATTCATGGCAGCTAGGGTCCATCTCAAAGGAGCAAACAAAATTGGCAGTGAAGGATACAAGGTTGAAGGGATAATGGGTTGTTCCTCTGGAGCTTCAGAGAGCTACTGAAGATAGGCAACATGTGTCAGAGGAGACACCACAAGAGGGCAGGAGGCCCTGAGAGGACATGGTGTGGGCCTGGAAAAGTGAAGCCTGGGTTGCAGTGGAGACCGGCCCAGATGTTGGAGATGCCAGAGTTGTAAGACATCTGCCAAGCAGAGCTGCATATAGAGTGGAACCCACCCGAGAGAGTGTTTCATGCAGCAAACATTGTTTCATGCAGCAAATCAGGAAGGAAAGATCCCTCTAATCACTTTAATCCTGTACACAGGGATACAGAATTTGGAGTTTGCCCTGCTTGGTTTCCATCTTGATTTGGTTCAGTATTTCCTCCACTATGCTTTCCTTCCTCCCTTTTGGAATGGGAATATATAGTCTATGCCATTGTGTGTTGGAAATAGTTTACAGAGGAGTACCATTAAGAGATTACCTTCATTTCCAGAAGTTATTTTGGAACTTTGACTTTTAAACAGTGTTGAGACTATTTAAGACTCATATAGGGACTTCAGAAGCTGGATTAAATGCATTTCACATCTCAATTTGGCTACAAGCTTATGTAAGCCAGGAAGTAGAACACAGTGGTTTGAAGGCACAATATCCCCCATAGGCTTGGATATTTTAAACATTTGGTTCCTAGTTGGTGGCACTGCTTGGGGAAGTTTAGAAATCCTGGCCTTTCTGGAGCAAGGCCACTAGCACAGAATTTAAGAGTTCACAGCCTTGGCCTACTGTTAGTTCTCTGTCTTCTTCATGTTTCAGGTTAAAGATGTGATCCCTCAGCTTCCTGCTTCGGATGCTCTGCTTGCTGGCTTGCTACTGTGCTTCCCAGACATAATAGACACTTATCTCTCTCAAACTTTAAGTCAAAATAAACCATTTCTCACAGATTGCTTTTGATCATGTTTTATTACAGCAACAAAAGTGTAACTAATACAAAGGCTCATTTTGTCATGAAAGTAATTTTTATGCCAAAACCATAATGTTCAGTATTTAGTTCTTTCTTCTTTTAGCTTAGCTATTCAGATCCTCATCTCTTTGTATGGCATTCCTCCCCCTACCCTAAGTTCATCATCTCCTTCAGTCCCTGGCCTCAGGACAATATTTATGCCAACATTACCTAGTAACTTGAGAACACAGAACATTTTGGTAACTTCTGGATAATTTGGAAATAATGAGGGTCTTGGGTTGTTAAATTCCTTACTGCTATTAGTTCTTCCTTGAGCATTTGATTTTTTTCCCTAACATTGCAATAACATCTGCTGATTCATACTCAGCCATTTAGTGTGCAGACATGAAATCACTTCTTCTGTCTCCATGTAAGAAATGTGAGCTTCTTTGTAATGACTGGCAAGAGGGACATTGCTCCAGGATCTGCTGTCAACTTCCAGTTATTTTCTTTGTATTCTCTGCTGATAAAAACTGACTCTCAAGAAAAAATATAATCATCATTCACAAATTCACAACACTAAAGGTTGTCATGCTGGGAGTTAGCATCACTCTGAATCCATGGTTCTTTACAATGCAGATGTTTGGAGGATGATAGCAGACAAGCTTTTTCTGGAGATTTATTTCTGTTGTGCTTTATGACATAATCATGTAACTCATCAAGCCACACCTTGAAAAGCTTCCTATGCTCTTCCCTCTCTCAAAACCCTACATCCCCTGGGAGAATAAGCATCCAAAGAGTAGAAGTAATATGAAGCCAAGCCAGGTTATCCACCTGAAGCCCAGGCTACCTCCCAAACAATCTGCCTGCCAGACACAGATCCATAAAAAAAAGATTAGCACCAACCTAAGCCATCTCTTGTCCTGATTAGTAGAACTACCCAGTTGGCCCATGAGTTCATAAGAAATGGAGAAGCCACTGATGATTTAATCTGCCATGTTTTAGGTGTGGTTTGTTATACAGCAATAGCTACCTGATGCACACACACTCTCAAAGGCATGAGGCGATGAGAGACTGTCTTCCCATGTTTCATTTTTAGCACTGTTTAAGAACATAACTTCTCTTTTCTGATGAGCAGTTTGGTGCTCTATAATTACAGATAAAATCTACACAAGTATGAGTTCCACTTGTGTCCATGCCCTGGATCACAGAGGAAAGAACTCAGTCACTAACAATAGATGCATGGTACTTGGGCATCCCCCTTTACAGCCCCTACACATATGGTATCCTTCCCACATTTCATACTATCAGAGTATCACCTTTATATGCTCAGTCATCCTCCTCAGCCCAAACCTAGGAACAGCCCACAGCTTCTTTTCCCTTCTCCTTGGGAGGCTAAGCTCTTCAGGTCTAATTCCTCATCAATTTTCACTGGCATTCTTTCCCTCCTCTTGATTGAACCCAGGCAGATTCTGATCACCTGCAATTAGTACCCAAATGGCAAGATCTCATTAAAATGGCTCAATGACTCTGGGGGATAGTGTCATACTTGGGTTTCCATTGCTGTGAAAAGAAACCATGGCCAAGGCAACTCTTATAAAGGACAACATTTAATTGGGGCTGGCTTATAGGTTCAGCAGTTTAGTCAACTATCATTAAGGTAGGAGCATGGCATCATCCAGGTAGACATGGCACTGAAGGAGCTGAGAGTTCTACATCTTATTCCAAAGGCAGGAACAGACTAGCCTCCAGGCAGCTAGGAGAAAGGTCTCTCAAAGCCCACCCCCACCCCCTGTAGTGACACACTTCCTCTAACAATGCCACATCTACTCCAACAAGGTCGCACATCCAAATAATGCCATTCTGTGGGCCAACTATATTCAAACCACCACAGATGTCCAAGCCAGCACTTATTTCTATAAACAGTAGGATCACTGATGAAAAGCTCTCTCAATACCAGTTGCATGTCCAGTTGCATTCACCAAAATCAATGACATTTCAATAAAATTATCTCTTTTTGCCATTTTAATAGTGGTCACATGATAGAAGAAAAGTCTCAGTGTATGCAGTATTCATTTTTGCTACAAAGAAGTTGAGCTCATCTGAGCTTGGCAGGAGTAATATACAGGATCCAATGCATAAAAATTTATTAAGAAGTTACTATAAGAATCTTAACCAGTGGACAAGAGAGATGACTTGGTCGCTAGAGTGTTTGCCATTACAAGCATGAAGATCTAAGCTCAGCTCTTCAGCATCCATGTCAAAAGACATGTGCAGTGGTGTCAGCTATAATCCCTGACCTTTGGAATGGGCATAGAGACTTGCAGACTCCTGGATCTTGCTGTCTGGCCTTTCTTGTTGAATCAGTTAGCTCCAGGTTCCGTGAAAGATTCTGTCTTAACAAAATAAGGTAATGAGTGACTAAGGAAGATACCTCATATTGACTTTCAACCTCAATACACATGTGCACCCCTACCTGCATATCCATATTCTCACACACTTACGTACACACATATGTCACACACACACACACAAAAGAATGCCAACCTTCTTTCAGTCACTAATTTTATCTAACTCCTCACTGTTACATTTAATCTAAGAGGGCCAACATCCACATCATTCAAAGCAACTGCTTCACAGGGATTATCTATGCTGTTCTTGCCATAGTCTCATGAACATCTGCAGTGGTAAGAGTGGGATTTTAAAAGGCAGAGTGCACTGTGTGGATGGATGGAGCACCCTGAATCTAAAATAGGACTGCTTCCTGATATTTCATGCCCTCCTCTTTTAGGGGTATCTATAACTAGAAAGAGGTCATCTTGGAGTTGAAAGTTCATGTTAAATCACCTGAAGTCTTTTCCTACATGCTACCTGCAGACTGTGATGATGAAGCCTCCCCCTTAGAACCAGACCTTGGGAGACACAGCCCTTCCTAGGAAACAAGCACTGACAAGCTGCAATTGTCTCTATGGGATGAGCATGGAATTGTTATGCTAAACATTTGAGTTAGCTCTGTTCTCCTGAGGCAGGAACTGGAGGGTGAATCTTAAATAAGTGAACAAGCAAACTGGGGTGACTATGAGACAGCTAATGGGAAGTCCCAAACCCCAGACCCTGAAGGAACTGCTGTCTCTCAGTGCCCTCAGCTCAGGGCTGCTTCCTGTCTTCTACATCCTCACTACTTCACAGCACTGCACAGACGACTCAACCCCTTCAGACTCTTTTTTTCCCCAATAATCCCAATAACAATATTATAGCAGACGTCCAATTATGATTATTTTTGTTTCGTCATGAAGATAATAAAGACTAGAGTAAGCTGGTGGATGACCCAGTGTTTCATAGGTAACGACAATACCCAATTCTATTTATTAGCCCTTTCGCTTTCTTTTAGCCTGACAATCCTTGCTAAGTGGCTGCACTAATGCCCTATAGCAGAGCAGGAAACAGACCCAGGAAGCAAAGATCTAGTGACTTGCCCAAAGTCATCTGGCTGGGGAATGCCTGGGCTTGGGGTTACAGTCCTGTCCAGCTGCCCTGAGGTTTGTGCTTCCCCAAAGTTTCCTCACCTCAGCCTCCTTTGCCACCTTTGATGACCGAGAATCCAAGGATATAAAGTCAGAGCTTATTATTGTGACCCCTATGCAGTCTCTGCGGACTTCTGAGAGCTGGCAGCCTTATCGAACTTCTCTGTAGTTGGCTATTGCATTAGGTGACTCTGATTTATAGCAATGATTTTAACTCCTCAGACCCTCTTCACTGGAAGAGAATGCTGACATCCATATCTGACCCCGACCTTTGAGCTACTATGACACTGGCTTTTCCATAACTTACTGGCATGGAACACAGCTTCTTTCTGAGAACTGCACTGAATTTACCTACTTTCTGGTAAACAGAAGTTTTGGCTGTCTTCCCCAACACCAATAGCTTTATGGTCGAAAATTAAAATTCTTGGTCTTTTCTTAGATGGTTCTGGTTCTTGGCTTCTCATTGATGGAAAACTTTAAAATAGGAAACAATAAATATTAGTTGAGCCCAGTAGTTTATGTTATTATCAGAAGAACAGCTGTCAAAGCTATTCTCCTCACTCAATGAGTGCCTAAGAACACATATAGTATAAAACTATATTTGTGTGGATGTGTGTGATTTTATATATATATGATTTTATATAAGTTTATTTTGTAAATAAACTTAACCCTATATATATGAAATCATATTATATGAAATCATATAGATATGCATATACATATGATTAAGCTTATATATATATAACCATATATATATATATGTGTGTGTATATATATACATATACATATATATACACACACATATATATATATATGGTTAAGTTTATTTATGATTTGGGTGAAGCACAAGTTCAACAGTAATAATACAGAATAATAATAACAATACACAACCATAACATTTATGTGAATATGTTTATCTTTCAAATACTAATTTATTTCTGGTACTAGGAGAAATGGTTCAGCAGTTAAGAGTTTACAGTGCTCTTCCAGAGGGTCTTGGTAGGGTTTCTAGCACCTTATCTTCATCAGGCAGCTTATCTTCCTGTGACTTCAGCTCCAAGAGATCTGACATCCTTTTCTGACTTTCACAGGACCTGCACACACACACACACACACACACACACACACACACACACACCTCTTAATTTTTTTTAAACTTATTTCTGTCTCTCCAGGCACCTGAATGCTAACTCTACACTCTATGCCTGGTTCATGCACCCTGTAGCACTGCCAAGTGGTACAGGAGTAATCTGCCGGTTTATATTTCAGGTCCTGTTGTCTTCTTTGAGCCACTGCTCCTGTGCTTAGGAACTGTTATTAAGTAGGAGTCACTTAAGTGCAAGTACCTTAGTACCATTGCCAATCTGATAACTGGCAAGGTCACTAGATGACTAACAGATGGGTAAAGTATATACTATGAATACACTGGACAAATGGAGGCTCCACATCATGGGTGAGATGGAGCCTGATCACCTGAAATTTCATCCCATCACTCAAGAGTAGGATACAATTGAAAAGTTATGAATTGATTATATCTAGAACTTTCCATTTACTGTTTTTTGGACCATGGCTGACTGCAGGTAACTGTAATGGTAGAAAAGAAAAATCACAGATTGAGAAAGATGGAGTCCTCTCCTATGTGCTGATTTTGTTCTAAGTATTTGAATTTTTTATTTAATTCTAACAATCTGGTGAGGTTCTATTATTTTACATACTAAGTCAAGGAAAAGGAGGAGTTTGCCTCTGGTCCCAGAGCTAGTAAGGGTGAACTTGAAATTCAATTTTGATTTTCCTGATTCTAAGTCCATCACTCAGTTTTCACTCTGATGAGAAACCGTGTGGCTTAGCAATATATATTTTGTTTATAGCTCTTAAAAATAGCCCTACTCTTTGACCTCAATTTCTACTTGTAAGCATTTGTTACATAAAAGTAATCAGATATGAGAGAGGCCATGAATTTGAAAGAGAGCAAGAGGGGCATATGGAAATATCTAGAGGGAAGAAAGGAAAAAGGGAAATGATGAAATTATATTTTAAAAATCAGAGGTAATTCTAAATATGTTTGCGTGAGTCACACCACAATAATTATTTCTATTTGCAAAACCACATAAGTAACAACAAAACTGTTTTTAAAACTTCAAATTTTCCATATTTTAATATTATACATCCAGAGTTTTAAAGCTATGAGGTGACAGTCAATGCTGCTAGAAATAACCAACCTATAAGAAATGGGAACTTCTAGAATATGAAACTATATAAGCTGTGACTTCAATTTTGTTCAAAATAAGAAATAAAAAATACATGCGAATTCATCAAATAATTATAAGTGAATAAAGCATGCTAATTTGAAGTCATGTCTTGGTGAAAGAATCGTGATTAATTGTTCTCTTTTCTTAATTTGTTCTTTATCTCCCAAAGACGTTGTTATAAAAATAGAAAGAAGAGCTTTTTACAGTCAGCCTGTGTCTTCAGGTTTCCCCATCTGCAGATTCAACCAACTGTGGTCAGAAGCATTCAGGGAAAAGAAAATGCCTGAATTCTGAAATGTATAGACATATCCCCTTGTCCATACTTCCCTAGAGATGGGGTCTGGCAGCCATTCACATGGCACTTATACTCTGTGGGCGTTATAAACCCCCAGAGCTGCCTGAAAATCTGAAGGAGGTGTGTGCAGGTTCTGAGCAGACGCCATGACACCATTTTGTAAATCAACCTGAGATCTGGGAAGAATACCACGGGAAGACTGTACTGTTTCAACAGTAAGAATAATTCCTATCATTATCAGAAACTAGCTAAAGTTAAGGTGATTCTGATGCACAGGCTGCTAAGAACACAGTTCCTTCCTTCACCCAGCACAGAGAGCAATGAAGACTGCCAGAGAACAAGAAGAGCTAGCTAACTGGCTCTGTGGCCTTGGACAAGTCGTATTACCTCTCTGAGCCTCAGAGGCTTTCTTGAGGAGTGAGGACTCAGATCAGTAAGCTCCAAGCCAGCAGCTTCACTTGCACGCCTTCTAAGTAGAACTGTCTTTCAACATGCAATTAAATCTGACCTTCCCCAATGCCTGCAAAGAAAAATATTTATGAATGAGTCTCTGGTTTTAGATGTGTCTGTGTCTGGGAAAAGCCCAACCCCAATGGCAAATTATAGCCGGCTCTCCGAAAGGCAGCCATGTGCTCCGTGGTGTAATTGTATCTGCCATAATAGGCTGTGAGGCAGTCAGGCCATTTGCTCAGGGAATCAGACTCCATCAACAGTCCAGTGGCTAGGCGGATACAGAAAATGAGCCTGCTTTATGGATAGACAATCAGAGCCAGAGCCACCTCTACGTTCACAGGCAAGCAGCAGGGAGGGGCCACCGCAATGAGGCCTGGGTCTCTGCCCACATAATGTTTCTCAGAAGATCCAGGATGCAGGCCTGCCTGTGACTCTGTGTATGGTTCCTTGCAGGGTTTCTTTACCTTAAATGATGCTAAAACTATTCAGCAATGACATGCCAGTTCCATGTGACCAGTGAGCCCATTCCCTAAGGCAATCTGAGGCCTGTGTTTTCCCTGTGTGTGAGAGCCCTGGGGCTGTAAAAGTGGATCCCAGAACTTTATGCCTTTAGATAATAATGTCTCTTTCCATAATTCTGTGGGTAGAAGGTCAATAATCATTGTCTTTTCTGGCCACACTCCTTCCTTGCCCCTTTCCACACTTTCTGGGATCACCATATCTCTTGAGTTCTGGAAGATTCTCTCTGGCCTCTACCTTCCTGCCCCAATCCTTCCCTTTGTGTCTGTCAATTCCCTTCTCTTACAAATTCACCCCTCACTGAAATAGGGCACACAATAACACAGCATTATCCCCTGTTAAACTTGGTCACCCTGCAAAGACTCCTTATCCAATAAGGTCGTATTCTAAGCATCGAGGGTGTCATCAGAGTTTGCGGGATAGCATTGAACTCACCCCATACTCCAACACAGCACTGTACAGTTTTCATTGTTTACCTTTCCTTCCATCTGACTATCTTCTGTCATTTTCTCTCCACCACAACAAAGTACTGATTTTAGTCCCATTCTCCAAGTGGAGATAAGAAGCATATAAGGGAAGTAAGGTGACTGAAGCCATACAAAGAGTCACAGTCAGTGCTTGTGCTGTGACAGGCCTGTTGACCTGGTCCTAAGTCTTACGCCGTTTCCCCATCATTACACAGTTTCACGTTTCGGTGTACTGTCAGTAGGTGGTGGCAATAAAGTGGCAAGATCCTTGCGAAGTATGACGAAGAACATCACACCTTCGTCTCAGATATTACACACTGCAGAATTCTCTTTTCAGAAAGGAAATGTGAAGTACATAAAGCCTCTATCCATAAGACATTCATAGTAAGCATTGTTCATAACAACAAGCAAGAAAGGACAGAATCAGACAAAAGACCTGGCTTGAGAGAGGGACACTACGCCTGCAGATGAAGCCATGTCTCTGGTAAAATAGTGTGCATACTTTACAGCAAGGAAAAAAAGCAAAGGTATCCTCCTGTGGCAGGAAAGCTGCCCTGGTAAATGGTCCACATAAAGTTCCCCAACAACACTCTTCTAAAACAAAAAGAGGAATAATACAGTAACAGACACGCTTTCATAATTTTTTCTTTAGCTTTTTAATTTTCCAGTTTATATAATAATAATCATGGGTTATTTGTATAATTAGAAAACAAAAATATGTCCCTCTAAAATGCAAAGCAGATGTTCCATTTTCATGGCAGTACTGAGGGGGACAGGAAGGGTAGTGAGTTCTAGTCTAGCCAATTGAGCAGTCTTATTTTCTCACAAAAGAACTTCGGTTTAGACATGGATATATAATATGGCAATGTCTTTTAAAGTGATAAATAGGTACTTAATTTAAATCAACATGCAGCATAGGCAAATGAGTGGGAAAGTGTGTAAGAGACTGAAGATGTGGTTTGAACAGGGATTGACTTTTCTCAGGGAAATCATGAAGTCTTTTCCTTGTGTGTATCTCAAACAACCCCACCAGGAATCCAGAGACGTAAGACCATTGAGTCTACTCTGCAAGGCCATGGATTAGACATTACCTTCTCGGCTGTAGCTGATAGACCCAAAACAGAAAACAAACCCAAGCTGAGGATCAAACAAACAGAAAATAGATCATCCTAAATCGATGTCCAAAGAAGTTTTTTTTCCCTCCAGACAACAACTGAAACAAGAACCTACTTGATGTAAAGGACAGACTGCCCTCCAGTTCAGGGACTCAGAAAACTTTCAGACAACATCAAAACCTTTGCGATAACCCGTTATCTTTCCAGTCCTGCATAGAACAGCTTCTGTTTGTGTTCTTAACTGCACAGCATCTATTAGCCACCAAGATAGTTTTGTGGCTTCACATTAAAGGATCACACTAAAATCTGGAACCAATTAAACCAGTCACTTGTCCTAAACCTGAGAGTTCTGACATTTGTTACTGAATTTAAAAAAATGACACATTCCTATCTTCATACTTCTGTGACTGACAGGTTAAAAGCAGTTTGTCCCTTAGTCAAATGCAAATTCACATTCCCCTAATCCTTTCTTAGTCCTCAGGGCTGCACAGAGTGCTTTCTTCTTTTCCTTTGCCCTGGTAGTTTAGGATCAGTGCTGGAAAATAGTGTAGACTGGCCAATCCCTGGGACTCCCCACTATAGATGTTTTCCTAAACAACCCCAGGTAACTTCTCAGTGCTCCAGGGCTCTGTGGACAGCATAGCATGGCCAGCTTCTATTGACAAATAGAATAATGACTTTCTTAAGGAAAGGATTGATCCCAGAAGGTACAAGGCGCACACTACACACCATGGCCGGCTGACAAGTTTGCTTTTCTTTGTATGGGCAACAATGAATCGACTCTACAGACACAAAGATCTTCATGTACTGAGAGAAGTAGACACACAAACAATAACAGTGTGTGCATCCATAATGCTGGTACAGTACCAAACCCAAATTGAAGGGGCAGTGGGAAGAGTATACCAGAGGAGGTGGCTAAATTGTGTTTTGAAATTCAGTGTACATTATGTAACTAATCCTGGGGAAATGTGAATAGGCATCCTGTCATCCCTTCTAGGGCATCAGCAGTAGACCAAAACAAAATTATTCTACTCAAGTCCACCTTAGCCAACCAATGAGTTTTTTTGGGCTTATGAGAACATCGGTGAGTAGTCACTCAGAGGACTATGGGCAACTCAGAAACAAATATGTCACTGAAAACTGTGACCGCGTGGGTGGGTAAGCATGGGTGATGACTTTTCAGTCATCACATTGAGTCCTGTCTTCAGTTATCCTTCTACATCCTCTGTATTCAAAAACCTTCCAAGATCACCTGTGGTTGGTAGACAGGAGGATACAGTGACTAGAGTCTCAAGGGAGACTTTCCTTCAACTGTAGTGTCTATGGTCTCATTGTGGCCACATAGTTATCAGTGTGTTTTGTTTACTTTGTTGCCATAAGTATGGGGCCAAACAGTCTATAGGTCTCCAAGGCCTATAGTCTTGGAGGGTACTTTGCAGGCTTCCCTCCTGCAGGGTATCCTATGGTCACACCATATCCATACCTGGAGAACAATTCTTTTGCCCCCAACATACTCAAAGAATGGTAACCCAAGAACCCCTAGAGTCAGAAGAAAAAATGCCTATATCAAGACTGTAAATCTACCCAATCTGCCAATCTACTTAGAGGAGGGTGGCTCGGTATGGGGACTATAAGACACACATGCTGCAGCCAACAAAGCTCAAATAACAGACAAGCCTTGGGATACGAAAATATTTCTGCATCATGCCTGAAGAGGTAATTTTTATAAGATGAGGTTCCTGGACAGCATTTGTAAGACCTGCAACTCATTTCTTTATAGGATAATGTAATCAAAGTTACAGTTTAACCTGGTGACTTGGAATAACTTTTTAGTATTCACACTGATAATCGTACCCAGCACCTCAGCCTGTACTTTCCGATTATTGGACAGAAAGACTGTGGCTTCATGGTTTACTAAAGAGGATCCTTCTTGTTGGCTAGTGGTCCTTCCTGTTTTGGCTGGAAGTGGGATTATCTTAGATTGCTGAGTACATGTCAGACTTTAATGTGCATTAATTAAAGTCTAGGAGAAACCCTTTTTTTAAATGTCTCCTAGAAATGACAGGGAAGCTACACCCATGAGAACAGTATGGCCTCTTAGACAAAACAGGAACAATGTCAGGACCAGCAGATGTGCTAACTGGGAAGAAGGAAATCTCAAGGCATCCTATCCCCTACACAGAGAACTGCTGAGAGGGAGAAGTAGTCATGTTCAAGGATAAGCCCCCTAAAAGTGGTTATCCAATACAAACAGGTTGTCTCTGAAATCACATACCCACAAGCAACACTAAACAGACTCAGCAGGTTGGGGGGTGTGTGTGTCTGTGTGTGCATGTGTGTGTCTGTGTGTGTAATAGGAGGGCAATTTATGAGAGACTAAAGGAGAAATAGGTGAAACTACAGGAAGAGACATGGGATGGGTTAGAGGGAGGAAAGGGAAGGGAATAAGTGGTGTAATTATTTTTTTTAATAAAAAAAGTATTTTAAAAGAAAAAAAAACATTGAGCTAAAACCATGCTTGGAAGATGACTCAGTCAGTAAAGGAAGGGTCTGTAGAGTTAACTGGTGGCCAGACAGTCTAGCCAAATCAGTGAGCTCCGAGTTCAGTGACAGACTCTATCTCAAGTAAGGAAGAGCAAGACCAAGGAAGACATCCAACATGGCCACATACATGTGTACATACTCCCACCCATGCACACACAAGCATACATGCACACACATAAAAACACCTGAACTAAAATAGGCCCAAAATTGATAGTATTTTCAGGTTCATCGGGGAGAAACTAAAACTAAATGTTTTCAAAAGTGGATAAAAGCAGACCTAAATTGAGTTATGCAATTTTATGAACACAATTCTTTGGGGGTGATGAAAATACAGTTCTTAAGCCAGGGTCCTTCCAAACAGTCTGTCCTATGAAGCCAATAAGGACAGTGCATCTATCCGTGTTGTAAGGAAAGCATATTCCTTAAGGGCATGATCCATTTGAACCCATAGGAATGGTATTTCTGTAAGCACTGATGAATGGGTGATTTAGGCTTAGAGAGTGACCAGAGTAATTCTAAAAGTCTGAAGAGAACCAAGAGACTGTTTAAACACTTTTTTGTCTTCTCTTTATTTTTCTTTTCCCTCTCAAGTCATCCTGAGAGTTCTGCATGGCTCAGAGCCCACTCTAAATTCAAAAGCTTAGAACTCCGGCCCAGAACAAATTCCATTTGCCATCAGTGAAAAGATTTTTCTTCAACATTTTTCAGTCTCCTTGAGCAATGATTCCCTTACCAGACATGATAGCTGAACACCAATCTCTTTACGACTTTTGGTTCCGATAAGGCAGGATCCTGGACTGCGTTTTCCCTTAAAAATGAGAGATAGATACTAATTAACTGAGAAAGTCATGTTTTATTAAACAGAGAGTTCCAAACCTGATTAGAATCCTATGGGTCTGTACTGTTTGCCCCTCTCCAACACACATTTTGAAAATGAAACAGATGGGGAAATCTTCAAGGTTTCAGAGACATCCATGTTAGGGGGAAAGCCTTAAGTTCAACTCTTCCCACAAGCTCCATCTCACTCTATCAGGGAAATTCAGAGTTACACGAAGCCAACCAACAAACCATATGGCCAACATCAACAGCCCCGTGTTTGGCAACACATGTTTCTAAGACCTAGTTATTACTCTCAGCTGGGATGCTGTAGGGAAATGGAACAAAAGCTCCATCCAGTGCACAACAAGATGCCAGCTCAATCTCCCTAATCCAGCAAGCTGAATTGCAACTTCTCCAAAACCCAGACCTCTCCAGAGACTGCTATGGTACCACAGGCAGAAATCTCCACACTGTGAAACTTTGCTTCGTGAGCATGGCTATTTTAAAATTGTGCCTCAAGTTAACTTCAGGCTATGTATGAAAAACGAACCTAAGCCTGACACACCTATAATCCCAGTAATTGAGGAGCTGAGGTAGGAAGATAGGTAAGTTGGGGCTAGTCTGGGCTATATAGAAAGACTGTGCCTCAAAAATCAGAAAGAAAAGAGGCTATATGAAACAAACAGTTTTCATATTTTTCTCAGGTTGCTGATCCAAGTGGGTGTGAACAGTTACTTAAAAATACATAAAACCTGAAATCTCAAAAGCCTCTCCTCCCAAAAACCTCACATGAGGAGTAATTAACTTATAAAGGGTTTCAAATTTACTTCAAAGAAAGAAAACCATCAGTTATCAATGTAAGTGAACTAGAAAGTTCCATAGCTTCCAGGAGGCCAAGGTATGTACAACTGACAGGGACATTTTCATTCCTGTAAGTACAGGGACTATTGTCCCTCTCCTTGATGCTTACTCTTTTGCCAGTATGACATCTAGTTTGATTTTTGAGGAGATAAACAGAATGGTGACTGCTGGGCACAGGGTCTCAGAGGCCCAGCCCAGCTGTGGTGGGCACAGGGTCTCAGAGGCCCAGCCCAGCTGTGGTGGGCACAGGGTCTCAGAGGCCCAGCCCACCTGTGCTGGACAAATTCTCCTCATTGTTGTTATAAAATCCAGGCATGAATGTCAGTCACAATTCTACTGAGAGCAAAAGGAAGGAAAAACACCTCAGAAACCCATTGAATGTGTCAAAGAAAGATATCCAACTAGAAAAGAGATTCATGAGGCATTGTTTTTTCCTCACATAAGCCCACCAGGACAGGTGGCCAGGTACTTTTGAGGTCCATCCTTTCACCCTGGACTGAACTGTAACTGGAATAAAAGAGGAAGAAACATACAGAGGATAAAAACATATCAGAGTCTGCTCTGGCAAAAAGGAGGTAAAGAAGAAATGAGAGAAGGAAAGAAGCGGTGGAGGGAGGAAGAGTGGAAAGAGAGAAAGGAAGAAAGGAGAGAGGGAGGAGGGAGAGGACAAGGAGAAATTGGCCTCATTAAAAAATGAAAGGAGCTCAAATTGAGACCCATCTCATGTGCAATCACCAACCCCTGACACTATTATTGATAGTCTGTTATGCTTGCACACAGGAGCCTAGCATAACTGTCCTCTGAGAGGACTCAGCATCCAATGAAAAAGAGATGCAGAGGCAAACAGCCAAACATTAGATGAAGGTCACAGAGTCTTGTGGAAGAGTTGGGGGAAGAATTGAGGGACCCAAAGAGGACAAGGACACTACAGGAAGACCAACAGAATGAACTAACCTGGACCCTTAGGGGTTCCCAGAGATTGAACCACGAACCAAAGAGCGAGCATGGGTTGGACCTAGCCTCCCATTTCACCCTCACACATATGTAGCAGATGTGCAGCTTGGTCTACATGTGGGTCCCCCAACAACAGGAGTTGTCCATGAATCTATTGCCTGTCTGTGGATCTCATTCTCCTAATTGGGCTGCCTTGTCTGGCCTCAGTGAGAGAATGACTTAATGTGTCAGGAGTAGAGAGTGAGGAGT
Source organism: Arvicanthis niloticus (assembly GCF_011762505.2). Taxonomy (NCBI): domain Eukaryota; kingdom Metazoa; phylum Chordata; class Mammalia; order Rodentia; family Muridae; genus Arvicanthis; species Arvicanthis niloticus. The sequence continues at coordinate 26,022,151 of NC_047665.1, read as the reverse complement.
GTGATACCCAGGGGTATCCCCATTCTTACAGGGTAAGAGGAAGAGGAATGGGGAGGGAAATCTATATAAGGAGTACTGGGAGGAGAGAGGGACTGATATTGGGATGTAACATGAATAAATAAATTAATTAAAAATATTTTTATGCAAAAAAGAAGGAGGAGGAAGAAGAGGAAGAAGAGGAAGAAGAGGAAGAGGAGGAAGAGGAGGAAGAGGAGGAAGAGGAAGATAGAAGGAGGAGGAGGAAGAGGAGAAGGAGGAAGAGGAGGAAGAAAAAGAGAGAAGGAGGAGGAGGAAGAGGAGGAAGAGGAGGAAGAGGAAGAGAGAAGGAGGAGGAGGAAGAGGAGGAGGAGGAGGAAGAGGAGGAAGAAAAAGAGAGAAGGAGGAGGAGGAGGAAGAGGAGGAAGAAAAAGAGAGAAGGAGGAGGAGGAGGAAGAGGAGGAAGAGGAGGAAGAGAAAGAGAGAAGAAGGAGGAAGAGGAGGAGGAGGAGGAAGAGGAGGAGGAGGAAGAGGAGGAAGAGGAAGAAGAGGAAGAGGAGGAGGAAGAGGAGGAGGAGAAGGAAGAGGAAGAGAGAAGGAGGAGGAGAAGAAGAAGGAGGAGGAGGAGGAGGAGGAGGAGGAGGAGAAAGAAGAAGAAGAAGAAGAAGAAGAAGAAGAAGAAGAAGAAGAAGAAGAAGAAGAAGAAGAAGAAGAAGAAGAAGAAGAAGAAATAATGAATGAAAGGAGTTGTGTATGACCACTCACATTGCAGTCCCAGCTTTTGGGAAGCTGAGATAGAAATCATCACAATTTTAAGGTTAGCCTGGGTTATATCATGAGTTCCAGGCTATGTCCATTTAGCTATATAATAGTAGGAGGTTCTCCTGCAGGATGTATGACCTACCAAGCTATAAGTTCCTGGCCCTGTTTACGGTGGCAAGCATGACTCTGTCTTGTGGAGTATGTCTTAAATCCAGTCAGAAAGTGCTTGGTTACTCCTGTAAGATCTGTGCCACCATTTCTCCAATGGGCATATCTTATTAGACAACACTATTATAGCAGTTCAAAGCATTCACAGCTGACTAAGACTGTTGGTTACTTTATTTCCCTGGTAGTATGCATAGCTAGCCAATAGAGATGGAGCTGCCAGCTCAGTACCAGCTTGACTTCTCCATGTTCAATGATTCACCAATAGGGTCTTTGCATGAAGTTATGAAGTAACCAATAGCAGAAGAAACAGCCTGTCATTTTTGAGGTTCCTCTGACCAACAGCTCAAAATGGCTTACCATGGGGTTTTCTGTTGGGAGCCTGTAGGAGGAGTTAAGGTGGGAGGAGTAAGCAGAGAAAGAGAAAAGGGAAGAGGAGGAACTAGAAGAAGAGGAACTAGGGAGAGCAGAGATGTAGGAGCAATGGAGAGCCGTATAAGTATGGAGAGCAGTCCCGGGTAACAATTTATATTTAGGTTAGCTAATTGGGAAACAACTCTCTTTGTATGGACATATTGTTATTGAGCATTACCAAACATATAAAGCCTTTGATTAATCTTTAAGCATTAGAGTCTCATTATCTTACTGGGCCTCATGGATGGCGGGATAGTCTGGGCAATGCACAGCCTTATGGAGGAGACAGCGTAGAAGATTGGCAGAGCCATCTCCCACACTGGCATTTCATGGGTGACAGGACTGGTGTTTCTGGCTGGCCATTTCTAGCTGCAGCACACACGTGGCCTCTGGCCACAGAACATAGCAGCTGAGCTAGGCAGAGCCACCGAAGCTTAGATAGTCGGCTTGACCGGTGGCCATTCTTAAAATATTCTCTCAACAGGAGACAAGTCCTAGCAGAAAACGGCTGTCATCTTTGCAGCCATCTTGGGCCATATACCCTGACAAGAGACTTGTTTTTCAACAGCCCACAACAGCTGAGCACACTCTGATAAACATCTTGTTTTTCTCACATATCTTGTTTTGTTGTTTAGTGCTCCCAGCTGCAAGGCACATGTGGTAAAGTGTCTTCAGCTGCATTTCCCTGCTTGTGCTTATATAGACCCATGATTTCCTTTCAGTAAATGGGACTTGATCAGACACCCTGTCCTGTCTCCATTCTTTGACTCTCTTGCCACTCCATCCCCTCTCTCTCTCTCTTGCAGACCCTGTTGACTGACCCATAGACCACCAGGGCACCTGGTGCCCAAACATTGAACAGTGTGAACCAGAGCAGTTTCCCTTCTCAAAGGAGAAGAGAAAGGTGGAATGGGGAACAGACTTATATGAGTGGGTGCTGGGAGGAGAGGAAGGGCTGATGTTGGGTTGTAAAGCAAATAAATACATTAATTTTTTAAAGGCTTCTCATATCTAGCTCTGAGCTTATTATTTGAAAATCTATGGTATCCAAAAAAGGCAATGACCCACTGTTAGCATGCAACTAATTTCAAACTCTTTATATATATATGGGGGGGGGGGGGAATTCCATAAAGTTTACAGTAGTAGGTTTCCATGTGGCTTTTTAAAAATTATCCTTCTCCATATTCCTTTCTCAGCCTTGCCCTGCCATTTCCTACTACATCTAACACTTCTTACTCTGCTATTCTCATTCTCCTGTCTTACCACTGCACTGCTAGTACCACTCTGCCTTGCTAGTACCCCCGCAACAGCCTTTTACAGGTTTCCTGACTTCTGTGGGCACTCCACCCTAAACCTATGTATCTAAATATTCAAAGCTATAGTCCACATATGTAAGAGAGCAAGCAGTCTTTGTCTTTCAGGGTTATTTTTCCAGCTGTATGCACTTATCTACAAATTTCATGATTCTACTTTTCTTTATAGCCAAATGCTATTCCATTGTGTATATATACACGTTTTCATTATCCATTCATCAGTTTATAGACATACAAGCTTTTCCCATTTACTAGCTGTTGTGACTAAAGCAGCAATGAACACAGATGAGCAAGTATGTCTGTTGTAAGCTAGAGAGTCCTTTGGGTATATGCCTAAGAGTGCTATGGCTGAATCATGTGGTAGATTTATTTCTGGATTTTCCAGGAACCTTCACACTGATTTTCATCATGGCTCTACCAGTTTGCACTCCCACCAACAGTGAATAAATGTTCCTTTTCCCCTACATCTATGCCAACATTTGTAGTCATATTTTAGATTTTTTTTTTAATCTTGGCCATTCTGACTAGGGTAAGATGACATTTCAAAGTAGTTTTAATTTGCATTTCCCTGATGACTAAGGATATTGTAGATTTCATAAAACATTTCTCAGACATTTGTATTTCTTCTTTTTGAGGACACCCCTTTTTTAGAACCTACTACAATTAGTCTGCTAAATAGACACAGTATTAAACTTCCTCTTACGTGCTTATCTTTATACCTACAAATTAGCGCATCTCTTAACACACATCAAAATGTTTCTTTTAAAGTAGGTCCCAGTTAAGTCAGAGACGAACAACTAATCAATTTGCAGAAAATAAGGGATGGCAGAATGCTCAGCGTAAATAAGACATCAACACCACACCCAACCTCCCTTTCGCTATCCTTCTCCTCTTTGTTTGTCTGTGCCAAAAAATATCCAAGACTGCTTCCAACTAGCTGTATTTATAATCAAACCAGAAACAAGCCAAGCAACCTGCAGAGGTCAGAGGAATTAACTAGCAGTGCCACACAGTAAAGGCTATAGAGCAGTGAAGAAGAAATTGCAAAGTGGAACAACAAAGGAAACGTTACAGGATAATACTGATTAACTGAACTAAGACAAGAGGGAATTCATACTGGATGATTCAATTTACACATAGTTTAAAAATCATTAAAAATAATCTATGATAGTGAGCAGTCACAGTTATATTGACTATAGGATGGGGGGGGGAGCACTATGGAGCCTTCTAGGGTGCTGAGAATACCCCATGCCAAACTCACATAGTAGTTGTTAAGAGTTGTGTGTGTGTGTGTGTGTGTGTGTGTGTGTGTGTGTGTGTGACAAGTCACTGAGCCATGAGCCTTAGGTCTGTTTGCTCTAGCATACATCCAGCACATAAGGATTGTAGTGCTGCAAAGATACCCAGAGCATCTCAGTGTTCTTGTTCCTATCCTCTGCACAGAGGCCACTCTCCAGTCACCATGCTATATGAAAAATATTTACCATCTGCTTTTGTCAGCTCCTTACCAGGGAGACCATGCATTTACTCATCTGTGTTTCCTGATAGCCTTGTCCAGAAAGGAAACTCAAATAACTATGTGAAACTGTTTCAAATGCCCTGGAGTGCCCAGCCATGCAGCCATGTATTTATTTGCTTTATCCTTACACACTAATGTGAAGTTTATAAATGGGAGTACACTTGTATCATTTTCACCAAGTGTCAAGACTTTCAGTGGAAGAAATATGACATTCTCCCACCTGGCCAGATTTGAGTTAAAACCAAACTTCTCAAGATAAAAGACCTGAACACTCAAGTGCAAGCTTATTAAATCCGAAGACCCCTGACTTCCTGATCAAGAATTCTGGTTCCCTAATTCTGAAAAGGAGCACATATGAAAAGAACCATCCTGAGGAGCCATACAAAAACCAAAGGCTTATACTCTTGTCTGACTTATGTCAAGGGTCCTTTTCAATAGGACACACCTGGCAATCCTTTTAGAAATGTCCTAACTTTTTTTAAAAAAAAAAAAATCATTTTACATCCCTTGAGTTTGATTTGATACAGATGGACTATAATCCAACATCTAAAATAAATTGTGGGGCCAGAAAAGTGGCTCACTTGTTAAGAGTGCTTACTACTCTTGTAGGGGACCCAAGTTCAGCTCCCAGAACCCATATTGTGTTTTACAACCACCTCTAACTCCAAGGTATCCAATGTTCTTGCTTACCCTCTGTAGGCTCCTTTATACAAACTCACACACACACACACACACACACAGAGAGAGAGAGAGAGAGAGAGAGAGAGAGAGAGAGAGAGAGAGAGAGAGAGAGAGAATAAATTCTTTGAAAAGATTTGAACTCTTTCAGGAGTCACCTGAGAGAGGACTGACTGCCACAATGTTCTATAACCCTCCAAAATCAGGGGGTCTCTGGTAAGTCTTGAAAAAGAGAGACTTTTCTGAAAACTCCCAGGTTCAGTTAGATCTGCAGGAGTCTACAGTTCTTTGGAAACCAGGAAGCCTATGATAGGTCTGTTTCCTCTAAAGAAATAGCAGTTGCCACTGAGAAATTACTCTGAGGTAATATAAAAGCTCAATAACAAATTTTACTTTCAAAAATTAATTTCAGGGAAACGTGTCACCAAGTCCTCTAAATAGAGGTCTTAAGACCATGACACAGGCTGACAAGAAACTGAAAATTCCAAAATAAGACTAGAGCGTGTCCTCAATTTGCATCAGCCAGTTGGCTTGGTGTGTTGTCAGACTTGACTCTTGTGTTATTTTGTCAGGAACTAGTATTCTTCAGGAGAAAACGTATTAAAACAAAAAAAAAAAAATCACTCTGTTTAAAAGCTAAGGCTGACCACAGAAATATGAAGGCTGAATAGTCTTGATTATATATGGACCGCTATCTTTAGAAACATTATTTCATAGATGTTTAAAAATAACAATAGTCAACAGAAGGATATGGAGAGAGAGATGGAAAGAGGGTAGGCAATTTGTACAGAGTAAGAGAAAAAAATTTAATGCTTCTATCACAGTAAGGTAGCCATGATCAATAACAATTAATTATATATTTCAAAATAGCTAGTAGAAAAGATCTTAAATGTTCTCCACGCCCAGAAATGACCTGGCTGGCTAGCAAGCTAGTGGTATCCATGAGCTCTGGGTTCAATTGAGAGTCTCTGCCAATGAATAAAGGTAGAGAGCTATCAAGGAAGACCCCAGGCCTCCACGTGCATACACACACAGACACACACACACACACACACACACCACATTCACACACATCCACTAAAGACATGTAAAAATACATATATACACACTCCAACATACACACATACAAAACAAAAAGCAACCACAAACAAACAAATGCATATAGCCCTGGTAAGCCCCATTAATATGTGTCACCAAAACAATGTGGTTATTCAGGAGTAGTTTAGCTCCTATGCCTGGAATATGACAAATAGCTTTTTAGTTTTGCTTTGTCATCTATTTCTTCCTAATGGGGATGAGGAAAACATTCTTGAAAAGCAGCTGTTAATGGATAGTGACAAGTGGTTTCCTGTGGTCTAAGAAGGAACCAGCAATTACTATCTTTTACATTCTTTTAAATTCCAGAGACAAAGCAAGCTCAATACCCCTGTATTGGCTTTGTGGCTATTGTGCCAACAGGAGGGGTCTTGAGATCTATTTCTATGATTTTGATGAGAGACTATCTGGGTTTCGTCTTACCTACCTATACCCTTTGGATGACATAAATTGCCAGGAATTGGAAAATGGAGTCAACTAGTGCTAGGATCATAAGAGCCCTTGAGTATGCTCCCCAAATCCTGGACTTAGTGGTCTATATCCTTCTGGGATCCCTTAAAGATGGAATGTGACAGAAACCAGGAGCTACAGCAAAGTCATCCCTGGATCGGAATCCCTCAAGCACAATTTAGAGGTGAGAGCTTATCTTTCCTGGCCCCAGCATTACAAAATCTTCTCTCAGCTCTTCTTCCCCTCATTACATCTATCCCCAGGATGTACCTAGCTCCTCTCCACACCTGCCTCTAGACCACACTGAAGCTGGCAGATAAAGAACAGTCAGTAGGTTTGCACAGTGCTGCTCACAGGAACTTTGCATTTGACATGGGAGTGGGGAGGGGAGCAAAGAAACATTCTCTGGGATTTAAGAAGAGGAAAGGGAGAATTCTAAGGTGAGAGAATGATGGGAAGCCACAAGAAGTGGTGGAGCAGGAAGCAGCATTCACAATCGCAGACAGTCTGTATTCCAGGATGAATACAGACTCTTCATTCAGTCATGCTCACAGTCACCCATTAAAGAGCTCTCTATGAGACCATTCACACAAAGCCAGAGTCTCCACTCCATACTTAAGTACCACATGTCTTTTTCATAGAACTCACCATTTCTCAAGGCTGTACTCTAAGCAATTATGTTTTCCTTATTTATTGACTTTCTCTGTCTGAGAGGTCCAACCTTCACCATGTTTACTTGTGGGTCCCATGGTGGCTAGAACAGCATCATTCACATAGCATGCTCTCTGTAAGTACTACTCCCATGGAATTCCAATTGCTTCAAACTGCAAAAGTCAAGATGGACTTTATCTGAGGCTCAATTGAAGTTTGAGAAATACAAGAGTCAGAAAGGCATGGATCAATGTTCTGAACACAACAGGACAAGGGAGAGTCTGGATGGCAACTAAAGGCTAATAGAAACAAAGGCCTCATTGGCCAATGGAAAGTAAAGAACAGATCTAGACATGATGGTGCATGCCTCTGGTTGTAGTATTCTAAAGAAAGGAGCAGAAAGGTCATGAGTTTAAGTCTATCTGTGGCTACATAGAAAGTTCAAGAACAACTAGGTTATGCGAAACCTTGTCTCCAAAATGAAGGAAGAGGAGAAAAAGAAAAAAGGAAGGAGCTAGGGATTATACTGGTAAACAAAATGGAAATATACATAAAACGTGAGTCCTGTAACCTCTTGGAAAGCATCTTGAATCTTGGGTAATACATAATTGCCTGGTCTCTTGATTGTTCCAAATAATGATGGTCAAAGGGTAAAAGTTACCAACATTCATACTCCAGGCAGGGCTGGACTCATAATAAAACTCCTGACTCTACAGTCTTAATTTTATTTTCACTAAATAGTTGATGAAATAGATGAACAGGTGAGGTCAGCCTTCAAGGCCACCATGCCTCTGTTCTGAAACACAAGGCAGCACCTATGTCACAGGGCCCTGGTGGCAGCATAACAATCATTCTAATTTGTCTAGGACCAAAAGCATTCTTGGAGAATAAAATATTAAGTGCTAAAGGTAAGAAAATACTGGGAAAATAGAAACAAGTTAGTTCTCTTCCTAAAGGTCCTTTGAGAGAAGCATAGGTCAAAAAATTTAATATATCCTTTCAAGGTCACTCCAGGATGGAAAGCATCTATAGAAATACTCTAGGGGTCTTCTATGTTCAACTCTTTCAATCTCTAGAAATCATTTCTATTCTTAGTTGTTGAGGCCCTAAGAGTTGGGTAGTATCTGAGCCCTTGATGTTACAACCCCTCAATATTCTAGTGTTTTCTCTCTTATCTCACACCACTGGAAAGAGTTCTTTTATCAACAAAGCTCCTTATATCACCTAAAGTTAAATGAGGCCCCTTTCCCATGAGGCCCTTGATTGACATGAAGTTAAAGAAAAGAGGAAACTGAAGAAGAATGTGAAGCCAATGTGACACAGAAGCTTTAGGCTGCCAAGCTTTACCTCCTTGTCTGTGAGATCCAAGAAAGAAGTTGGTGAGAAGAGAGGCAAGAGTTCTGGTCTCCCTTTAAAAAAAAAAGGTTATCAAAATGAGTGATCAAGAACACCTATTTAGGACTGTTATCACCATATTAAAAAGCTCAGCAAATTTTAGCTACTATTGTTAGATCCAAAGTAGGGCCCCCAAAATGGCAGTGCTGGTGACAATGTCCTAAATAGAAGGACTGACAGGGTAAACAAGAATTGTTAGTAGGTGAACAGAACCCTAAATTTTGTGTTCCTCAGGGATCTCCAAAGATAGGTTTCTGATTACCAGGACCTCCTTTAATCTACCCCAAGGGTCAACTACCTAAGATAAGGGCATCAAATTTCTAATTATTCAAAGCAGCCTGCATCATCTCAAAGATGCAGACCCTGCTGACTGTCATATAAAGTCTACATGACTTTCTACCATTTTGCTTTTCTCTACACACATGCCACCTGATACTGTAAGATATAGTCTTGGCAGTTGATCCCCAAAATCCTTTCTACCCATGGAGTGATCTGGTTTGGTAGTTTCGTCATACCATCACTTACAGTTATGACTCCTACTTCACTTCTGTTTTACTCCAAAAGAGTCCAGAATCTCAGTTCTCCAATGATGTGAGCTAATGTGCAAAATTCAATGCAAATTTACAATTTCACATTTGAATACTTTGCTGTTTTAATATTTTTACTTTATGGATTGGAGAACCCTTAACATTATACAGTAGTCTTTTCTATGCACTGTCTCATTTTCCATGGTTTCAGTTATACAGTGGCCAAATGTTTTCAGCTCATGGTTATTCAGTCCATGACCAGTTGGTTTTATCACTTTTGACCTGTCATTATGAAAGTTATTCTTGGTTGTCAACCTGACTATATCTGTAATTAACTAAATCCAAAAAAATGGGTCACACCTATGAAGGACTTTTGCTTAATTTGAAGTGGGAGGATTTAATTCTAGTCCAGATATTTGAGGTGGGAAGACACACCTTTAATCCAGATCTTTTAAAGTTGGAAAACACTTCTAATCTGAGTCATGCCTTCTGCAGGAAGCCTATATAAAGACATGGAAAAAGAAAGTTTTTGCTTTTTGTCCCCTTGATAGCAAGTCTATTTATTCACTGGGATGAAAACCTACATCTTTGGGATTCTGGCATATACTGAAAACTAGATAAGACATCCAGTCTCGTGAGCTGAACAACTACTGTATTATTGAACCTTCCATAGGCAGCCATTGTTCGATTACCTAGACCATAGCCTATAAATCATTCTAATAAGTCCCCTCTCTATCTAGAGATAGATAAAGATGGATAGATATAAATATTTAGATATGTTAATAGATAGATATAGATGATGACAAAGATATGGAGACATAAATATAGATAGATGTAGATATAAGCAAAATTCGTTTTATAAGTTTTATTACTCCAGAGAACCCTATCTAATACAGCCATATATCACAGTGAAAGTAGTATATGACAGAGTAAACTACCTATCTGACAAAGACCAGGATGGAGAAAGTGAGGAGAGATATGGTGGGTGAGACAAGAGGCAAGAATTCTAATATCCCCTTCAAGAACACATCTTCAGTGGCCTAACTTCTGCCCATCAGGTCCAACCTTATAAATATCCTCCTGTAGTTTCTAGGCTGAGAACCACATATTCAATCCAAGTCTTTGGGTGGATTCACACATCCATGTGAGAGGAGGATATTATATGAATAAGATGTAGTGTTGTCTGTGGATTTAGGCAAGCTTTGTGTAGATAGGGGTTATTGTTTGCATGTGTTGTGAGACTGAAGCTAACATTAATTCTGATGTCTATATTGGAGTATGGAACAATATGGAAGATGGCAGTTTGCCTGCACAGTTGTAGGAAATCTTCCCACCTCTACCTCTTGTCTCAGACAGGCTGCTGAAAGGAACAAGAAATCAATAGGCCACAAAATAGAAACAATTTTAAACTCCAGGAAAAGTCCTTCCTTTCCGATGTAATGATGCCATGGCCTGTCTCCAGGCCTTGAATGAGAATGGGCCATTGAGAAGATCTCTTGAGGGCAGAAAAGCAGAGAAGCTGAACTTTAAGAGCAAGAAAGATTTCTTTTTTCATTAAAAGAAAAAGGTGTGTTTAGATTTACCTTGCCCAAAAAAGCTCAGGCAAGAAGATGAGAATTTCATGATGGAATAAGACAATTTAGGAAAGTCAGAGAGGGTGAAAAGAGCACTCAGCTTATTTTAGTACAGATACACAGAGAGGATAGATAGATAGATAGATAGATAGATAGATAGATAGATAGATAGATAGATAGCACTTTCCAGGAAAATTGGGAGCAAGTTAGGAAATATTTAGAAAAAAATGCACGCCAGTTTTCATAATGACAGGCACAGGTGTTCATCCTGTAGCAATGTGCTTTGTAGTGTTCCCCAAGGATCATGCAACCCCAACATTAAATATCTCAAGATGAAATCTTTATATTATGGGCCCTACATCTGATGATTGGTGTCCTCCCAAGGAAAAATAGTAGGAGATATGAACACTTTCCGTGTAAAGACAGAAGTCAAGGTGGTGAGGTGCTGCCACATAACAAGGTGCAGTAAGTAGAAGAGGCAAAGCATGAGCTTGCTCTGCACCAATGGAGAAAGTGTGGGTCTAGCCCCCACTTTCATCTCAGACCTCTGGTCTCTAGAATTGGAACAGAGCAGGCTTGTGTTGTTTTGGGGCCATGGTGTATGATTATGTGCCTCATCAGCTGAAGAAAACTAACATATACACCAAGCTTCTCCATACAGTTTATACAGCAAGGGCTTAATAAATATGATTGGCTAATCTCATGGACTATGAAACCAGAGGCACAACTGCACTTGCACTGGGCTTCGGGGAGAGTGAAGATGCAGCACTTCCCCTTCCTCTTTTAAGCTCAGCAACAGGTACACTCCATGGGAAGAGTATTAAGACTAGAAAATCAGATGTGGGGTGAACCCTAAAGCTCCATTTGCAAACTACTTCAGGCAAAAGTGGGATCTATTGAGAATTAGGCACCTGTGCTTCCTGGTGGAATGGGCAGGAAAGAAGCAGAACCAGATACATCATATCTGCCCCAGAACCCAGAGCAAACCTCAACCTTGGAGTTCACAGTGCCTCACTCAGCCAAGGAGCAAGTTGCATCATCCCCAGCAGCCAGTGTCCTACTATGGCCTGGGGGTTACGTCTCTATACCATTTCCTCGCTAGGGAAGCTGGAGAGTCCATGTACAGTTTGCCCTTCCTACTTAAGTTCACAGATTGGTTTCACTCTCCACTGTTCTGAACTGATGAGAAGATGCCAGGTTGCTCCTGCTTGTGAATGACTGACATATTTTATTCCTCACTTCTTGTTGCCCTCCCCCATTGTCTTCTGCCTTTCATCCTAGCTGCAGGGCATTGGCATTGATAGAGTGCACCAGCCAGGTTCTGGGACCTGGCTTTCTGTTGGGAAGCAGAGATGCTGACAGTAGACAGACAAGGAGAAGGTCGGCTCATGGTTAAATAAATGTATCCTCAGCTCCTTTTGTACTTTCAACAGGGCTCATAAATGTAAATATCACTTTTATTTCTTCAGATGATGGAATGAGATGAGAACCAAATCCAAGCTTTACATATATATGGCTTGGGCTGAGCATTTCTGTCTAACTATCACTGGGCCTAGGCCTGGAAGCTTCTAACATTCATATAATATAATCTTCTGCAAGCCCAGACCTTGAAGGCTTCAGCTTCCAGCTTCTGTCTGCTAACCTAGTCCTAGAATGTTTCAGCCTCTAAGAGTTACTACTGAATAAACTCACTCTTTTCTTGCTCTTTCTGAACTCAGACTGGCTGGTTCTACTCAGTTAATCTGGCTTAAACTTCGATCCAAGCTGACTGATTCAAACTGGCTTCTCTTAGCTTCTGACTGAATTGTTCTGCTTGAAAAGTCTGCCTCTGAACTCCACAAACTGAACTGCTCCAAAGTCAACTCAACTAACTCAATTGAACTGCACCCAACTAAACTAAATACCACTAACTAACTGAACTCAATTGACTCTCTCCCTCACTGCTCTTTAAGTAGCTCCTCTTTTCTTTCTTTTTATTACAGTGCTATAATTTTTTATTGTATATTATATTTACATTTCAGATTTTATCCCCTTACCCCATTCCCCCTACCACCCAGGAACCTCCTATCCCATTCCCCCTCCTCCTGCTTCTATGAGGATGTGCCCCTACCTACCCCCCACTCCTACCTCCCCACCTTCGAATTCCCCACCACTCAGTGTTCAGCCATCATGGGACCAAGGATCTCCTCTCTCACCTATGCCCAACAAGGCCATCCTCCCCTACATATACAGCTGGAGTCATTGGTCCCTCCCTATGTGCTCCCAGGCTGGTGGTTTAGACCCTAGGGAGCTCTAGTTGGTTGGTATTGTTGCTCTCCTCATGGGGCCACAAACCCTTTCAGCTCCTTCAGTCTTCTCTCTAACTTCTCCATTGGGAAACCCTTGATCAGATCAGTGGTTAGCTGTGAGCATCTGCCTCTGTATATGTCAGTCTCTGGCACACCTCTAAGGAGACAGCTATATCAGGCTCTTGTCAGCATGCACTTCCTGACATCCACATCAGCGTCTATTTTCTGCATGTTCTCATGAGAGTTGGGTATATCCTGCCTCTGACTCGTTCTGTTAAATATTTCTCTGATTTATCACTTTGTCTGCCCCTCAATCAGACATCATTGTTTGGGATTAAAGTTATGTACTAAAGGTGTGTCTGTATTCTAGCTAGAGGGACTAGAGGTATATGTTCCAGCCAGAGGGATTAAAAGTATGTGGTACATCTGCATTCCAGCCAGATATGTGATCCCTTGCCAGAGCAGCCATGTTACTGGATTAAAATTCTCTACAATGGCTTTCACTGTGGCTCCTCTCTCTGTATATGTCAAGGTTCACTGGCCCTTTCCATCCTGGAACCAAGAAGTGTCATATGCTGTTGCAAATTCTTGAAGGCTATACTGTCCTGGTTACTCCCTGAATACCTTGCCCACCCTGATGTCTATACACCATCATCTCTACAGCTATATACCATCTTCACATCTATATATATCATCTCTACATATATACACCATCTCTACATCTATACACTATCATTTCTGTATCTATACATTATGCCTGTATCTATACCAATGTGTCCACTAAGCTCCTTCCATTTAACCTCTCAGCAGTTGCCAGTATTAATCATGATATGTGCATTTAAAACTTCATCTAGATGCAGGCATCTCCTCTTTCTCCTTTCTCTCCTCCCTATCCCCTTCCTCTTTACTTTCTCCATCCTCATCTCTCTCTCTTCTTTCCTTTCTGATCCTCCTTCTCCTCTCACCAATGAGGAGAGTGGCATCGGAATATGACACACCTAAATAAACAACAATCTGTGGTTCCTGAGAACTTAGGCTCTTGAGCCTCTGGGAGTTTTAGTTAATCCCTCTATGGATTACATCACTCTTCCTCATATAAAGTCATTATGAAGCTGAGCTGAGCAAATATGCCATATTTTTATGTGTCCTTGCCTCACATCCCCTCACCCAGTTTCATACAAGTATCCCAACTCTATATGGCTGTCACTCTCAAATTTGCTTCTGTCTGGCTCTGAGACATGTTTTTATGGGACTTTCCTTTTCAGGTTTATGAGTTAGAGCCTTCTTATGAGTTTGAGCACTTCAGTTCAGGGTCTACTCCAGACTCATAATTCTACAACAGAAGGGACAAATGTGCTTATTTGATAGTAAGCAAAGGAATGGGCGAAAGGACTTTCCCACATTCTTCCCAAATTCCAGAAGCAGAACTGAATGGAGGAGGCCAACTTTATACATCCTAACCTGAGGTTCTATCCTTACCATTTGCTGAGGGAATGTTTCACCTGCCATGTGGTTTCTGATTTTTTCTGATGGTGGAAATCATGCCTAGAGAACACATGAACAACCATTTTAACATAGGGTGGCGAAGGTAGAAGGGAAAGCCTGGAGGAAGCTACTACAGGCACACACACACACTGCATGCAAGACTTGGACAGAAACAGACTCACTTCTCAAATTGATGAACTGGCAGCTGGATGCCCAGATGCTGGGTGTTTCCATCCTGACTGCAAACCCTGTGTGACACCAGCCATGAGTGATGAACTGTGAAAGCCAGTACTGGTAAGATGTCAATGCTCTGTGAGCTCTCTCCGTGTGCCACTTCAGTGCTTGCCATCATGCAGGACCAAATAGTTAGAACCGGGTGGTCAAGGATGGATACAGGCTACAATCTCAGAAGCAAGGGAAAAGTAGCATCTGTTGTCAAATTTTCTATAACAAGGAAGAAATGAGTTCAGAAGATATAAAGAAACAAAAAGGCAAGAGGAGGGAATTTTTATGTGAGATTTGCTACTGGAAACTTTGCTTTTAAGATTCATTTCAACAAAACAAAAAGGAATGAAGCGTCCATATGGCTTTCATGGACAGTAAACCCATGAAAGGAGGCTGCAGAAAGAGTCCAAATCACTTTCTTGACAAAGAATCTTTTTAAAGAAATATTGTTTTCAACAACACCAAAAGAGTCAATAAAGGGTTTAGAAATAGTCAGCTTCAAAAGTATTTTTCAAACTGAATTTGTTGCCTTAATTAAAAAAAAAAAGACAACAATAAAAACATCTAGAATTTATAGGAAACAAGTGATATGGTCTTTGTGACAGTTATTTATGGTTATGAATCACCAAGTGAACCAACCAAAGTCACACCCAGTCTACCTACTGAGCTAACCAAAGTGCCAGCCAAGGCCAAGCGTGGCTTTGTCATCTCCAGACTGACAGTTAACGCGGTCAGAATGACCTGGACGTCTCTACCCAGTCACTAGATAAGTGAGAAACTCTGCTTCATAAATAAGATCTACTGCTATGGTTTATTTTTCAGATTATAAAACCAAAACACATTCACTGCCCAGAACTGAAATAAAAAATGACAAAAATGAAAATCAAAAAGCACAGATAATTCAAATAGCCAGTAAGTCAGCATCCCAATGTTTCTTTGTTAACCCTGCAAGGAAAACCTTTCCGTACTTTTCCAGTCCTTATACCAACAAAATCAGCTGATAAATGAGATAGAAATAGAATAGTTTATAAATATAAGCAGAAAATAAACAACATAAAATAGACACAAATGTGTAGAATTTGATAGCCTGTTCTTTCATGATTCTATTGTGAAGCATTCACAGAATGCTTAATTCTCTGTCATAAAGCTTTTCAATTTTTTCACTGTTATAAAACAAATGTTTTTTTTTTTCTTTCTAGCAATTCAAACAGTCTCTTGACCCTGAGAAATAAAAAAAACTAAAAATTAAACAAACAAATTTCATAATCACTTTCTCTAAGTCCATGCATGTTGTCTTGGACTAGAGAATCTTTGTATGCACCAGCTCATCTAAGATCCCTTCTCTCTGTAGAGGGATAATACAAGAATACGGCAGCCATGATTCCCCGTTCTGTAATTGGACAGTCTTTATACTAAAGTCCTTGCTTTCATATGACCTCTGTCTGCCCAAGGATCTTGCTTTATCTGTACTTAACACACCCCCATGCTCACACTTCCAGTCTGGTGAGTGTTCACTTCACAGACTAGACTCCCAGCTTGCAGTAACCCAAACATCTATCTTTCTGTAGAGAGGAGACTGAAAATCCAGTGGGCTCAAGTTTCCTTCCTGAAACTCACTTAGTATAGAGCCATAGGTAGGTATTTATGAGCCAGATGGCAGAACTGCAGGAGTCTCCTGTGGACTGCATCTCTACACACTGCCATATCACACTCATGTGTTTGCATGTCCATAGGTTCTTGAGTCTAAAGTCTCCTTGAGATGAAAATTACATCTTATTTTTCTCAATATTTCCAGAACCTAGCAGACACTCTGACACACAGGAGTCAGCAGCACATGACAAATTGCCAACACACTCACACATTTTAATAGTATCCAATCAATTTAACTCAAAGACATTATTTAGAAATATTATGTTATTATAATCACACAAAGTCCCTCCAATAGAAATACTCATTTCTTGATGTATTTTCTAATTACACAAATACAAAAGGCCTTCAGAGCTACCTACTCCAGAGTTTGATTGGCACTTGAGGGCCCTGACATTTACTGTGCTGGGGAGTCCCCAGGTGATGTTGGCACAAAACTTGGAGAAACAGCTGAAACTCCGAATGGAATCATCTCTGCTGTTTGCTAAACTTCAGCAATGATCTGACTCAGGAAGTGAGTGCAGAGATTGGGTATTCCATAGTCAAAACACCTCATTCAATAAATCCATCTATAGACAGGTAAATAGAAGTCACAAGACTTGGGTCTTAGTCACAAGCTAACATTGGAGTGAGATCTGAGATTCATCTTAATGGCTAGATAACTAAAAGAATTTTCTGAGGGAAAATTGCCCTCAGATGTGTTGTGATTTAGGCAAAAATTCACTATGTCCTGATTTTATAATGCCCTGTAGAACTCTGCTCTTCAAGGCTTTCTGAGGGAGATAAAGTAAACTTCAGGATAGTAATCTCTCAGGCAAAAAATATCAATTCAACCCCTATGAGTGTAAACGTCTATGCAGGCCTCAACAAGAAGGCTAAGTGTCTGTGGAGATACGTAGAAGTATTTTGAAATATATTCCTGATAACAAGTGAGTTATAGAAGGTCTTGTGGAGACAAGGGATGCTAAAATAGCTCTGAGAGAGAAAGGAAGCTAGTTCTAAATGCAAAAGAAGAAAAGAGAAAACATTTGAAGGAAAACATCCTCCCAGGGTCAGGGTTAAGATGGGATACCCAAGACAAGATTATGCCTGGAACCAGTTGCAAAGCCAATTCTACAAGGATGGCCCTAGTCATACAAGTGGGACATCTTGACTTCCATAAAAACAGCAAGGATGTCTTTGTCAGTTAGTTACTGGCTCCCTTCTGCAGGTGACATTGCTCTGGGATCTGATTGCTCACTGCCATCTGGCTTCTTCTGGCTAGCAGCAGCTCTTGTGCTGAAATGCAAAAATGAAAGCAGTTAAAATAGCACAGGGAAAATGGCAGCTTGTGGTTATTGGCATGGCTTGGGATACCAGAGTGTTAATACTTTGGATCTTAAATGTTTCCCAAAGGCCCACGTGTTAAAATCTCCATCACAGCATGGTGCTAATTGGGAGGCAGTGAATCCTTTAAGGGGTATGGCCCAATGGGAGGCCTTTAGGCTATAGAGGCAAGCAAAATAGGAGACTGAGGAACCCAGCCATTTCCCCTCTCCCTTTCTTCTCCTGCTCCCAACTAGCCCAGAAATTTTCCTCTGGCACATACTGCACACACATGTGCCACCACCTTGCCACAGACCCACAGCAACAGGGCCATTTGATAATGGATTAAAATCTCCAAAATTATGAGCCAAAATAAAGTCATCTTCTTCCTAAGTTGATTATCTCACTTATTTATTCCAGCAAGACAGAGCTGACTAACTCAGTGGTCAGTAACTACTAGACTTACTTCTGTCCTCTCTGGATTACGTTTCTCTAATACATGATAAAATACTCAGTGATTTATGCCTTTGGGAGAAGTTAATGTAAAAATTAAACACACCCAGAAAGAATAATAGCCCTTGGTTTTATTTTGGACTTGGTATGTGTGTAACTACCTATACTAACAATATAAAATAAATATTATGATGTCGTAGGATTCCTTCCTTATTGAAAACCACACAGAACTTTGTAAAAGAACATTTGAAAATAGTCTTCTATTCATCTCACTGTATAGAAGCAATATAGCATTCAGAGTCAGAAGTAGAGCATATTGAAAATTTCTAGCCATAAGAAAAACACAATTTTCTTTAGTATCTACATTAGCAACATCAAATACTAGCTGCGGGTGAATAGAGCACTAAGGTTAGCCATATTGCCTGGTTACCTTCATCTTTTATAAAATCATCTATCTACACCTACAGGTTTTGCTAAGGGACATGAATGGGCCACTCCAGTTCCATTGATAAATCCATCTCCCAAAAACCACACACACACTGTGGGCAGTTGTGGACATGACTCAATATTAGTCAACCTGATTCTCTCTCAGAGGGAACCTAACTTGGCCCACTGACAGACTCAGTTTCTATCAGAAGCCAAGATGAAGCCATGGAGACTTACAGATGGTGACCATGTTGAGTCACATGAAGCAGAGAAGTGCAACCTGACAGAAAAAGGAAAAGAAAAGGAAAGCTATTGAGTGACTTACTAGCCCTCAGAGAGCCCATCAGAGCCCTGTATTTTGTTTCTCATCAGTAGTTAGAGCGAGTAGTGAACTAACTACAAGCCCCAACTATGGCAGGTATGAGCATGGTAGTTTCATGTATGTTACCCAATGAATTTATGTGCATGGTTTGGGTATCTGCTTGATTAAATGTTCATAGTATTCTTCATGCTTTTTTTCTTGAGCAAAATTAATATAACTGTACTTAAAATAAGAAAATATCAATAGCATTTTCAAATAGTAATTCTTATTTCTTATTGTGTGTGCATTAGGTGTGGGGGTTAGGGGATATGTACCTGCTATGGTTCACAGATGAAGGTCAGAAGACAATCTGGGGAATATTCTCTCTTTCTACCATATTGTGGCATGGTTCCCCTTATTTCTGTCTGCTGTGCTCCGTAATAGAGGCTAGCTGGCCTGCAAACTTTCAGGAAATTCTCCTACATCTCCTTCCATCTTGCCATAGGAGAGGTAGGATTGGGTACGACTGCATTGTGGGTTCCAGTGATTGAATTCAGTTGGTCTGGCTTAGATCACAAATACTTTTACCCACTGAGTCATCTTGACAGCCTTCCTTATAGCTTTTAAGTGATTATATAGCATAGCTAGACTCTGATAGGAACACAGCAGTCTCCTGTGTAAATGTCTAGTTCCTTGGAACACTCAGAAATCAGCTGGCAGCCTTTGGAGGCTTCCCTGTGATAACGTGTGAACACCTTGGTGCTGAGGTTTATATAGCTATGAAGGCTGCTGAGTATGGTAGTGCTGTACCCTCTGATGAACAGAGAGTGTTCCACTCAAGTTGACCCATCTCGACCTTAATACAGCCTTCAAGAATACCAGCCAAATGCTTAGAACACTTGCTACAATCTATTAAAGGATGTGTGGCTGATAATTATCTACCTCAACTTTCATTCTGTACCCAAATTCAAGAGGTTGTATGTGACACTGTTGTAACTCTTCTCCAGAAAATGTCTTCCCCACTTTTCCTTCAGTGCTCCCAAACTGTGGTCTAGACGTCAATATATTTCCCCAGGGCTCCCTGAATGAGCCATCATAGTTTAACCATGCTCACTAGGGCATGGGAGCGTTCTGGAAACATGAGTGGATACTTTTCCTTCTGACATGTTCCCTCTTCATTTTCCAGCCTGTTCTCTCTCACTTCCATTCACTGTCCCCACCACATTCAAGTAGACCATGTCTTCTGTTACGGCCCCAGCTTCCCCATGCTTGGGGGCCAGAAATGTTGAGAACTGCTCTACCCCACGTTTGGGGTCCAAAATGTCTCAGACCGTTCTGTCAATGTTGAGACCCACACTGCCAAAAGCCTCGGGGGTTAAACTGTTAGAGCTCGTACTGCCCCAAGCTGCTCCAGTCTGCGGGTCGGGGTTCAACAAGAGAGAGAGGACAGACTCAAAGAATGGAGACGAGACAGAGTGTGATTCAATCCCATTTATTCTTCAGTCTCTCTTCTTCTCTCCAAGTCCCAAGTCTTGAGTTCCTAGTCCCTAGTTCCTAGTCCCTAGTGCCTCCAAGTTCCAAGTTACTTCTTCCAAGTGCCTAATGCCTAATAATTCTTCTTCCGAGTTCTCTAGTCCAGTGTCTTCTTCCTCAATGCCTAATTCCTACTCCAAGTGGTACTGTCTAACCTAATTCCTAGTTCCAAGTTGTACTCTAAGTTGTACTGAACTTTTCTGTCTACCTCTTTCCTTTTATAAGTCTCACTTCTAAGCCATGCCCTTAAGTCACACCCTTAGGTCTTATCTCTAAATCTGATCTCTAAGTCACGCCCTTAAGTCTTAAGTCTGGCTCTAAATCACAGCTTTAAGTCTCACACACCCAAGGGAAGATCCTGGGTATCTAAACCAAGATGTTATCAGAGTGTGCTCAGCTGTTGGAGGCTGATGTAATCAAGTCTCTTTTCAGGGTATATGGCTCAAGATGGCTGCGAGGGTGATAGCTGACTTCTGTTGGCTCCCCACTGTCTTCTAGATCCATTGTGTTAAGAAAGATCAGAAAATAGAAATGATCTATTGGTTTAATTTCATATCTCCTGAAGTCTCCATCAGTTAAACCCACACTACCACGCAGAACTCAAAAGAGAGGATTAGTACTTCAGAGAGAGACAAGAAGATGACAGGTCTCTCAAGAAGGAGACAAGCACATGTCACAGTCATCAGAGGCAGGTGGGACTAGAAACCCTGAAATTCTACTCTAGATAAACACCCACAGCTGAGTTCTACTAGACTGTGAAGAAAAGAAGGTGTCAACATTCCTAATGTGAGGAAGATGGTTTCTTTCCTCAATTTGGATGCTATGTTTCTCTAAGAATCTAGGAAAGGAAAAAAAACTATACTGGTACCCAGAGGAAACTGGAAGATTCACCTGAATCATGCCTTGTTTAAAGAAACATCTTTGTGTTAAAGGCAATTGAGAAGTACCAAGCTGAGAAAGTATTCTGTCTATTTCTGTCCTTCTTCTTCCTAGATGAAATGGAAAAAATTTCACTGACTGGAGACAGCTCCATCAGCTCAGCTATGCAACCAAAGGAATCTCATTTCTCCCTCTCTTGGCTGATTTCCCATCTCTGAAGGTTGGAAGCTGCATCCCTATAGCTTATCTTTCTTTAATACTTATCATCCTCTATTGAAGACGCCATAGAAGTCAGCCTCCTGAGGCATGTCTTCATGTTATGTTCCCCTGGGGTTTCTCCTGTGCTGTGGGCATCTCCTGAATCAATGAACTTCTTGTTCTCCTTCTGTCTTCTATAACTGCCCCAAACCTGGATTAAAATTTCAGTTATCTTGATAAGAATAGGGTATTAGGCTCAGAATAATACCTCTGCTATTTAATCTTAAGCAAGCATGTCCTCAGTATGCTTTTGAGAGCCTGTGTGGGCATGCTTTGTCTGAATTCTCCTACAGACTCTGGAGCAGGTGGTCCCCGTGTGCTGGGAATCCTGTTGGCAAGAGCATGATGCCCATGGAAGAAGGACTAAGTTTCTTTTATTATCTAAAAGTTTTTCAGTTGTTTGTTTTCATTTATGTATTTTCTTCTTTCCTTCCTTTTTCCCACTCTGCCTTCCCTCTTTCCTCTTTCATTCCTGTGGAACTGGTATTGAACCCAAGGCTTTATATATACCAGGCATGAACTCTATCTGACCTACATCCTCAGTTCCGCCACCTCCTCCCCCTCCTGCTCATTCTCCTGTTCTTCTTTAAGACAGAATCTCACTGTGTAAACCTGGCTGGCATGGGACTCTGTATGTAGACCATGCTGGCCTCAAACTCACAGAGACCTGCTTGTTTCTGCCTCCTGAACACTGGGATTAAAGGTGTATACCATTACTGGTTCTTAAGGTTATTTTGTTTGTTTGTGTTTTGCTGTTGTTGATGGTGTTTTAGCTCTTCTTCTTCTAGTGGCATAAAATAGACCACATTTACAAGGCCCCACATAATATTTTGAAACACATATGCATGCTATACACATTTATTTTCTCAAAAATTTATCATTTCTTTATTGTTTAAAAAAATCCCCCCTCTCTGAAATATATAGTATATTATCTGTATTTGTGGTCTCTGCACTTCTTGACAGAACACCAGAATTTAATTCTTCTTCTTAGCTGTGCTTTTCTTATCAGGAGCCTTCTTATCTTTAGGCTTATTGTGATGTGAACAGAGACAAGAGATGACTAGGTTTTCAAGTGTTACTTTACCATTGTGAAAACAGCACCTGGGGAGTAGCAAATGCTGGTCAGGATAGAAGCCTGAGCCCAGGAGCCTGCCATCCTTTTTCAGCCACAAGGGACAATGTTGGAGTGCAGAAGAATCAAATCTGTGATGATGATCAAGTTGAAAAGGGAAGTCTCTTGTATGTGGAAGATTTTGACACATTCTTTAAGGATAGAAATGGATAGAGGCACGTTAGTGGGCACATTAATGGATAGGACACAGCAGACAAAGCTGGAGCTATAGTTTGGAGCAACTCCAGGTATGCAGCAGCCATTCACTTTACAGAATGGCAATCAAAGCACCTGTGCAGTGTTGGTACCCTCCCAGACAGAGCAGAGTCTGTGCCTCCTGATGGAGACAGAGCAAGAAACACGAAGGCTCTTCTCTAAAACAGACGCACTAACTGTCTTAAGAGGGCTACGTGTTTCCGTGTGGATATTGGTCTCATAGCAAAGCATTCCCTGATTTGGCTCTTGATGAAGGGAAATGGAGCAGATGCATTGTCCAAGGTTGCTTTCAAGATGAACTTTCTAAAGTAAATCTGTCACTTCATCAGCTCTGAGCATATGTGAGGATTTTCTGATCTGGCTTCCCATTCATGGGAAGTACCTTTTAAGAAATACACCATCTGCCAGGCTATGGTGGTGTACACCTTTAATCCCAGCACTTGAGAGGTAGAGACAGACAAATCTCTGTAGACCATCGGGTCAACAGAGACTGTTCCAGGACAGCCAGGGCAACACGGAAAAATCCTGTCTTCAAAAGAAAACAAAACAAAACAAAAAAAACCAACCAAACAAAGACAACTGCCATCTGTCCTAATATAAAATAAACCTACACAGGACAGCTACAATTATGAAACATCCTTCATTCATCAATGTAGATGCACAAACCAGGTCACCAGGCACTTGAGGACAACTACCAGCAGGAAATGAACAAGACCAAGTCTCAAGGGAATAGACTATTGCCAGAACTAGGAGAGATATTTTTAAAATAGTTAATGAATATATTTAAAGAGGTCTAGATATTGAATTCATAAAACAAAAAGAATGCTCTTTTGTGGCACAATAGATTACCAAAGTGAAGCACAAACCTGATCAAGGGTGTATGCCTGAGGTCAGCTAGGCTCCAGGAAACTCTCACTCCTTCAGCTTTAAATGCAGCCCTCCTGAATTCCCTGATAAGCTTCTCCATTTAAAATGGAGAATAGCCTGAGACTATTTGTTTTTCTATTTTTTTTCTGTGTCATTGCTCATATAGGTAACAAAAATTAAAAAGTAGTCATTACGCTGTTCTGTGCCTATGCCTACCATGTGCCAGTCAGATATATTTTTCATTTATTGATTGATTCAGCTCTGAGTTCCTATCATATGCCATACATACTAAGCACTGTGAAGGAAGAGTTGACCCACATGCCTGCCATATAATAGTGCTGGCATTTAGTAGGGTAACTGAGTATTTAAGCAGAAAAGCCTGGCATTCAAACTTACGGCTTCAAGTCTTATGTCACCATGAAAGTCGTTATTGACTTTAACCACACAACTTATTTCTCTCCATTCTTCAATGTCTTTCTACATAACTTCAGATTTACTGATCATTGGGAATTGTTGTTATAATTAAATGAATTAAATAGAAATCCATTGATATCTGTGAGGGTTCCAGGACCCCTTGATGATATAAACATTTACAGATGCTTATCTCTTCTAAACAATGGCAAAGTGCTTGCACCTATGTTTGTCTGGCTATGAATATAACATAAACCATCTCAGCGTTGACGATAAGCTCTGATGCAATGTAAAACTATGTAAATAGTTGTTTGTTAGAGAAGAAGAGGAGGAAGAAGAAGAAGGAGGAAGAGGAGGAGGAAGAAGAAGAGGAGGAAGAAAAGGAGGAGGAGGAGGAAGAGGAGGAAGAGGAAGAGGAGGAGGAGAAAGAGAAGAAAATTGTGTGTGTGTGTTTGTATTCTGCCAAGATCCACTAAAAATAAAACGATGTTGGTTCTTGTTTGAATTCACAGATGCAGAATACAGATATAAGTAGCCAACTGTCTATGAAAGTATTTGCCATGTAACATTTCAATAGGCAACAAGTCATCATGGGTAATGGTGACAGGATAACATAGAAAAAAGCACTAGAATATGGTATTAAAGGGGCCCACTGAGGCCACCTGTTCTTGCCTGAATGGCTCAAAGACATCTTCCCAGAGAATGTCAATCTAAATTAAGAACAAGGAAGTAATAAGACTTTGTTGAACAGCCTAAAATGTTGGCACATGTGTATAACCCAAGCCCTGGGAAGGCTAAAAGAAGGCTTGTGGGTTCAAGATGAGACTGGACATATAGCAAGATTCAGACTTTAAAAAATATTAGATGGGGAAGGAGTGAATGAGGCCAAGAAATTTGGTTTTCTAAGTTTCCAATTCTTATTTCTGTCATTGTCATTGGGTGTGAAAATGTGACAAAGAATAACAGGAAGGGCAGAAGGCACAAAATCAGGATTTAGATGGAACTGAAAGTCTAGGAACTTGTCAAGGGCTTTCACTAAGGGAGAAGTTGGTCAGCTCTATATCTAGAAACATTACTCTAGTTGCAAAGAAATTAGGAAGAACTAGGGACACGACTTAGGTCTATCTAAGCTTTGTGTTTGCATAGAAAATAAATTGTGGTGGCCTGTGATTATAGACTATAAGGATTCTAGAACATACAGGACATGGGGGAGTAGAGAATGTAGACCTGAGCAAAGGACTTAGTGTTGGGGAAATGAGTAAAGCATTCAAGGGTAATCTTGCTGCATGGACCATGGCAACGGCCACTGAAACAAGGCAGCCCGGGAAGAGGAGCTTCCTGCGGTAACATAGCTGTGAGTTTGGCTTTACACTTGAGTTTGAGGTAACATGGGACATCCAAGTGCAGACTAAGAGTTGAAGATGTGTCTAAAGCCCAAGAGTGCCTGGAGCTGGATATGGGATAAAGATGGGCTAGCATGGTTTTCCACCATGGGTATTCCTTTTATTGTTGAGAATGGTCACCAAAAGCTTCACAGTACTAGGAAATTTTTTCTAAAGTAAATCCTCGTTGTTTGGTGAAGAGTATTTTGGTTTGTGCGGCTAACTCCTTATTAGAATAGCAGAGAAAGCCATTTGCATCTTAACTATCCTTTAGAAGCAACTTGTGCCATTTAGAGTGTGTTTGGATGGGGAAGAGTGTTATCAGTCAGAATAAACTGTGATCTGCTATGGTAACAAGTAGCTCAGACAGTATCAGGCAGCTTATAACAGCAAAGATTTCATTTCTCACTCCTAACAAATTTCTATTATGGGTCATCAGAAAGTTCATACTATAGATCAAGTTACTGTGATGGTCTTGATTTGTAACATTGATGCTATATACCGGTGGGGGAGGGAGGAGGGAATGAAGCTCTAGAATAGCTAGGATCTCAATGACATGCTATTAAGAATTGAGAATTGGTGTGCCACATCTGTTCACAAGTCATTTGTCAGGATCAGTCATATGGCCCCATCCAATCAGAAGGGGTCCAGGAAGCACAGTATCATATGTCTGGGAAGTGTAGAGCTGGGCATTCTTGGTGAATTACAAAGATAAATTCTACATAAGTGACTATTAACTTGAAACCTATCCTAATGCAGATCTTCTGAGAACAGCCTATTGCGTGCCATTTGTGGGAAACAACACCAAACCCTTTAACATTAAGGATGAGGACAGAAAGGTCATGATCTTTGTACATCCTCAATACATAGCTTGCCTTTCCCTGGGTGACATGCTAACAAAGGGCTTACATCAGCCTTGCAGTGGCAGCTGTGGGTACATCCTCTGGATCAGTGGAGTTTCCATCACATGGACAGAACTTCCCTCATGTAGCCCTATCTTTCATGGGTCATGTTCCTGAAGAGTCTCACTTCCTCTCTAGAAAGACACAAAGGTTCTGTATAGCTGAGTGAATTTATGTTTGGATGCATTGGTATCCAGCATCTCTGGGCCACTACAACCTCATATCACCAGAAACATACAATCAGAACTTTTCTACTTCTTGGACCTCAAAGTCCTTAAGAATTACCTAGGGAAGCCAATGAATGTATTTTCAATTTGAATGAGATCCCCCTTCCTTGGCAACAACCCAAAGAAGTGGAAAACCCACTACTATAGAGCAGTTAACCCAAGACACACTAAACAATGTCCAAATCACAAGAGGTCACTGCAGAGACAAGAAGTTGACTCCTGTCTGTACTTAACCATGCAACTTTCTAAACCCAGCCTCAGCTCAGCAGATAGCATTCACCAAAACCCAGCAGATACCAATGTAGGCCATGCTGAACTAGGTATCCCCCCCATCTACCTACTCATGATTCCATGACCAAGGAGGACAGAAACAGGCCAGGATAGAGACATGAAGAACATGACACATGACCTCAGCTCTTACAGAGTTCAGTGCCCAAGCTTCACCATCTAGAGACTCAGTCATATGGTATTTGAATCTAAATCATATTGTGCATATTTCAATACATAAATGGTAACTGACATCATAAATATGAGTAAAGCCACGTGACCAGGACATATAGAAGAAGAAACTCAGTACAGGAATTTTAGAATAGGGGTGTGGAAGAGAAGACACAAGAGCCAAGTGGAAGGAAGCAAAAATGTGATTCTTGGAATCTAAGTAGCTGAGATGGCACGAGAGAGCTGCACTAAAGATAGATTCTCCTGACTGAGACATAATCCTTTGTACCCTTTGCTATGTTTTGGCCATAGCAATGCCAGAGGAAGGATGGGCGTCAAAACCACATAACAGGAAGTAGAAGGTAACAAGGAGACAGCATAGAAAGGGTGGGAATGTCATATTTACTTCCTCTAATCATCACAACAATTCTGTAACGCAAACCTTGCTTCCTCTGCTTTACAAGTAAGGAAAGAGAGCTACCTATGGGGTAGTCCAGCTGAGAGATTCTAGAGCTAAGACTGACACCCAAGTCTGAGAGGCAGAGACCGAAGTCTTCCCACAAGCTTCTTCTCCCAGCACCCAAGCCACCTGGTGCTTCTGTGCTGACATGTCACACAGCAATTGTCAGAAGAGCCTCTTCCAGAGCTCCATATAAAAACTCACTGAACAGCAGGATAGGAACATGCCTGCATGTTAACCAGGGAAGTGCTTCGATGGGAAACAGCAAGCAGCTTCGATCTTCTCCTCGTGACACCTTCTGTGTTTGTTTTCTGGGCTCCAAGAGTGTCTCTGAATTCCTTGGACCGAGACACCCTTTGCTGTGGTTCAAAGATACTAAGCTGCCAGACTCATATTCCAGGCTGTGCCTCTTTGAAGAACCAGCTTGAACTGATTGTTCTTCAGCTTTTCTCATAAATTACAGAACATGAGGCCCACAGCTTTGCCCCAAGTTGTCAACAGGTTTTAATTGTCTCTGCTTTTCCGTACACACAGATGGTGGTGCTAAGCTGCTCTGAGCAGACCTCTGCTGTCTCCAGTAAGAACAAAACAGACACAACAAATGAAAATCCACTTGAAAAGAAATTTATAACAAAGTCCAAAATAGCTGCTTTTTCCCCCTGAAGGTAAGTGTTACATAAAGAAAAACAGTAGAAGGAACTGTGAAAGAATAGAGGCGAGAGGGATTTTTTTTTAAGCATAATGTTAATTTGTGAAAAGAAATATAAGAATAGCCAAGAAAACTAAGTGAAATCAGGATGCCCGAATGCAGCCCTTGAGCCATATACATCCCTCATGGTGGCTAGAAATTTGGCACAACACATCTGTAGATGACAATGTCATGTCACCATGCCAAAAAGCTAGACACTAATTTAGATGATTTTAGAAAAACAAGAGATTCTTTTTACTGATGATGGCCATAACAGGCCATCAGCTTCAGGGTTCTTTGTCCAAGGTCATTAAGATCTACTACAAATGACCAAGCAAATCACATATGAGAATCTGTCTTTAAGAACAGTAGGGAACTCAAAAGTAAGATAATACACAAAGCCATATA
The DNA here is from genome assembly GCF_011762505.2 of Arvicanthis niloticus. Taxonomy (NCBI): domain Eukaryota; kingdom Metazoa; phylum Chordata; class Mammalia; order Rodentia; family Muridae; genus Arvicanthis; species Arvicanthis niloticus. The sequence continues at coordinate 25,993,722 of NC_047665.1, read as the reverse complement.
GAAACATATTTTGTAAACTAATTGAAAACCGTAATTTTATAAATGTGTTTGAAAGGACGTACCCAAGAATTTATGAGCAATTAAGTTAAAATCCTAGAACAAGATATAGGATTTCTCCTCATGGGTTGTTGCTTAGGGAGCCTCCACAGGCCCCCAAAATAATGCTATTGCTCTAGGTTTCCCACAAGACTAAATTATAAGATCCTATTGCCAAAGAGAAATTAAGCTAGAACTAAGCTAGGAGCTGCCTCCTACTGACTAAGTGTCATAGCACCAGAAGGTGCTGTGCAGACTGCAGGGAAAGAAAAGTCATCAACTGTCTTAGCTGGCTAGGAACCCTGAGAGCTATAGGATTGAACTATCAAGGCAAGACATAATTGGTATAAGTAAAAAAAAAAAATTATTGGTTATTTTATTTAGTCACATTTCAAATGTTATCCCCCTTCTCAGTTTCCCCTCCACAAACCCCCCATTCCATCCTCCACTCCCCTTGCCTCTATGAGAGAGCTCCCCACCCACCCACTCCCCCCTCACCACCCTAGCATTCCCCTATGCTGTGGCATCCAGCCTCCATTGGACCAAGGGCCTCCCCTTCCTTTGATACCAGATAAGGCAATTCTCTGCTACATATGCAGCTGGAGCAATGGGTCCCTCCATGTGTACTCTTTGATTGGTGATTTGGTCCCTGGGAAATTTGTGGGGTCTGGTTGGTTGATATTGTTGTTCTTCCTATAGTGTTGCAAACTCCTTCAGCTTGTTCAATCCTTCCCCTAAGTCATCCATTAGGGTCCCCATGCTTGGTCCAATGGTTGGCTCCCGGCTTCTGCATCCATATTGGTCAGGCTCTGGCAGAGCCTCTCAAGGAACAACCATACCAGGCTCCTGTCAGTAAGTACATCTTGGCATCAGCAATAGTGTCTGGGTTTGGTGTCTGCAGAAGGGATGGATCCCTAGCAGAGGCAGTCTCTGGATGGCCTTTCCTTCAGTCTCTGCTCCACTCCTTGTCCCTGCATTTCCTTTATACAGGAGCAATTCTGGATTAAAATTTTTGAGATGGGTGGGATAACCCTATCCCTCAACCAGGAGCCATGCCTAACCTCTGGATATGGTCTCGACAGGTTCTCTCTCCCCTTTGTTGGGTATTTCAGCTAATGCCATCCCCGTTGGATCCTGGGGGTCTCTTGCTTTCCTGGCATCTAGGACTTTCTAGTGGCTACCCCCAGTTCCCTATCCCCCACTGCTACACACCTCCATTCATTTTCCTGGCCCTCTATACTTCTCTCCTGTCTCCTCCCATACCTAATCCTGCTCCTTTTTTTCCCTCCCCTCCTTACTCCCTCCCAGGTCACTCCCTCCCTCTACCTTCCATGATTATTTTGTTCCCCCTTCTAAGTAGGACTGAAGCATCCACACTTTGGTCTTCCTTCTTCTTGAGCTTCATATGGTCTGTGAGTGTTATCATGGGTATTCTGAATATTTTGCCTAATATCCACTTATCAGTGAGTGCATACCATGTGTGTTCTTTTGTGACTGGGTTACCTCACTCTGGATGATATTTTCTAGTTCCATCCATTTGCCTGTGAATTTCATGAAATCATTTTTTTTTAATAGCTGAGTAATACTCCATTGTGTAATGTACCACGTTTTCTGTATCCATTCCTCTGTTGAGGAACATCTGGGTTGTTTCCAGCTTCTGAATATTATAAATAAGGCTGCTATGACCATATATCCTTGTTATATGTTGGAGCATCTGTTGGGTATATGCCCAGTAGTGGTATAGCTGGGTCCTCAAGTAGTACTGTGTCCAATTTTCTGAGGAACCACAAGACTGATTTGCAGAGTGGTCGTACCAGCTTGTAATCCCACTAGCAATGGAGGTATGCAGATATCTATATATATACATTCACATACATAAACACAGATAGATATGTATACATATACACACATACAAAAAATATACACACACATACAAAACTGGCCCCTTTTGTTTAAATTTTATGCAATATATTAATACTTTAATTTTTCTCAGTATCTGAATTTTAGCTTTGTAGGCATAGCACATTAGATAATCTAATTTTTCCTACATGATTACACAGATCACCCTACATGATGAATAAAGTTTCACAGTATTACAATTCTACTTCCCTTGTCCACTAAATCCTAGTATGTATTTAGGTATGTTTCTAGACCTTCTATCCAGTTTGTTTACTTCTCATTTGGCAATGTATCAGTGCTGGACTGTTTCAATATTGGTAGTTGTATAATATATTTTGAGATCAGAGAAGAATGGTTCTTATTTTTAAAAAAATCTGACTAGTCATATATTATTTTTCATATATTTAGCTTTTACATTTATTTATGTATTATGCATATGTGTATGCATGCATATGTGTGTGCATGCTATGACACACATGTGGAGGTCAAAACACAGCTTTTAAGAGTCTCTCTTTCCACCCTATAAGTCCCAGGAATCAAACTCAGATCCTCAGACTTAGTTGCAAGTGCTTTTATCCATTGAACCATCCCACTAGCGGTACATATTATTTCTAATTGACTTTTATTGTTAAAAGATTGTTGAAATTATATTGCTCTTGTGAATTGAGGATACTGAAGTTCTTCTTGGAAGAACTTTATGAAGTTGAGTTATTCTGCACATCAACAATTCCTGCTTTCCACATTACAGTTATTTACTGAATGGAGGAGCAGCAAAAATCCTTTGGAGGTGCCAGGGATGCCAGGCTCCTGATGCTGAGTGTGCAGAGTCTTCATTAGAATGACTTAAAGCCTAGCTTCAGCTCTCATTTTTTGTAAAGATATTCAGGAACTGTAGACTTCTCTGCATGTCCCATTTGCACACACCAGGCTGAACCATAACTAAATGAGTCACTCTCATGTGGAATAAATATCATCTAATAACGTTTTGACCTCCAAGTGCTCTAAAATTAGTTAAATACATTCACACAACCCAAAACACAGCTCTGCTCAGCTAGAAACAGCAGGAGGCATAACTCCATGAAAACAGCATATGAAATTATCTAATTTGGAACCACTTCAGAAAATAACCATTGTTGATTAGCATGTGACAATTCACTTTGAAGAATTTCAAATCTATTTGACAACTGATGTCCTTGGTGGCTTGCATTATTGATTATTTTCATTGATTATTCTCATTATACAATGATTGCATTATCTCATTTTTTTCACTTGTGTATTTTATAGGTGATTGCTAGAATGACATTGTCTGCTGGTTAAGAACTAATTCTTCTAGGGTGGCACCATGAGTTCATCAATGAGTTGAAACTAAAGGAAAGGAGCCCCATGCTACCACATAAGTGAACTAGATCACCTAGAGACACTGAGGAAAGCACAGATCAGAAGAACAGCCCCTCACATCTGACCCATCAATACATGGGTGTCTAAACACTGGCTGGTCACAACCTGTACATAGTTCTATAGTGGGCTTAAAATGATCAACAATTATTATCCTGAACTTACTACTAATCCACAGAACACTGTACTAAGAAAACAATAGACTTAATTAATGTAGGCTTGAATTAGAATTGTCCCATAAGTCCATATATTTGAATGCTTAGTCACTAGGGAGTATTGCCATTTGAAAGAATTAGAAGGATTAAGAGGTGTGGCCTTGTTGGGAAAGTGTGTCACTGTAGGTGACCTTTGAGGTTTCAAAATCCCATACCAAGTCCAAAGAGTCAGAGTCAGTCTCTCTCTCTCTCTCTCTCTTTCTCTCTCTCTCTCTCTCTCTCTGCTTAAGGATCATGATGTAGTTCTCTGCTTCTGGTCCAATGCCTGCCTGCATGCCACCATGCTCCCTGCCATGATGATAATGGTCTGAACCCTTGAAACTGTAAGCAATCTCTCAATTAAATGGTTTCTAATATAAGAACTGCCTTGTCATGGTGTCTCTTCCCAGCAATAGATTAGTCACTAAGACAACTAGAGAGTATCTTTCAGTGAGCCTGCAGTTTTGCCTTGATACCTATAAATCTGAAATTGTTGAAATACTGTTGCTTCTGCTCATGTAGCCCATGAACTTTTCAGACCTGGGTATTTGTTTAAAATTTGTATCTTGGGGAAAGTAGGCAAACTGCACATCTCCAACTTTCCTTCATCTCTGCTAAATCTAATTCCCCAGTCACATGTCCTGCTCTTTAGCAAATCATTTGCTATGCTCCCTAACTCCCCATTCTAGGGAGTCACACAGAGCTTCCCCCTCCATGCCCAGCTCTGTAGGAAACCACATGCTGTGCCCCCCTAACCCTCAGCTCTAGGGATCACGCAGACCTTCCCCTGCAACCTTCCTTCTCCACACTCATCTGTAGCAGGGCCACCTCTATGTAAGTGCTAGGGGTAGTGCAGCCACAAAAGCATCTCCTGCAGCAGGACCTAATTGAGGACTGCCTGAGAGACTAAGGAGTGCTGGTGCCGAAAATGCCAGCCAATTGGAAACTGCTGTTTAGAAGAGATGCTTTCTTGGGACCAATGAGATGCTGGTGGAAGGTATTAAAGGATCTTGCAGCAGCATTCAGAGAAGTTGTTGTGGTGTTTCTCATCTGCTCCTGGAGTCTGTGTTGATGACTCTGCGCCACCTCACCTCCAATCCCCAAAGGCAGGTAGTAGGGTCAGGTGGCGAGTAGTCTGGGACACAGGCAACACTCGTCAATTTATCCTAGCCCCCAACTACAGCAGGCATTTCCTGCAAACCCTAGACCACTCTTGGACAGGAAAGCAGGTGTACTAACTGCAAATGTTCACCTCTCCCTCCTTTCCCCCAAATCCCATCCCCCAGTTTCATCCCCAGCTCTGTAGCAGACTTCCTGCTGTGGCCTCTCCTCACTCTTCATCCCCATTCCCAGGGTACTAAGCAGATCCTTTGGAATACTCTGCTTTCCTCATTCCTATAAACTCCCACCATAGCTGTCTCCCCTACTAGCCCATCTTCATTGCTAAATGCAGCTAGCAATACCTGGAATACATTTTACCCTTAGTTGGGGTTTCTATTGCTGTGATGAAACACCATGACCAAAAAGAAAGTTGTAGAGGAAAAGGACCATTTGGATTACAATTCCATATTGCTATTCTTCAGGACAAAAACTCAAACAGGGCAGGAGCCTGAAGGCAGGAGCTAATGCAGAGATGCAGAGACCATAAAGAGGTGCTGCTTACCAGCTTGCTCATCATGGATTGCTCATAAATACTACCAATACTACCAACCCAGGGATGGAACCACCCATAATGGGTTGGGCCTTCCCCCCTCAATCACTAATCAAGAAAATGTCTTACAAGCCAGGCAAGAGTGGTGCAAGCATTTAAGCCCAGCACTTGGGAGGCAGAGACAGGCAGATCTCTGAGTTTGAGGCCAGCCTGGACTACAAGACTGAGTTTCAGGACCACCAAGACTATACAGAAAAATCCTGTCTCAAAAAAGAAAAAAAAGAAAATGCCTTTACAGCTCATTTGTGAGCATCTTCTCTGTTGAGGTTCCCTCCTTTCAGAGATCTCTAGTTTGTATGTCAAGTTGACATAAAACTACCCAGCACACCCCTTAAATACCAGTGGCCACACATATCAGAATCCTAGAAGAATTCTCTTTCAGGCAACACATAGCCACAACACCCTTCTAAGAACCAGAAAGGACAATAGAACCAAGGAACAAAACACCCAGCCAACAATGCAAGTCCAGATATTAGGACCCAGAATTACAATCTCCTCAATCTCAGATGCCTAGACATGCCAACACACAAACACAATCAATAGTAGCCAGGACAAAATGTCTCCACTAAAGCCCGGCAACCCCACTATGGCAAGGCTCTGGGAATTGCAACACAGCTGAAGTACAAGACAAAGACCTTAAAATAGCCATTATGAACAAAGAGTAAATGGACAATTCACTTAAAGAAATCTATGAAAATAAAACAGTGGAAGGAGACAGTCCAAGAACTGAAAGTGGAAATAGAATCAATAAAGAAAACTCAAACTGAGGGAAATCTGGAAATGAAAATTTTAAGAACTCAAAAAAGAAACTCAGAGGCAAACTTCACCAACAGAATATAAGATACAGAAGAGAGAGCATCAGGCATTGGAGTCACAATTGAAAAGAATGGATATTTTGGATTAAAAAATGTAAAAGCTAAAAAAAAAAAAAAAAATCCAGGCACAAAACATCTAGGAAGCCTGGGACACTAATAGAGGAAGAGAAGAAACCCAAGTCAACAATCCAGAAAATATTTTCAACATAATCATGGAAGAAAATTTCCTAATCTAAAGAAGAAAATACCTACTAAGGTACAAGAAGCATACAGAACACCAAAAAGACTGGACCAGAAAAGAAATTCCCCTTGCCACATACTAATCAAAACAGTTGTCTTAAAGTTTCTATTACTGTCACAAAACACCATGGCCAAAAAACAAGTTGGAGAGGAAAGAGTTTGTTCAGCTTATACCTTCAAAGCATTGTTCATCATTGAAAGAAGTCAGGACAGGACGGAATCTCAAACAGGAAAGGCTTCTGGAGGCAGGAGCTAATATAAGGGCCATAAGAGAATGTTGCTTCCTGGTTTGTTTTCTCTGGCTTGCTTTTTTATAGAACCAAGACCACCAGCTCATGAATAGAACCTGCCCACAGTGAGCTGAGATCTCCTTCATCAATAATTAATTAAGAAAATACCCTACATCTGGGTTTTATGAAGGTGTTTTCTCAATTGAGATTCCCTCTCAGATAAATCTAGTTTGTGTGTCAAGTTGTTGTAAGACTAGCCAGCACAACACTAAAAATACAGAATATTTTTTAAAAGAATACTAAAAGCTGTAAGATAAAAAGACCAAAAAATCATAAAAAGACAGACCTATTAGAATAACACATGACTTTTCAATGAAGACTAAAAGCCAAAAGGTCTTGAACAGATAGATGTGCTGCAGACTCTGAGAATAGATGCTAGCCCAGACTACTATACCCAGCAAAACTTTCAACCACAAAGAAAATAATATATTCCATGATAAAACAAAATTTAAATAATAACTATCTACAAATCTAGCTCAAATTTGGCACTTTCTAGGGCTTAAAGGTAAACTCCAACCTAAAGAGGTTATCCATAATCCCAGACCAGCAAATCAAAGGGGAGAAAACAGAGAGGGAGAGAGAGAGATACAGACACAGGCACAGACACACACAGAGACAGACAAACACACACACATCCACCACCACCACCACCACAACAACAACAACAACAAAAACTATTGCTCATTGATATCCACATGGATGGTCTCAATTCTCCAATAAAAAGACACCAACTGAATAGATGTGATGACAGGATACATCCTTCTGCTGCATTCAAGAAATACACCTTAACATGAAGGATAGACATTCCTCAGGGTAAAAGGGTGTTATAAAGTATATATATTCTAAGCAAATAGACCTAAGAAGCAAGCTGCTATAGTCATTTTAATATTTGACAGCATAGAGTTTGAACAAAAACTATTAAGAAGAGATAGGGAAGAACAATACATATTCATCAAAGGAAAAATCTACCAAGAGGACATTGCAATTTTTAACATCTATATAGCAAACACAGGTGCATCCAAGTTCATAAAAGAAACACTACTATAATTTAAATCACATATTGATCCTCATATACTGATGAAGGAAAATTTCAGTATCTCACTCTTGCCAATAGACAAGTCATCCATACAAACACTGTATGAGATACTGGAACTAATTGATGTTATAAACCAAATATACCTAAGAGATATTTACAGAACATTTCAGCCAAACACAAAAGAATATACATTCTTCTCAGCACCTCATGTAAACTTTCTCCAAAATTGACCGCATAGTCAGATACAAAGCAAAGTATCAATAGATACAATAAAATTGCAATAACATCCTGCATTCCATCTGACCACCATGGAATAAAGCCACATATGAACAACAGAAAACTTATAAACTAATGAAAAATGAAGAAATTACTATTAAATGAAAAATCAGTCAAAATAGAAATTAAGAAAGAATTAAAGATGTTCTAGAATTGAGTGAAAATGAATACACAACATACCTAAGCTTATGGCAGTTCAAAGAAGCAAGTTCATAGCACTAAATAAATTAGACAAACCTTATAATAGTAACTTAATAGCACACCTGAAAACTCTAGAACAAAACGAAGAAATCATACACAAAAGGAGGAGATGGTAAGAAATAATCAAACTCAAGAATGAAATCAATAAAATAGAAACAAAGAGAACAAAACAAAGAACCAATGAGAAAAAGAATTGGTTCTTTGAGAAAATAACAAGATCAACAAACTCTTATCCAAACTAACTAAAAGAAAGAGAGAGAATAGCCAAATTAACAAAATCAGAAATAAATTTAGGGAGATAACAACAGACACCAAGGAAATCCAAAGAATTGTATGGACATACTTTAAAAACCCGTACTCCACCAAATTAGAAAATCTAAGAAAAGTTACCACTTACCAAAGTTAAATCAAGAATAAATAAGCGAATTAAACATTTATATAACTCCTATAGAAATAAAAGCAGTCATTTAAAGTCTCTCAAATGAGGGAGACCCGGGACTATACAGTTTTAGTGCAGAATCCTATCAGACTTTCAAAGAGTTAATGCCAATACTCCTCAAATTATTCCACAAAATATAAGTAGAAAGAACCTTGCCCAATTCACTTTACAATTTTGGATATCAGCTACCCTGATGCTTAAACCAAATATAGACCCAACCAAGAAAGAAGATTACAGACAATTTTCCCTTATGAACATAGATGCAAAAGTTCTCAAAATATTTCCTAACTGAATCAAGAACACATCAAAAGACTATCCACTTTGACCAAGTAGACTCCATCTCAGAGATGAAGAGATGGTACATCACGCATGAATTGATAAATACATTATATTTTTTTAAAGAAAGAAAACTTGGGGCCAAATACAAAAATAGGAAAAAGAAAGAAACCTCATGATCATCTCATTAAATGCAGAAAATGCCTTGGACAAAATCCAACATCCAGTGATGAAAGTCCTGGAGATATTATGGGTACAAAAGATATACTTAAACACAATAAAGGCAATTTACAGCAAGCCTATAGCCAATATCAAATTAAATGGAGAGAAACTCAAGGCAATTCCACTAAAATTAAGAACAAGACAAGTCTGTCCAGTATCTTCATATCTATTCAATATATTACTTGACTGAAGGAGATTTTGAAGATACAAATTAGAAAGGAAAAAGTCAAAGTTTTGCTATTTTGCAGATGATATGATAATATACATAAGTGGCCCTGAAAGTTCCACCAGGAAAATTCTACAGCTGATAAACACTTTCAGCAAAGTTGCTGGATACAAGATTAACTCAAAAAAAAAAAAAAATCAGTAGCCTTCCTATATACAAACAACAAACAGATTGAGAAAGAAATTAGGGAAACAATACATTTCACAATAGCCTTAAGTAATACAAGATACTGTGTGGTATCTCTTACTTACCAAGCAAGTAAAAGACATAAATGATAAAAATTTCAAGTCACTGAAGAAAGAAACTGAAGAAAATATCAGAAGACGAAAAAAATCCCTCATGCTCATGGTTTGACAGAATTAATATAGTAAAAATGGACATTCTACCAAAAGCAATCAACTGATTCAATGCAATTTCGATCAAAATTCCAACACAATTCTTCACAGATCTTGAAAGAACAGTTCTCAGCTTCATATGGAAACAGAAAAATCCATGATAGCTAAAATTATTCTAAATAATAAAAGCACTTATGGAGGTATCATCATCTACAATTTTAAGCTGTACTATAAAGATACAGTAATAAAAAACAGCATGTTATTGGCACAAAAACAGACATATAGACCAATGAAATTGAACTGATGATCCAGATATAAATACACATTCATATGAATACTTGATTTAAAAAAAAAAGCCAGCAGTACACATATGAAATAAGACTTTATCTTCTGTAATTGGTGCTGGTCGAACTGGGCAGCCTCATGTTGAAGAATCCAAAGATATACATACTTATCACCTTGCACAAAATCCAATTACAAATGGATCAAAAACATCAATATAGAACCAGATACACTGAACCTACGAGAAGAGTGAGTGGAGAATAGCCTTGAACTCATTGACATAGGAAAAAATCTTTCTGAACAGACCACTGATAGCATGATCACTAAGATCAACAATTAATATATTGTAAAATTGAAAAGTTTCTACATGGCAAAGGATTATATCATTTAGACAAAGCAGCAACCTACAGAATAGAAAAAGGGTTTTACCAACTATACATCAGAGAGGGGTTAATGTATATATCTAAAATATCTTTTTAAGAAACTCAAAAACTGGATATAAAGAAAACAAATAACTCAATTTTTAAAATGGAGTACAGATCTACACACAATTCTCAAAATGGGAAACTCCAATGGCTGAGAAACACTTAAAGAAATGCTTAGCATCTAGAGTTGCAAAGCAAAATTACATTAAGATTTCACCTTCTACAATGAAACAAGCTATGGCTAATGCTGCTGAGGATTTAAAGGAAGGGGAAAATTCATCTGTAGCTGGTGGTATTGCAAACTTGTACAACCAATATGAAAATCCGTGTGGCAGTGCCTCAGAAATCCTGAGAATCAATCTACATCAAGATCTACTTTGATCATATACCCAAAGGATGCTTCATCCTACCACAGAGATACTTGCTCAGCCATGTTCATTGTTGCTTTCTTCATAATACTCAGATAATTGAAAATATCCTAGATGTCCCTCAACAGAAGAATAAATAAAGAAAAATGTGGTACATTTACACAAGGAAATATTACTCAGTCATTACAAAAAAAGAAATCATAAAATTCACAGGTAAGTGCAGGGAACTGAAAAAAATTCTGAAAAAAAAAATCTGAGTGAGGCAACCCAGGTACAGAAAGACAAATATTATATAACTTAACTTTTATGTGGATATTTGCTGTTAAATCAAATGATAACCAAGCTATAATCAGTAGAGCCACAGAAATTGGCAATAGAGTAAAGGACTAGAGGCTAGGAGGACGGATAGATCTTTCTAGGAAAGATGCATAGACTATAGTTATACGTGGATTGGGGTGCACTAGAACAAGGATCAAGTGGAAAGGAGGAAGAAAGAAGGTGAGATGGAGGAAAAACAAGAAGAGACTATTAAAATGAAGGGCCATCTGAGGGCAAGTGTGGAAACCTAACAGAAATGGAGAAAGAGTCCCAGCTGGACCTCTCTTGACACTAAATGGACTAAGAGCTTTAACAATACACTTTTATTTCTGGCAATTTTGCAGGCTAGAAAGTTCAAAATGCAGTGATGGGAACAAAATGAACATTTCCTTTCTGAAAGGGAGAAATTTCAAAGGAGGAAGCAACGGATCCTGAATCCAAAACTTAGCAGGGTAAACACAATCTGACTGTAGGGCTCAAGAATAACGCCTTTGCCTTCAGAAAATGGTGGCCTTGCATGCATAGTTCTGCTAGACCAAAGCTATAACCCCAACCAAGGATCTTCTAGGTGGAGACCACACCCCCAAAAACCTCAGGCATCAGAAACTCTAGCTAGTGGGAGGGTTAGAAAAATTAACATTAGCTGATCTTGCAAAGGACCAGGGTATGATTCCCAGTACCAATATGGCAGCTCTCAACTGTCTATAACTCCAGTTCTTCTAGATGTACATTGGCAGGCAAAATACCAGTACTCATAAAATATTTTTAATAAATAATGTTTAAAAAGTTAATCTGGTGGTCTCTGAAATGTGTTTAAGGCCATTCTTTCCTGCTTTAAAGAGTAATACATATAAAAATTCAACAACCTTTTTCCATCTCATTCCAGCCCTGGTTCCTTTAGCTTAATTGTTAGTGTTTCTGTGAGCTTAAGTAAATCACTGGTTCCATCCTGACTTTCTTTCAAGTGTCTCGGGGCAACGTCTTTAGAGTCTTTATGTTATGAGAGCAAGTTTTTTCATCTTTGTCACAGAGGTAGGATAAAAAAAAAATAATAAAACCATCAAATTCTACTTGGTCTTGCTTCATCCAATTTCTTTTCTTGTATTTTGCTATGAACAATCCAAAGGAGTGATTGCAAACCCTGGATGAGCCATGCCTTCAGGAGGTGGGCCAGTCACAGGAGCATCTGCTGGAACTCTTGTAGTCCTCCAAGACTCACCTGCAACACTTTCCTTGGAAATAACCTCAGCTAAATGCCCACTTTAGGGCTCAGACATTGTGCCTCCCACTAGCACTTGGCAAATTCATTAATTATTATTGTATAACAAAATGCACTTCCTTCTCATTTTAAACACATCTCCATTTTCATATGTGGCACTACCAGAATGGTCTTTTTAAGGTATTCATTGATTCTGATTATTAACATTAGTTAAAAGTCTTTATCTTGTCATCTAGCTAAACTTCCCAGATGCACTTGAATTGGAATGTGCACTTGGGAGAGATGAGATGGCCCACAACTCCCTGAACACAGGATAAGTGTTAAGCCTCATTAAAACACTGTTGAAATTTGTTTAAATTGCTGTTAGTGTTAGCAATACATTCTTTAAATTTACATTTACATTTTAAGCACTGCTTCTGATGTTCATTTTCCTGTTTAAAAAAAAAAAAAAAAGGAAAGATGCTAGGACTGAGGTAGTTTGATATCCACTAGACTCTTGCTGCCCAGGCTTCCTCAAGAAAGGACAGTTATCCTAACAACAGTTAGACCACCCTTACCTAGTGCCAGGTGTTCTGAACACTCCACAGATGACTTGAGGCAGTGCTGCAAGAATTCTATCAGATGCTGCTGTGACTGGCCCACCTCCTGACAACACAACTCATCCAGGGTTTGATATCATGGGCTACAGTGTTCCTTTCCCTCCTTGGCCAGAAGGAGGTGACTTGCTTTGAAGGAAGGACTAAAACTGGTGCTGAGGCAAAGCTATGATTGGTCCAAACAAATCACCGTGGTTGGTCCAAAACAAATGGTTATGGTTGGTCCAAAAATCCTTTGTAGAGCTATATAAGTAGGGAGTACAGGCTCATGAACAGGTTCAGAGATGTCATTCTGTTCTACCATACCTGATGTTGAGCACCAGACTATCTCTCAAATAACCCATGTTGCCTATGTGCAATACTTGGGGCTAAGTTGGAACATGAAGAAACAGAAGCACCAGATAGTAGTGAGTCAAAGCAAAGGCAACAGGAATTAGTTAAAAAAAAAATTGTTGGTCTTGGTAAAAACTTGACAGCCATCTTAATTCATTTATGTTGCTATGATGAACTACACTGACCAAGAAGCAACTGTAAGGAGAAAACAGTTTATTTTACTTACAATTCTAGGATACAAGTCCACCGTTGAGGGGAAGTCAGATCAGAAAGCCAAGCAGCTAGTCACAATATATCCATGGTCAAGAGCAGAGACAAATAAATGCACTCATGCTGTGTGTTTGGTTATGCTCAGCTAGTTTTTTTTTTTCACCTTTGGGCAATTTATAGCCCATCCCAAGAAGCAATGCTGCCCACATTTACTGTGTGTCTTCTCTCATCAATTATCAGTCAGGACAATCTGCCACAGGCATGCCCACAGGCCAGCCAGAGCTAAACAACTGTTTCTCATTAAGACTCTCTTCCCAGGGGGATCTAAAGGAAAGCACATTGACAATTAAAACCAACCATTGCAACAACTAAAAAAAAAAAAAGTCCTTGTGGCCAAGGAGGTGGTCCTAGTAACTTGTGCCCACTTCCCATCTCCAGGGCTGGGCAGTTGCAATAGTCCAAACTGTGAATGGTGCTTGATGTGTGAGCCTCAGGCTTCAGCTTCCAAACACAGAGCATCAACAACTACCACTGCTAGCTGGTGAGGGCCCAATGGCCTCAAGGCTTGCCTCGGAAACTCTGACTCAGCTTCCCATCTGCAGCACTGTGCTCTCTGACTTGCTTCTAGTACCCAGTTTCTGAGCCTTAAGCCATGGATTCTGAGCACAGTTTGTTGGTAACTATTCCTGACAGTAGGATGTAAGGATCTCACCACCATCATCAAACACCTGTGCCCAAGTGAGCTTGGCATCCTTACAGTCTTAGGGTTTCCATTGCTGAGAAGTGACACTATGACAAAGGCAACTCTTACAAGGAACAGCATTTAATTGGGACTGGCTCACAGGTTCTAAAGTTCAGTCCATTATCATCATGGTGGAAAGCTAGGAGGAGAGTCTCAAGGCCCGCCCCACAGTGACACACTTTCTCCAACAAGGCCACACCTCCTAATACTGCCACTCCTTGAGGCCAAGCATATCAAACTACCAAATTCCACTCCTTGGCTCCCACAGGCTTATTCAAACATATGAGGCTATGGAGGCCATACCTATCCATAGCGTAATGCAAAATACATTAGTCTAACTTCAAAAGTCCCATAGTCTATGACAGTCTTAACAATATTAAAAATCCAAAGTTCAAAGTTTCTTCTGAGATTCATCCAATCACTTAAATATAACCCCCTACAAAACCAAAAGCAAAAAGCAAATCACATACCTCCAACAACACAAGATACAAAATACCATTCCAAAATGTCATAATGAGGAAATGCTGGACCTACGAAAGACCAAAATTCAACTGTGCAAACTCCAAACTTTGCATCTCCATGTTTGATGTAAAAGTACTCTTCATATTTCCAACGCTTTTTACCTTTCTCTTGGGCTGGTTCCACTCCCTGTTAGGAGCTTTCCTCAGCAGGTATCCCAAGGTTTTGATATCTTGAACATCTTGAGGTATCCAAGGCACCTTCAACTTCATATCTTCTTGTTCCAATATCTGGGCTCCTCCAAAGGTCTTGGGTCACTTCTCCATCTCTGCCCTCTACAGCACTCTAGGCTCTGGTTGACTCTACTCCATTGCTGTTGCTGTTCTTAGTGGTTATCCCATGGTACTGACATCTCCAATATACTGGGGTCTTCTGCTGTAACTAGGCTTCACCAATAGCCTTTCATAGGCTCTCTTCATGGTACCAAGCCTCAACTTCTTTGCATGACCCCTTCAGTCCTGGGCCATCAATTGCATCTGAGGCCTTCACCAATGGCCTTTCCTGTCCTCTCACAGTGTCAAACCTCAGCTGATCTCCATTAATCCTTCATACCTTCAAAACCAGTACCACCTGGGTGATTTTTATACATTACCAAGTCCAGCTGCAGCATGAGGTGCAACGCTGGCTATCTCTGGAACACAGCTTCTTTGTGTTCTCAGAAAACATTTCCCAGAAGATTTCACCTCAGTGATGCTGGTCTCTTCTTAATCACCACTAATTTCTTAGTTCCAGATAACCAGCATCAATTTTTCCCAGTAGTTCCTTCTATTTTTTACCTTAAAGCCGGAGCCACATGGCCAAAGCTGTTAAGTTCTGCTACTTGCTGGAGCTGGAACATGGCCTCCTTGGTTCTATGACATCAGTAGCAGCTTTATTTTCCCACTCCTTTGCTGCTTAAGGTTGTCTGTTCTGGAACTTGCTCTGTTGATTGACCTTGAACTCAGAGATCTGCATGGCTCTGTCTCCTGGGTTCTGGGATTAAAGTCCCGTACCACCATGTCTAGATCTAAGCTTTTCTCTGCCTGAAACTTGTTCTGTCTTAGGCTGGCCTTTAACTCAGTGATCTGCTTGCTTCTGTCTCCTGGGATTAAAGACGTGTACCACAATGGCTGTTTCATACATGGTCAGGTTAGTTAATAAAGTCTGTCCTACATTTACTAATTTAAATCTAAGTTTTTTTATCAATTAGTAAAAGAAAGATTACCACCTCTGTGGAATTATTTTCTCTTGCTGTCCTATCATGTATTTTAAAACTCTGTTTAGAGATACATAAATGTTTCAGGGTTATGTTTTCTTGATTAACTGAATACTTTGTAATATGAATTCTAGTAAAATACAAAATTTTTAACTAAGTAATATAGCTACTCTACTTTTGTTTGTATTACTATAACATATCTTCTTTTTGTCCTATTTTAAACCATTTTTTAAATTTTATATATAATGTTCATTATAAGTAGCATATAGTTTGTTTCTTTTCTTTCTTTCTTTCTTTCTTTCTTTCTTTCTTTCTCTCTTCCTTTCTTTCTTTCCCATCATTGCCTTTTAATTGAAGTGTTTGGTCATTTACACTTAGTGTTATTACTGATAGAGTGGAGTTTAATAATGTCATATTGTTCTTTCTTTTCTATTTGTTACATCTGTACTTTTGTTTTCTATGATTCCATTTTATTTTATTTTATTGGTTTTTGAATTATTTTATTGAAAAACTTCTGCATGATTTTTAACGTATTGCATACCACTTTCAAGGATAGTCAATTGTCAAGAACTGCAAAGGATTTGCTACTTATCACATAATCATCCTTGAAAAGATAAAGTAGAATGAAAGGCCTTCCTTACAACTGCCTTCCTTTTTAGACACACAAAAATACAAGAGAATTATAGAGTTAGTTCCCAAAATATATACCCTTTATTTCTAACACTTCCCTGGGTTTTGGCAGATTTCCTATCTACTTTGCCAATCATTATGACTAATCTGACCCCCAAGGACTCAAATCCTGTTTGATTTGTTTCACACAACATTTAATTATAGCTATTCTCTGTAGGATTCCAAGCAGGAGGATGAGGCAAACCTGCAGTATTGATCTCACCCATACTCCCAGTGTCTCAGAACCAACCAGCTGAACAAATCCCGTAAACCAAAAGGGTCTTATAAGCCAGGTGGCTTT